>NC_137829.1:12177429-12742429 GCF_963921795.1 Nannobrachium achirus
TTCCAGCAGGCAGAGGTAGGGACAGCTATAGGACAGCTGGGGGGGGGGGGGGGGCTAGACATTCTGGGCATGAGTAATGTTGCAGTGACACCAGGGGTGTAGTTGTCCCGATTTAAAATGAAGCAAACACGGAACTGAAAGTTCCTATGATTGGCCGCTAGTTGCGCTGTTCTGGCACCAGAAGCAATATGTTCTCCATAGGATTCCATTAATTTCCCCCAAACTTTTACATTTGATTTTCTTACCTTAATAAACATTTTCATAAATACTTTATGGTTCCTATCCCTAGTTTAAAGCCTTGTTTCAAACACCATGATATGCCTTTTGTGAAAATATGGTCCAATTTATGTTATATTTGATGTTATAGCATGCAGAGTATGCTGTAGGAGGGGCTTGTGATCATAAGCTTGTGATGATTCTTCTTCGTGAGCTTTATTTTCGGCAAGCTCAAGACAATGTCCCATGTATCCCTGCGGTTGCACGTGACCGTTGGCAGCCAATAAGTATTCGAGATGGTACCATTTCTACCAATGAACGTTGATTTTCTACAATGATGGCGGCACCCATACAACGGCCAAAAAAGCTTCATTTGCGCAGCATAGAAGCCAATGGCTTTCCACTGTCCACATATTTTTACAGTTAGAAATGTGGTGGCCGTGAGCGACTAACCAAACAACGCGCAGCAAAAGCTGCTATATGACATTCTGTGCCACAACTTCTGATAAATATTTTAAACATTTTCAAAGTGGTTTTTCGCAGAAGCTAAATAGACGAACATAAATATTCCTAAATAACAAGTCACAAGACAGCCCCCCCAAATCTAGAGCAGTTAATTCCCCTTGTTTGTCATCTCCACGAGCAGGTCAACAGAACCAGGTGTTCAACAGCTGCCTCCGGCGAGGCAAGACCTGGTGCGTGCACGTACGTGCATGTGCTCCGCAAGAGGCCAACGCGGAATATCGTCACTCTCGAGCAGAAGCCTCGTATCTCCAAGTTTCAAATGTGTACGTTCTTTTGAAAAGCAAGGCCCTGCTTCGTCACGCAAGACTGTCGCACCAAACTAGTGAAAATAGCAGATCTACAAGCTCACAACGTGTGCTTGTAGATCAGCTATTTTCACTATTTTGAATCATTTTTTAAATGATAAACACAACACGAACGGTTTTGGACATACAAGGTTTCGACCCGACAACAATGATAACTAGAAGCAGTGCTCTTCCGAGCACAGGTCTCCACCAGGCCACACAAATCGGCCTGTTATAGCGCCACCATGAGGCTGATTTAAAAAATGTGGGGCAGAGGTTCTGAATTAGCATCCAGGGAGTGTGTGTGCTCAGTTTGGCAGCGATCGGGCCAACGGCGCCGGAGATTAGCTGGTAACAACCAGGCCACACAAATCGGCCTGTTATAGCGCCACCATGAGGCCGATTTGAAAAATGTGGGGCAGAGGTTCTAGATTGGCATCCAGGGAGTGTGTGTGCTCAGTTTGGCAGCGATCGGGCCAACGGTGACTGAGATTAGCTGTTCACAAACTGCGAGGACGCACGGACGGACGCACGGACGCACGGACGGACGCACGGACGCACGGACGGACGGACGGAGGGGAAAACATACTCTCCCTCAGCCTTCGGCTGGTGGAGACAATAAGTTTTGGTTTGACACTCTGTGGGTCTCTCAACTGACAATGAAGATTGTCACCTCATCAAGTGATGTGAGGTGACTCGAGGTTGTCATCACCCCCTGTGGTGTTGGGATAGTTCATCTAACATCACATTATCTCTGTGTTTACACAGCAGTGGTCAGAGCATTTAGCACAACAGTGACCACATCAACACACACACACACACACACACACACACACACACACACACACACACACACACACGCACACACGCACACAAGCACGCGCATACAGGGTCTATAGGTACATGTACACATACTTATGCAGGGACACAGAGACCACCCATACAAAAGTGTCATAAGCAGTACCCCCATCCTTGTTTTTAGCTATCACAGCTGTCTATTACACTTACTCCACAAACAAAAAGTATAGGCTGTAATTGCATATGTGTGTATCAGGGTGTGATCCATGAGGATGTAGATTGTTTTAGCACAATGACACATTCATGTGGAGAAAGGCTAAATAAACATTTAAACTGCCTCAAAACATATAATGGAAGGATATGAGTTCATGCCACAAGTAGCCTATCTTGCACTTTAGTGAGTCACTTTGGACAAGGGTATCCATCTACTAAACACTTAAATTGTAAATTGGTATGCTATTGCACTTTCTGAAAGGAGAAATGCCCCCCTGTTAAAATATAACGGTCCCAAAGACAAAGACAACTGTAAACTGCCTGTCTCCAGACTGAAGTCTCATAATGCCATCGTTTTGAAGCTATAAACGCCCTAAGCTCAACATAACCCCGAATAAGCCCAGACGAAAATGGTGATTTCTCCACAGCACATTACTGGATATAGATCGATAAAAGCCTACTCCAGATGTGCTTTGCGAAGGTCTTTAAAAGAGTTCCACCTTCTTCCCAGCGGTGCGCTGTTGTTCATGTTCGCGTCCAGCCGTTCGGTATTTCTACATAAGTACAAACTATGAAAGAACATTTTAAAGAAAGAATAAGAACAAACGGGAGAATATGGATCCACTTACCTCGGCGTTACAGAGCGCTACGGCCAGCAGTATGAGCACAGGGACACTTCGGAACATCTGGAGATGGCGGGGCCGGCGAGGTATTGGGGGAAAAAGGCAAGGGTTTCTAAGTTTAACATGTCGATTCTTTTCCGAACCACAACACACAAGTCAAGGACGTTATCTGCATTGTAACAAAACAAAGTGTAGGCTATACGTTACCATTTTGGAAATCTGCTCCGATTTTGGTGCGAGGAAGAGGAGGAGGGCGCCGCTGGGATGTTGGTCGATACAAAAGCGTTGAAGAAGTGGAGGTCCGTGATTTCACAGGGAATTTGAGGAGCGCCTAGGAATTCGTGGTCGTCAGTTTCTAGTCAGCCCCCCTCCGCTGTGACGACGTGGCCAATGAAAATGTCTGGAAGTCAGAGAGACGTTTACCGACACAAAAGCCCACAAAGAGAAACTAGGGGGGTCGCTGCCTGGCTCCAGTCCGAAAGAAGTCATCCATCATATTCTACTGTGAATATGTTCCCCTTTTTTGTAGCTTCTTTTTTAAACCACTTCATGATTATTATTAGACCTACCTATAAGCCCTGCAATGTCCTTTGGCTAATGCTGACTGGACGTAGGCTATACTGTAGAGACTGTAGTGTTAGTGTAGGTGATAGGCGTACTGTTTCTTTATGAGAATTAGCCTACACCCGAATTCCAATGCAACTTAATAATACTTAATTGGGCCATATTCTCAATTCCAAATATCCACCAGGGCCTGAAAGCGCAGCACACACACACACACACACACACACACACACACACACACACACACACACACACACACACACACACACACACACACACACACACACACACACACACGTCATGTCTTGTATATTATTGTAGGCTATGTATATTATACTAGTAAGACGCCTCAGGGCGACATGCGCCAATTTTTCTTGGCCATCTGGCCAGTGATGTATCGACCAGTTAGATTGATGACATCAGAAATCTCCATAATGGGCATAAAAGGGATTTTGTTTCTGGGAATGACCATATATGGACTTCTTATTTTATTTTATCCTTTATTAATAATAATATGTATCCATATTGGCTACATACAATATAGACTATTTTATGCCCATACATGGAGATCCCTATCTGAACCAGCCACACAGATATGGGCCATGCCTTTGCCATCTGGCCAGTGATATATCATCAGGGATCTTCATATATGGGCATAAAAGGGATACCCATATATGGACTTTTACGTGACGTCACCTGTGATATCACCTGTGATGTCACAGTGACAAGGGAACCAACCCATAGACTGTAAAAATCTGTACTGACTGACTGACTGACTGACTGACTGACTGACTGACACAGTATGGATATCCAGGGTTTGATCTTTGATGAGGTGATGTCACGTGACATCACTTCCTGTACTGACTGAAGGACTGACGGACAAGCTGCAACATGTCTCGTGATATACTGCGACCTTCGGTCGCAATTATGTGTTTATTAAATGTCTTAATGAATATACACAGGACCACAAGAAAAAAGCCCTATAATTAGGACATTTGTGTTATCCTTTTAGTATAATTGTATAATTGAATCGTACCACTCTACTGTAGGCTAGCCTATACTATTTGCAAACTGTTAATAAAGTTAGTAAAGTTGTTCAATCAATCCAACACACACACACACACACACACACACACACACACACACACACACACACACACACACACACACACACACACACACACACACACACACACACACGACTATAAAGTATATGCAGGCCTACCGTATATACAGGCTATATATGTGTGTTGTGTGTCATTGTTGGTCTCTCCTTCCATTGCGTCCCTATACAGTGAGATCTCATCCACTGCTGAAAGATCTACTGTATGCTCATAAGGTCCTAAGCTTATAGGAAGCAGAAATATAAAGATAGATAAGCAACCCCCAATGACGTGTGCTCCAGCTTAGAGTAATGAAATAGTGATTAGAGGGGACTGCGCTGTGCTGAGATGGTGAACATCACGTATGCTGAATTCTGAATAGAAATGAGAGGATGGCTGGATTTTTACCACTGTAGGTCATCAATTATACACGATTTGACATCCTCTGAGGAAAATACCTGTTAAAAAAGATGCATTGAATATTCCAGCCCCCAGGGCTCTGAGGTGTGTGCGTGTGTGTGTGTATGTGTGTGTGTGTGTGTGTGTGTGTGTGTGTGTGTGTGTGTGTGTGTGTGTGTGTGTGTGTGTGTGTGTGTGTGTGTGTGTGTGTGTGTGTGTGTGTGGGTGTGTGCAGACTGTGCACTCATGCATAATGTAAGTATACTGTATGTGTCTTACATCGAAACGTGAAAAAACCCTATAGGCTACATGATGACGAGCGTCATCGCATGTAAAATATTCTTTGTGTTTTCTCTTTTTGGTTTGCACAACTTTGTGTTGTCTAACAGTATGTCCTTTTCAGATGACCTGGCTGGTGCGCAGTATCAGGTCTTGTACCTTTACATTCTCTTACTCATAGAATGGTCTTTGTTTGTCTGACTGCTTTCACTGGCATACCGGAAGCTATGTGAAAGGAGGGAGAAAAAAACAACAGGAAAGGCTTTAGTGGCAGAAATCTAGATTGCCATATGGGATGGGGTATAGAAACACTACATAAAGCTCTGACTGTGCCTTAAGTGATAGAAAGTGTTCATTTAACACTGAGAGTGTACAAATGTAACAACATGGATGCGTATAAGGGTCCATTTGGTCACATTTTACCCGCTCAGAGTTACAAATGGATACAATAACACTGAGGATTTGACTGTGGTACATGCTATGCCACAGCAGAGCACATGGGTATTTCCCACATCCAATGTGGCAACTGACAATATTGTAGAAAATCCTTTCGGCAAGGTAACACTCTAACAGTTGAATTAACACAACTCACAATTTGTCTGCGTACACAGCTATTTTTGTCCCCCACAGGCCCCCACACCCATGCATTTATGGAAAATATATATATAAAAAAAGAAAAATCAACGGAAGAACTAACAAACAGCGAAATCCAAAGTGTTAATTTAAATAATGAATTAATTAGTTTGTATTAATTAAAAGAGTATTTCCCGGTAATTCACCATGTTCTGCAAGCATACAAATAATAATGTTAACTCACATAATGTATATCATTCAATGTGTATATCCATCAAAAATACACATTTGCACGTTTGTGTAATCCTTTTTCTTTTATCCGTGTTCCTGGTGTTTGATTGTATGAAGGAGCCAAGTGTTGCAGTGTTCAGGATGGAGAGCACAGCTAGTAGTGCCTGATGTCTTCCTGCATTCTACCAGAGGCTTTCCAAGAGGCATCTTAGATATTCACACACATCCATCAGTGCCTGACAGGGTCAAAGACTAGATCACACAAACACACGGATGGATGCACGCACGCGCACTAACTCTGTTTATTCTTTTTTTTTTGCCTGTCCTCCTGTTGTCTTTCGTTAAGGTTGTGTTTCATCTCTTCTCTCTATTCAGGCCAAGATAGTAAGCCTGAAGTCTGATTCAGAGAAAAACAAACCAAAGCAACCAGTGTGTGTGTGTGTGTGTGTGTGTGTGTGTGTGTGTGTGTGTGTGTGTGTGTGTGTGTGTGTGTGTGTGTGTGTGTGTGTGTGTGTGTGTGCGTGCGTGCGTGCGTGCGTGCGTGCGTGTGAGCGCGTGTGTTCTCTCTCAACTCTACAACAGATGTGTGCTTGATCACACAGTCTGTGGACATGCACGCTTGCGCTCGTGCACATGTAATAACAGCATAGGTACGTTTGCGTGTGAGAGTCACTCATCATGCTGCTGTCCTGCTTGAAGACCTTGGTTCACACTCACACACACACACACACACACACACACACACACACACACACACACACACACACACACACACACACACACACACACACACACACACACACACACACACACACACACACACACACACACACACACACTTGCATTTGGTTCCAGCCTTGTAATTTCGTAGCTTCAGTTTTCACAGAGGTGTGTGTGTGTGTGTGTGTGTGTGTGTGTGTGTGTGTGTGTGTGTGTGTGTGTGTGTGTGTGTGTGTCTGGGGGGGGGGGGGGGGGGTGTTGCGAGTGGATAAAGAATGTTCATCCTTCAACATTTGCATGTTCTAATTGCAACAACAAATCTGTGCCTGTAAGCTAGTGCTAATCGAGATAGGGTTTGGATAAGGGCGGTTTTGAGTGGGTTTCGTTCCCTTGATGGACATACATTTAATGTCAGATGCTGTTCAGTAGAAATGATGGGTATCACTGGTTGTTAGCTGCACCTCTCCTCAGTCCTCACTCACTCTCCGGTGAATATTTGGCCAAGGCCAGCGTGCTGTAGTGTATATACAGTCCTTATTATCTGACCTGCCATTTGTGCAAAAGCCCACTGGTACCAAAATAGGCACGTATACGGGCCGGCGCATGCACTTACACACGCACACGCGCACGCACGCACGCACGCACGCACGCACGCACCACGCACGCACGCACACGCACACGCACGCACACACACACACACACACACACACACACACACACACACACACACACACACACACACACACACACACACACACACACACACCCGTGTGCACATAATATATGTACAATATATGTAATATATGTACACATATAAATTAGCATATAGAAACACAGTAGTGCAGAGCAGGAGTTGGAGGGGAATGACCATGAACAAGGACATGTAATGCATCAGTGGAAATTACCTTTACAAAGCAGTCACACACACACGCTCGCGCGCGCACGCACACACACACACACACACACACACACACACACACACACACACACACACACACACACACACACACACACACACACACACACACACACACACACGCACACACACACACACACGCACACACACACACACGCACGCACCCATGCACGCATACATACGCACGCGCACACATACACAATGGAAACAAGCCCTCAGGGTTTTTTGTGTTTGCCTTTTAGAATTGAATAACTGTACATCTGAAAACTGAGGTACAGCAGTTTTTTGGAAACTGTTAATAAAGTATTCATTCTAGTACACTCATCAGGCTTCCTGCCCTTTGCAGATTCTGTTGCACTGTCCATCCTAACCAACATTTTGGTCACTGCTTTGCCATTTCTGATTGATTGACATGAAAAGGTTTGAGAACCACTGATTTAGAAGAAGGATTTAGAAGACATTTATAGAATTGGGTCAAAAATATTCAAAGACACAATTGTTAAAGCATAAAATAATGGTTAAAGTGGTTAAAATCTAAAGAGACACAGATTTGCGTTCAGGTCTAAATGGGTTAATACAACATCTATGATCCAATTGATAAGGGCATCCTATCTGGTGTACAGGCGCTTCATTGTAAACCCATCAATCAGTTGTAAGCACTATAAAAAGGCAACAGGTGAGTAGCTTCTTGTATTCAACAGAAAAGGGAGGCAAAATTGCAGAAAGAGGGAGATAGCTGTAGGGAGAGGTTAAATCATGGTCATGGTTGACATTTAGAGAAGGGAGAAAAAGAAGTTGCAACTCTGGCTCCATATGCTGTGATTTATTTACTCTATTTGATTGACATTTCGGCCTTTAGACCTCCCTCAGAATCAACAAATGGCAGAGTAACCAACACTGGGCTGTTATATACTGTAGGCCACACCAACAATGACACACCTACAATAACACCTGATGGGGATCAGATAATCCTATCATGTCTGTTAGGTGGAGATAGCAATCAAAGGGCCTTTCTAAACCAATGAAGACAGTGTCAGCAAATACAGACAATCAGATAAGCGAATGACAAAGACATACATTTAAAATAATACCTTACAGTTCAAAATCCTTTGGATGGAACTTCAGTTCAGAATTAACATCATAAATAACAATCCATGAAAAAGTATCTTCAAGTCATATAGTCAACATTCAGTCTATTATGAGTGTACAAGGTTTTGAGAAGCCCATATAGAGTTCAGTCCAAACTCAACACATAATACTGGCTAATATAGACATTTCAACAAGAAAATCAAATCGCTACTGTCTACAGGCAAATATGTGGAAATATGTAACCTGGTGACATAAAATATTGCAGCCTATTTGTGAATATTTTAGATGTTCCGTTCTTTGGTTGTGTGTAGTGTTTTGACAAAATTAGTTGTGTTTTCAAATGTCTTTGGTACTTAAGCGATTTTTTTAAAAACTAAAAAAACAAAACCTGTTATGGCTGTAGAGTCCACAGCTTCACTCAGACTTTGTTGAACCTCCTCTTTTCTATTGTGAGGAGCCAGACATTCAAAAGGGTTATTACAGCACCCCCAGCTGGCATAAAGTAGCCCACCACATTAACCACTGTCTAACCTCCTGACTTTTTATGGCTCAACCCCATTAATGGCTCCTGTTCTATGCCTTTCTCACCTTAACCTAAAATGACTGTATTCACTTAAGATGTTAACAACAACAAAAAACACACACACACACACGCGCACGCGCGCACACACACACACACACACACACACACACACACACACACACACACACACACACACACACACACACACACACACACACACACACACACTTCACACTGCAGTTTTCCATAATCAAACATTTGAGAGACAGGAATGCTAATCGATGCAACAACTTTAAATAACAAACATTCCATAGCAGTTACAATTAGAGTTGCTGTACAATCAGTAAAATATTTGGATTGGGGTCAGGATTAAGATTAGGCATTTGCTGTAGGGGTTTAGTGCCATACGTTTAGGGCCAGGAATTTGTGGGTTGGTGTTTGGGTTAGGGTTTCCAAATGGGAAACAGGAATGCATGGTACAAGCTTTACAAGTTTACTGAAATGTTAAATGACATTAAAGGCCCTTTCATGCAATCCAGATAGGACCAGGGTCATTGACTAGAGCAGGGGTCTTCAATGTTTTCAGGCCAGGGACCCCTTTAGCTGAGAGAGAGATGAAGCAGGGACCCCCTCTACATATTGTATAAATGTGTGATGCAGATTTTCATCAATTTCATAGATAGATTCATAGACTTGTTTCATCATCTATGTTGGATTCGTGTTTTTAGTTAACCTGACCTTTTACTCTGTACTTGGTCTGCTCTTTTTTTTTTTTTTTACCTCTACACCAAAGCCATTTGCCGAAAATAGCCGCTGTCGCGCTGTCAATGCCTTGCAGCGCGAGGCGTTGGCAGCTTGTAGATCTGCTGTTTTTGGCTAAAGTTCTCCTCAGAATAGGGATGCGAGGGTTCAAGTTGTCAAATTTAAAAGAATGATCTTATCATAAGATTTGGCGGCCCCCCTGTAGTAACTGTAGTAACTCTGAGGACCCCCAATTGGGGTCCCGGACCCCCTGCTGAAGACCCCTGGACTAGAGAACGAGAGAGAAAAGAACAGAGAGAGGTGGTATCAGGGGGGGGGGGGGGGGGGGGGGGGGGGGGTTACCAGGTCACCAATACCTTCATCAAGGTAGGTATTATGTCTTGTAATGTAATCAATTAGGTTAGTTTGCAAATAATACTCCAGGAGGATGGGGTCATGATAGTGCAAAAACACATACAGGTAAATAAACAAAAGTAAGGTAAGAAGAAGAGAAAGATGTTTGTATCTGCTGTATGCTTGTGTGCATAGCTGTATTCGTGTGTGCGTCAACTTAATGTGTGCATACACTGCCCGAAACCTGAGATATAACATGTGAGTGTGTGTTCTTACCATTTACTTTCAAAATTCGAAGAGAACCCTCCTAGAAAGCTGCCTATAAGGAAGTTCCAGTTCTTGGTCAGGTAATGAATGGTGAAACGTGTTGTTCCTGTCATTTTAAGAAAAGGTTTGTGTGGTGGATTATATTCAAGGCCCAGTATTATGCCTAATTGTGGGCTCGCCTATAAGGCGAGCACACTTTAGATATTGTCATTATTGTGGGCTCGCCTATAAGGCGAGCACACTTTAGATATTGTCATTATTGTGGGCTCGCCTATAAGGCGAGCACACTTTAGATATTGTCATTATTTATCTATCAGGCAGGCAATCAGTAGATGGGAACTTCGGTTCCTTTCTACTCCTACATACTTAGTGAGAAAATGAAAATAAAAACATCAATGTGTTCAGTTTACAGTGGCGAAGTGTGCTATTATTTTCTATAGCAATCGGCCAAATGGTGGCGCTGTAGGAAGCCTTCGAATGTGTGAACTTTGAACAGATAGAGCTCATGCTCTGTTTGAGGTACAGCCATGAAACCTGTATACACGTATGCATCTCCTCATGCCGAACAACTTTTACGCTCTGACTTTTGACCTCTGACCTTTAGATCCCCCTGAATTTTGAATTATATGAAAAACAGTAAAAATCTATCTCCTCCTGGGATTTTTGCATAACGCGCACGAAACTTTTTTCACATGAACTTTGGACCAATACGGTCAAACTGTCTGGTCGGATTTCTTTTAAAGTGAAACATTATTTTTTAATAATTCAATCAATATTGCGGTTTTATGCAAATTATTCTTCTGCCTCTAAATCATGCATGCAAAGTTACACGTTCATGGCATTTGGCAAAGATGTGGAGGGTTAGTCAAAGTATCACTGAAACCAATTTTATTCCAATCGGCTATACGAAGCGTTTGAAAATTCAAACTTCAAACGGGCATAAGTCATGACTCGTTTCGTTTGATGACATGCAACTTGTTACACGCGTGCTTTGACTCAAGCGGAAGACATCTGTGTCGTTGTTAAGTAAGCTCCGCCCTTCGATTTTCCGCCATTTTGAGCAGTTTGTAAAGCGCGTAAACCCGCTTTTATTCTGGAATTTTCGCTCCACGTGCACAAAACGTTTTTTTTACGTGAACTTACTTTGGACCGATATCTAAAGATCTGTCAGATCGGATTTCTTTAAAATTGAAACATGCTTTTTTAAATAAATTCAATGAATATTGCAGTTTTATGCAAATTATTCTTCTGCCTCTAAATCATGCATGCAAAGTAACATGTTCATGGCATTTGGCAAAGAGATGTAGAGTGTTAGTCCAAATATCACTAAAACCAATCTTACCCCAATTGGCCAAAGGGGGGCGCTATATCATTTTGAGCAGTTTGTGAAACGCTTAAACCCATTAGGATTTTTTTTTTGCAATTTGCATGAAACATTCTACACACAATCTAAGGACCTTTATCTAATATGCCTATGAAGTGCACACACACAAAAAAATAATAATAATGAATATAGCTGCAAGCAGCGATAAAGTGGCCAAAGCCAAAAACACCTCAAATCATGAACACAGCCTGCAATGTGCGTGAAATTTTGCAAGCACATTCCCAATAGGTCAAGGAACAGATACCACCCTTCTTACATTGGCCTGTTATAGCGCCACCAGCGGGTCAATTTTTGCACAACACATTTTTGGAACAAAATGGACCAATCTTTGACGTCAGTAACGTCAAAGAGAGCACTGCCTGCGATCTTGACATTTTGTACTTTTATAGCCATTGTTTTCTGGCTTGAAGCGAGCCCACAATTGTTTCGAAGGAACAATATTTTTCTAGTCTATCAGTCAGACAGTTCTCCTCAAAACTTGGGTTCCTTTCTACTCCTACATACTTAGACAGAAAATGAAAATAAAAACATCAATGTGTTCAGCTTACAGTGGCGAAGTGTGCTATTACTTTTTACAGCAATCGGCCAAATGGTGGCGCTGTAGGAAGCCTTCGAAAGTGCGAACTTTGAACAGGTAGAGCTCATGCTCTGTTATACGTACAGCCTCTGACTTTTGACCTCTGACCTTTAGATCCCCCAGAATTTTGAATTATATGAAAAACAGTAAAAATCTATCTCCTCCTGGGATTTTTGCGTTACGCGCACGAAACCTTTTTCACATGAACTTTGGACCAATACGGTCAAACTGATCAACCAGATTTTTTTCAAAGTGAAACATTATTTTTTAATAATTCACTGAATATTGCACTTTTATGCAAATTATTCTTTTGCCTCTAAATCATACATACAAAGTCACACGTTCATGGCATTTGGCAAAGATGTAGAGGGTTAGTCAAAATATCACTGAAACCAATCTTATTCAAATTGGCCAAAGGGGGGTGCTATACGAAGCGTTTGAAAATTCAAACTTCAAATGGGCATAAGTCATGACTCGTTTCGTTTGAAGACATGCAACTTGTTACACGCGTGCTTTGACTCAAGCGGAAGACATCTGTGTCGTTGTTAAGTAAGCCATTTTGAGCAGTTTGTAAAACGCGTAAACCCGACTTTAATTCTGGAATTTTCGGGTCACGTGCAAAAAACTCTTTTTTACGTGAACTTTGGACCAATATCTAAAGATATGTCAGATCGGATTTCTTTAAAATTGAAACATACTTTTTTAATAATTCAATGAATATTGCAGTTTTATGCAAATTATTCTTCTGCCTCTAAATCATACATGCAAAGTAACATGTTCATGGCATTTGGCAAAGATGTAGAGTGTTAGTCCAAATATCACTAAAACCAATCTTACCCCAATTGGCCAAAGGGGGGCGCTATATCATTTTGAGCAGTTTGTGAAACGCTTAAACCCGTTTTTATTCTAGGATTTCTTTTTAGCAATTTGCATGAAACATTCTACACGCAATCTAAGGACCTTTATCTAACATGCCTATGAAGTGCACACAAAAATAATAATAATAATAATTGCGACCGAAGGTCACCTATACTCTGAAGAACCGTGTCGCTTGAGTGTCCTTCCTTCCTTCCGTATCCTCGTGACCGTCCGTATCCTCTGTGATGTCAGTGTGATGTCAGCGAGTTGTGACATCACCTCCTGTACAGGGCGGCTACACGAAATGTGGATAACACCAGGAAAGAAGCATTTCTTCGACTCAGACCTTATCGCCAGGGTTGGCTTATAGCAGCTGTCGGTAGATAATGCCGGTCTTATATAAGGGTCATTTGTGTACGGTGTGATTTGCCATGGTTACTCATTGAAGTTGAATCTCCATATATGGAGATAACCTACGCATCACACTAAGTCTGACCTCACCAGCCCATATTTGGGCATGAGCAACTTATGTCTCCATATATGGAGATATGATGACATCACACAGTCCTCAGCCGATGATGTGGCGTGATGTCATACAATACACAAACAAGCCCAGATATGAGCAGGGCAAAGGTGTGACGTGTGACGTGTGACGTGTGACCGACCGACCGACCGACCGACGGACGGCCGGTGGAGGTTTTGATACCAGTAAGACTCCCTAATCGGGAGATAAGCGACCGTTGGTCGCTTATCTCCACAAATATCACAACCTCCACCTCTCACGTCATACGGGTAGCCATAGTTACACCTGGAATGTTGAATCTCCATATATGGAGATAACCTACGCATCAGACAAAGTCTGACCTCACCAGCCCATACTTGGGCATGGACGACTTATATCTCCATATACGGAGATGGCCATATATGGAGATACGATGACATCACAGAGTCCACAGCTGATGATGTGGCGTGATGTCATACAATACACAAACAAGCCCTATATAAAGGGGCAATTCTCACCAGGGAAGAGAGCATTGCCTGGAATGTTGAATCTCCATATATGGAGATAACCTACGCATCACACAAAGTCTGACCTCACCAGCCCATACTTGGGCATGGACGACTTATATCTCCATATACGGAGATGGCCATATATGGAGATACGATGACATCACAGAGTCCACAGCTGATGATGTGGCGTGATGTCATACAATAAACAAACAAGCCCTATATACTGATGCGGAGATATGAGCAGGGCAAAGGTGTGACGTGTGACGTGTGACCGACCGACCGACCGACCGACCGACGGACGGCCGGTGGAGGTTTTCATAGTAAACTGCTCCCTGACGGTCGCAACTATATATGGAGATAGTCCAGTCCATCATGTCATATGGGACTACCGTCATAGAAAGTTGCCATTGTTAGGCCGGAGTCATTGGCTGTCTAAACATGGAGATGTGGATAACACTATATATGTAGATAGTCTAGTCCAATATGTCATATGGGACTACCGTCATAGACAGTAGCCATTGTTAATCCGGAGTCAATGGCTGACTGTCTGTACAGGAAGTGATGTCACATGACATACTTGTTATGCCCATATATGAGTCCTAACATGGAGATGTGGATAACACTATATATGGAGATAGTCTAGTCCAATATGTCATATGGAACTACAGTCATAGACAGTAGCTATTGTTAGGTCATGGTCAATGGCTGTCTGTCTGACTGTCTGTACAGGAAGTGATGTCACATGACATACTTTTTATGCCCATATACCAGTAAGACTCCCTAATCGGGAGATAAGCGACCGTTGGTCGCTTATCTCCACAAATAGGCCAAAAGTTTGTTTTACCAATTATTACACTCTATGTGAACATTTACATCAACAAATCCCAAGTACTATGCAGAACGACCCATTTCAAGTTTTTAATGTACAACAATATTTAGAAAATAGGTCTACAAGCTCACAATGCTACGCATTGTCCTCGTCCCTTATATTCCCATAGGTTATATGGAGATCTCAGTGTTTGTCAGTCCTTGTTCATTTATGCCCATATATGGACATCTCTTTATCTACTGTAACAGTCCTTGTCCCTTTATGCCCGGAGATCTCTTAACTGTAAGTCCTTGTCCCTTTTATGCCCATATATGGATATTCCTGATGTCATCAGTATATGAACATATATGGGCTTTCTGATATGCCCATATATGGAGATCTCTTAACTGTTAGCCCTTGTCCCTTTTATGCCCATATATGGATATCCCTGATGTCATCCGTATATGCCCATATATGGGCTTTCTAATATGCCCATATATGTCCTTCTGTACCACATCTCCATGTTTAGGCAAACTCCACACAGAAAGGCCCTATCGCCAACCCTTACTAAGTAGCATACATTTACAACATACCTTCTCCAAAAACATCAATATTGAACTCCATATGTATATGGATACATACATGTATTTTTATTAATAAAGGATAAAATAAAATTAAAATGCCATAGATGGGCATTCCCAAAAGCAAAATCCCTTTATGCCCATATATGGGGATTTCTGATGTCATCAATCTCTGGCCCTAACTAGCTCAAAAGCCTGCTTTACTCTGATTTACACCCTACCTTTCCAGATAATGACCTATTGGGTATACACTTATGTCCACATATAGAAATCCCAAGGCATCAAACCCAAGCTTGGCTTTACTAATTAACATACGTTTTATGCCCATATATGGAGATCCCTGTCCCATGCCCATATTTGGTAATGTCCACATATGGGCATGTTTTGACATAACATAGTCAGGGCCCTATCGCTCACACCCTAGGTTGGGTTGGCGTGTTCTCCCCGTGTCTCCTAGGGTTGATATCCTCACAAAATTGGTGCAAGTCAATGGCAGCGTTTCCAGAATATCAACAATACCAAGGGCCACCAGGACCGTAGGGCTGTGGACAAGGACTTGCAGCGCATGAACGCCGCACTGGAGCGTGAAAACCAACAGGCCTGATGGAAAATGCTACATGGCCGCAGGCTTTGTGACGTCCCACATCTTATGTGCTGGGCATACTACTAACCGACGCCAAGGACCTCCAGAGGCCATACAAAGAGTATCTAACCCGAGGCCCCTTACTAAGTAGCATACATTTACAACATACCTTCTCCAAAAACATCAATATTGAACTCCATATGTATATGGATACATACATGTATTTTTATTAATAAAGGATAAAATAAAATAAAAATGCCATATATGTATCCATATGGAGTTCAATATTGATGTTTTTGGAGAAGGTATGTTGACATTGAACAGGACATATATGAAGCGTGTACCACTGACAGATGCAACAGGAAACTTAGAGACCTGGAAAAGGGATCCTACTATTGTCCCAAATGCGAAAAGACCTCTCCAAACGTTAAATACAGACTTCGGCTGAAGGTAAAAATTGAAGAATCTGGAGATGTTCAATGGGTGACATGCTTCCACGAAACAGCTGAGGTACTGCTGGGTCACAACATGACTCAGGAATCACTGAAAAATTTCAAAGAGAATGACAAAATTGCATTTGAAGACATATTGAATAAAGTAATCTCAACAAGTCATGTCTTCATAATCAAAGTCAAGGTGACAACATACCAAAATGAGAAACAAATGAACCACACAGTACTGAAAATCAACTGCTGCTCTGGAACACAGGGTAGTGTTCCAAAGATCTAGGCTGATAATCCAGCTTTTGCAGCGTCACAGGTTCAAGTCCTGACTTGCGACCTCAAGTCCCCATCTCTTCCTGTACGGGGCGGCTACACAAGACTAAGAAAGACAAAAAAAAGAGAAGGATACACAAGATTAAGAAAGACAAAAAAAGAGAAGAATAAAAAAGAAAAAAAGAAGGAGGAGGATAAAGATACCAAAAGGAGAGAGAAGAAAGGGTGGATGAGGTACAATGTGCGGTATCCTCCTCTGATCTGATACGGGCGGCTGGACTTAGATCACCTATGAAAGGATGTCCATGAAAGAATGTCCATCCACCTGGAGAAAAGAAAATGTAACAAGGAGGTGGCAACGGGGTGGCCAGATAAAGTTATTAGGCCTGGATCCAACTTTAAGTCGACGCACATGATTCCAGAAGTGTAGTGCTTATTCGCTCTTGTATCAAACCGGTACTCGAAACGTACTTAGAATTTAACATATTTTCTAAAGTAAATATGGGGGCTGCTGTGTTAAGTTTCGTTGTCAAGCTCAATGTTGGGCATTTGGACCTATACATGGAGAAATGGAGCGAATCTGTTTGGCCTAAACATGGAGATGTGGATAACACTATATATGGAGATAGTCTAGTACATCATGTCATATGGGACTACCGTCATAGACAGTAGCCATTGTTAGGTCGGAGTCAATGGCTGTCTGTCTGTCTGACTGTCTGTACAGGAAGTGATGTCACATGACATACTTTTTATGCCCATATATGAGTCCTTCTGTACCACATCTCCATGTTTAGGCAAACTCCACACAGAAAGGCCCTATCGCCAACCGAACCTAGGGTCTGAGCGATAGGGCCTTTCTGTGTGGAGTTTGCGTGTTCTCCCCGTGTCTCCTAGGGTTGATACCCTCACAAAAACATGAACAAACTCCCCCCAGAATGACAACAACTAGAATCGTCAGAGAAACGACAGACAGACAGGTTACATAAGTGATTCACATAGATTGGTGGCTGCACTCCTCTCAGCTGAGCAGACAGTTAATAGGAATTCAAAGGACTGTGCTCCAGTCAGCTATTAAAGCCCCTGCCTTACATAAAACACCACCTTATGCAATACCTGCTCTCACGCTGCTTATACTAACCCAGGGGTCTTCAATAGGGGGTCCCAGACCCCCAGGGAGTCCTCAGAGTTATACCACAAGGGGTCCGCCAACTGTAGGCTAAGGTTAAAGCCATTGTGAGCTTGTAGATCCATTGTACACTCCTTTCCCATTGAAAAGCATTGTCAGATAGTAGTCTAGGACCTGGCTAAGATATGTAGGCCTATGCACTTCATTTAGGAGAGAATATCTCAACTGCTCTTGACTAATATGACCCCAAGGAACAATGCAAGAACTCCTCACTGGCCTCCCAGCATGTGCACTTAAGCCTCTCCAACTGATCCAAAATGCCGCGGCACGACTGGTCTTCAACCAGCCAAAATGTATCCCCCCCTTTCCAACTCCCTGAATTAGAACTACAGACCCGTTTCTTGTTTACAAACATTGAGACTAAATGCACAGGTGACTGTATCATGTAATCAATTCCCACCAATCCCCAAACCTGTTGTTTTGGGGAGCGCTGGTTTCATTGGCTAATTTTGGTACCGACCTGCGCACGCATCTAGTTCTTATCAGTGTAACGTGGACCAGAAATGCGTCTACAGACTCACTCCCTAACTCCAACTAAGCACTACTGTAACACTTCCCTTCCTTCGGTGACCACACATGAATCTAGGGAGCATTTTTAGGTTTTAGAAAAGTTTTTACTGATTGGGTGCATGGTCTACCTATGTTATTGTTTTTCTAGATTGATATTCCTATGCATTTGTTGCATTGTTGACTTGCTTATTATAGTGATGCATTACCTGCTTGTTGTAAGTCGCTTTGGATTCAAAGCGTCTGCTAAACTGTAAACTGTGAGAAGATTCTTTATCCGGGACAAAATACCCAGAATGACCACACCCTTTTAAAAATGACCACAACTTCCAACATGGCTTTATCTTGTAAACCGTTGGGGCTACACATTTTCGCTGGAAATATTCAGAAGACCAATGTTTAGGGGGACCTCTAGGTTTATGACATGTCAAATTTAAATATGTTATGACAAACTAAGAAACGTTAAAAAAACGTCAACTTATTATTGTCATGCAGGGCATTAGGTAAATATTTTGCACTAATCAGTGTAAAAGCATGAAATTATGTTTTTGTGAAAGTGTCTGCTGTGTTTGACATGTAGGCCTATGTTATCAGTATTGTATGTAATTGTTGTGTCCTACATGCACTTGGCCGTTTCCCTAATCAACTGACTGCACTGGCATTGTTTATGTCTTTTGTACGAGGCATTCTTGTACTTCTCTTCATGTGGTCATGAATAAACATGTTGTTCCAGGGAGCCTCCAGAGGCAGAGATTTGAGTTACAGAAGTTTGCTTTGAAAAATATACATTCAAAGATTTGCTAATATTTTCATGATTTAAAAAAAAAATAGCAGATCTACAAGCGTGGCACTCGGTGGCCCGCTGTGAGCTTGTATATCTGCTACTTTTCAATGGCTAAAGTATAAAATAATTACAGGTCTTAATGGGTTAAAACAGGGGTCTTCATCGTTTTCAGGTCAAGGACCCCTTAGTTGAGAGGAGACGAGAGATGAAGCAGGGACCCCCCACAACCTCTTCATAGATTCAATGTAGTTTCATTGTTTGACAGCACAATCATCAGTGTATTTTGGATTCATGTCAATTTGAGTTTTCAGTTATTTAACCACTTGAACCGTCAAAACTTCACCTTTCACTCTGTGATTAGTCTGCACTTCTTCCCCTATACACCAAACCTCTTTGCCAAAAATAGCCGATCCACAAGCTCACAACGCTAGAAGAGGGTCAAGTGAGAATTGAGGACTGACGGACTGATGGACAGACGGACTGACGGACAGCTGGTCGAGGTTTTGATAGTAACTGCGACCTGACAGTCGCAAATAAAAAAGGAAGGAAATAAAGTTTCTATCACTCAAAGATTTGGAGGACGCCCTGTAGTAACTCTGGGGACCCCCTAGGGGTCCCGGACCCCCTGTTGAAGACCCCTGGGTTAAAAGAAAAATACGGGCCTTTTGCAATAAGAGCTCCACACAGTGGTGGAACAAGTAGGCTACTCACACCTCGTATCAATACCACAACATAGAGTGAAACAGACTGTCATTGAACTGTCATTGAACACAAACACATAATATGCTTTAACCAGTGAAAAATAGCAGATCTGCTATTTAGCAGATCTGCAGATCTGCTATTTTTTTTTTTTTTTTTTTGAATAATATGTTTATTAATTTTTCAAACATACATTATTTGGACAACAACACACTATACAACACACAACACTATACAAGAAAAGGAAAAATAGACAAACAAACTGAAACAACAAAAACAAAAGAATAAACATAACAAGCTCAGGCAATAAGATAAATACATGATGAGCGAAGCACACAATCCCCAGCCCCCCCACAACCCCCTCAGAATGGAGAAGGCAGGCACCCGAACCAGATCGGAACTAGATTCACTGAGCAGATCTGCTATTTTTGACAAAGTCATGAAAATGTGTGCAAATCTTTGAATATTATGTATTTTCAAAGCGAACGTTTGTAACTCAAATTTTGCTTCTGGTTGGTCCCTGGAAATAAATATTTTGAGATGGGGGGTCCGTGGCCAAATAAATATCATTTAGGGGGTCCTTAACAAGAAAAGGTTTGAGAACCACTGACATATAGTCTCTCAAGAACAGACTAACTGAGCTCCATTTAAGTGAAAAGGACCTTTTCTTTGACGATGGCTGGCCAGATTGCTGACATAGAAACGCAGCGGCACTCGGTGCCGCGCTGTGAGCTTGTATATCTGCTATTTTTCAATAGTTAAAGCATAAAATAATGATACACAATAATGTGTACCCGTTCTAAATGGGTTAAAAGCCTCACATTGCAACTCAAGTTTCTTCTTTTGTTTTTAATATGTTGAATTTAGTTTTGCAACACATACCATCAGGCATGTGCACACATAGACACCAAAGGGGGCTTGAGCCCCTGCCCTTTTATCTTTCTGTAAAAAAGTACCCTCTCCACATCATGAATGCAGTTTTTAGTATGGTGAAATAAATGCAAATGCCCCTCTTTCCATGCCATACCTGAAGGCAGCATTCAAGTGAATTGCCTTGTCCAAACAATCTTTAAATAATTGCCCTGTCTTTGTAGAAATCCATGCTCTATGCCAGTATGGACTCTAGTATTGACTCCTGTATATATGCTTAGTTCAGTGTGGTATCAAGCACCCAAAATAGCCCACCTCCAAGCCTGGAGGTCTGCTATTTTCGATATTTCCACCAAAAGGCCCTTTTAGAAATGGCAGCCCCTGCCTCTATAACATTCTCTGCACGTCCCTGCTCTACCATTGACAGACCTGTAGCGCTGCCTGCGCTGGCCCTTTAAGGGTAGTCCATACAAGAGGTGGCCATTTTGTCAGCCATACTGTTTGGCCAGAAGTTTTGAATGTTTGTTGTGGACCTGGAAGCATGAGGTGTTTGATTCCAGTGGCAGCCTTGAATACATTGACTGGGTATGTTTTGGTATTTTGTTGTATTTGAGTCATGTTGCTATATTTTGTGTAATGTAATGAATCTGTATTGAGGGGTAACCAGATGTAAGCTAGTATGTGATCTAATGTAGGAGGACAACTAACCAACCTAACCTAACCTACAGCCTTTCACTGTTTCTCCCACCTTGCCATAGTATGTTTGAGACTGGCTTTTGTCAGATTGTGTTTGTTGTGCTGAGGGCATGGATGGATGTATGGAGGCCATCCATTCATATTGCATGGTTTGGATGTTGTTTGCTGTGGTTACTTTAATGACTTGAATTACTTTCTTTGCTTTTGGTTTTGCATTATATTTGAATTTGATTTGTTTATTTGCTGTTTATGTTTAGTTTAGAGCAGATGTGCAGCATTGTTTTCTCACTCAACAGTAAACAAACCAACACAAAGTTTAAGTGTATGGAGGGTATCTGCACATTTCTACAGTGACAGTTTAAGGACCCCGGTTAAAATATGATTATTTTGGGGGTCACAGCCTGAAAAGGTTGAGAACCACTGGTTTAGAGAGGACCCAGTAGGCCCTAGAGCCTTCACTCCCACTTTTAGCATCATGATTTCCCACAGCTATAATAAACCCTCTTCCCTTCTGTATTTTAACATTATTTTTCTACATAAACTTGACATGTTTGTTACATCAGCCTCTGGTTCTGTTCATTCTGAACCCATACCTAATAGACCAGGGGCCGGCAACCTTTTTGACATGAAGTGCCATGTTTGTATCTTCTTGATAGTCAGTGTATCATATTATCAACATTTAGTTTAATTATGATAGTCAGTGTGTCATATTATCAACATTTAGTTCAATTATGATAGTCATTGTGTCATATTATCAACATTTAGTTTAATTATGATAGTCAGTGTGTCATATTATCAACATTTAGTTTAATTATGATAGTCAGTGTGTCATATTATCAACATTTAGTTCAATTATGATAGTCATTGTGTCATAGTATCAACATTTAGTTTAATTATGATAGTCATTGTGTCATATTATCAACATTTAGTTTAATTATGATAGTCATTGTGTCATATTATCAACATTTAGTGTAATTATTATAGTCAGTGTGTCATATTATCAACATTTAGTTTAATTATGATAGTCATTGTGTCATGTCAACATTTAGTTTAATTATTTATGACACCAAAATGTCACATTTACAATTGATTTTGACAGGCTATAAATAACAACCTTTATTGTTGTTGTTCTTTAGAAATATATTCTTTTACATTAGGATGTAGGCCTAATGATCATTAGAAACAATAAGCAATAGCCCACTTCTCTCCCAGACTTTCTCCCCAGTCAAAGTTATCAGTTTGAATGAATGCAGAATTCTATGCAGGTTGTAAATTGCATATAGATAGGAGTGTACTCTCTCATACTTCTGCCAGTGTGCCAGTGATCACCTTCCCCTGTGCCAATGTTGGCACTGTACCTAAGGTTGCCTACCCCTGTAATAGAATACAGTATATGCACAGCAGCCATTTTGGAGAGAAGTTGGCAGGGCTGGATTAACACCTCAGAGGGCCCCTGGGCACTGAAGCACTAAGGGGCCCCGGTCCGCACGCAAAATGTTTTGCAGGCATACGTAGGCATGTAGGTCCAATATAACATCTGCAGCAGTAGTTGGCACTGCATGGCCCGGCGGAGTTTTAATCAGTTGATTTGACTTTCATGAAATATTGTACATTGTACTTAACACACAATCAGCACTTTTCAGCAGCATTCTTACAGCATTTGTGTCAGGGGTGGCGGATATCATGTATTTCATTCTGATTAAACATTTTTTTTAACCATCTTGGAGGGCCCTTGATGTCCAGGGGCCCCTGGGCACGTGCCCAAAGAGCCCATATGGTAGATCCGGGCCTGGAAGTTGGGTGTCTACTCACTTCCTTCACATGTGTTACCAATGATACTAAAGCAGGCTCCAAACAGAATCAGTGTTACCAATGATACTAATGAAGGCTCCAAGCAGAGTCAGGGTGCTGATGTTGTTGCATGTTTGCTCACTGGAAACACTCTGCTACACCAGTGGGTCTCAAAGTGTGGTCCAGGGACCCTCATGGTTCCTTGGGGGCTCCGAATGACCCCTTAAAAAGGTGTGTAACCCTGAGAGTGTACAAATGGAACCAATTGGACCCGCAATGGTCCATCTGGTTCCATTTGTACATTTAGTTAATATGGGGGTCCTTGAAATAAAAGGTTTGAGAACCACTGTGCTACATGAAATGGAACAGAGCCTTCATGGAGATCATTGGTAACACCTTTGAAGGAAGTGAGAAGAGACCCAGCTTTTCTCCTATATGTCTGCCTGTGCATAGAGCCTATTGGGGAACTCTACCTCAGTGGCGTCAGTTCAGAAAAAGCTAAGGTATGGCAACATGACCGGTGTCTTGCACGCGCGTTAAGGCACGCGTGCAAGACACCAGTCATGATGCCATACCTTAGCAACAGGCATGATACATTTATTTTAAGGAGTACATTATATGTTTCCCCCGTTTCTGCTCTTGGGCTGAATATGGAAGCCTGGAATGGTTTTTCAAATGCAGTTAAACTTGGCATGTTAGTAAACGTGCCACAATTAACAATAATGAATTGCGCCTGGGAATATACCATTCTGTCAAGATGGGGAGAATATAATTATAATACCTTGTTAACTCATTCCCCGCCTCCCCCGATAGTCCCGAGAAAATCCCAATGTCGTTCCCCGCCAGGCCCGATAGTCCCGAGAATTTGCTTTTATATAATGTAATGTTTAATTACACTCTCCCCCAGCTCGTGACAAATTTTTATCCTTTTATCTTACAGAGAACCTAAAATATCACACATCAAAGTAAGTGTGTTTGAAAAAAAGACTGTAATAATGTATAAATTGCAATACAAATGCATATAAATCTCCCCATAACCCACAGTGAACTGGCACAGTGACGCATTTTGCGCACACAAGGCTGGCGTAAAAAAAAGAGAAGAAAAAAAAAGTGTGAGAACAGCTGTGTGTGTGTGTGTGTGTGTGTGTGTGTGTGTGTGTGTGTGTGTGTGTGTGTGTGTGTGTGTGTGTGTGTGTGTGTGTGTGTGTGTGTGAACATCTCTTAGCTGGCTGGTGGTCCACGGACCACTGTCTGTTTCAGTGGTCCCCCTGTCCTGATCAGCACAGTGCTATCAGAGTCTCTGATTCAGAGATCTGTCTCTCTCTCTCTCTCTCTCTCTCTCTCTCTCTAGATACAAAATAATTATCGCCAATTCGCCATATAAATGCTTCTAAAACATACCTGAGAATGATGATGGTTGATTAGAATCCACAGGTTATAATCCATATATCCAGGCTATAATATATTGTTTTGTAATGGTCCACAAGCAGCCAAGCAGGCCATTGGCGCCAGGCGGTCCTTTGCAAAGGGGGGTCCCTGGTCGGCTTTCTAACAGGGGGTCCGCGGGCCCAACACTTCGCTCCGCAGAGCAGTGGGAACACGATAATCAACTCTTACAAAATCAATCAATAAAACTGCCCGATTACATAAAGTTCACGACGCGATCCAGTTGAGTCAGAGACAAGTGAAGTGGTCCCTGGAAGGGGGTCCGTCCTCTCATTACCCTGCCTGGTCTCCAGCCAACACTTCTCACGGACCACCACCAAAACTCCCACGCTCCCCCACCACGCTCCTCCCAAAAAGCAAGAGATCAACTAGTGTCGTTACTAACGAGCAAAGACGCAGAGGAGCTGTTTAGCAGGGCAGTGCAGAGGATTTTTTTAGGGGCAGGGGGAGACATTTTTCCAACATGTCCTAGAATGTGAAAATAGCAGATCTACAAGCTCGACTTTGATTGATTGATTGAAGACTTTATTAGAAGTTTGCATAGGAAAAGGTACAGTTTCATGACGGTACAGTTCACTGGTACAAGGTCTACTAAAAGGAGATCCATGAAAAGACTAAGCTTATTTCCACTGGAAACCATTGAAGTATCTCATATAAAATTGAATGACAAGCTCTCAATGTGTCACAGTCTCAGAGCGATGTGTTGAGCTTGTAGAGCTTGTAGATCTGCTATTTTCACATTCTAGGACATGTTAGAAAAAAGACTCATGCCCCCTTTTATGTCTATTTGTGTGTGTGCACCTGTACAGAGCAAAAGACAACCAGCAGACACACAGAGACAGAGAGAAAGCGCCCCCAAGTGGGGGCTCACAGAAATACTCACAGAAATACTGCAATATAGTATGTGAGTTTTTTGGTCAGATATAGCCAATAAAAATATTTTTCTCTGCATTTTTCTAAACAGAAAATTCTAAAAATAAATCCTATTACATAATTACATTAGTACACTTATCTGATAATGCCTGAAGCCATAAAGACACATCTCAAGTGAGTTATCCACTTGAAAACAGATCATTCACAAAAAGGTCAATAACTCCAATTATTTTGAATTTCCACCTGGATTTTGAAAAAACAAGGGGTTTGAAATGGCCAAAACTCTAGATTGCTACATCGTACATACAAAAAAATATTTTTTGGAGAGACTAGAGGATGTCCTCTTTAAATCCATGCACTGTATGACATTTTCGTGCAAACAGGGAATTTAGGAAAAATGTCTAAATATGAAGAAAATGCTTAAACAAAATGGCAGGGGAGCCTACAGTGAATGTTAAAATGGCGGTCAATGTGTTAAAGTGACCATTTTGTTAAACGTTGCATTTGTAGTTATTTTATTGTAATTTAACAACATAATAACCAGCGCAGATAGACAAAGAGACATTCATGGATTTATATTTAAAACTGACTTTTATTTTACCCCCTGGACCCAGGGTATGGCAACTGCATACCCCTGCCATACCCAATTGACGCCCCTGCTCTACCTTGTTCAGTTACATTGTCCAGCATAAACAGTGTATGGTTAAAGTTGCACTCCACACGACCAAAGTGCGGTTTAATTCTCAGAAAAACGAATCTCTGATCAATAAAACTACATGGTGATCATTTTCCCCACCACCTCTAAAAATGTTCCTAAATTAACTTTATGGGATCTCAAACTTTGCCATATCTGTACCCTCATTTACAAAGCCAGGATCTATTAACCCATTTAGAACGGGTACACATTATTGTGTATCATTATTTTATGCTTTAACTATTGAAAAATAGCAGATATACAAGCTCACAGCGCGGCACCGAGTGCCGCGCTGCGAGCTTGTAGATCTGCTATTTCTTTTTTAAATCATGAAAATTAAAATTTGTACCCGATTCTATAAGTGTCTTTTGAATCCTTCTAAGGTTTTTTGGAAAAACCCTATGTTTCTATGTCAGCAATCTGGCCAGCCATCGTCAAAGAAAATGTCCTTTTCACTTAACTGGAGCTCAGTTAGCCTGTTCTTGAGAGACGACTATGTCAGTGGTTCTCAAACCTTATCATGTGAAGGATCCCCCAAAATGATATTTATTTGGCCACGGACCCCCATCTCAAAATATCTAGTTCCAGGGACCACCCAGAAGCAAAACGTGAACGTTGCAAACGTTCACTTTAAAAATACAAATATTCAAAGATTTGCACACATTTTCGCAACGTTTTCAAAAATAGCAGATCTACACGCAGATCTTGTGCTATTTTTCAATAGCTAAAGCATTCAATAATTCTTCTAGGCCTAATATACCACTATGCCGCTGTGAGCAGATGTGACTTATAAGGATTGGAATGTTTCATTGGTCCTCGCGCCACTGGCACGGCCCGAAATGGTCCCCGAGCCGTCCGTTTCCCAACCTGCAGTCACCGTTGTGACGTTGTCTTTAAATGCCCTGTCATTGCGCCTGGCGCGAGCTTGAGTGTGAGCGCCGTTGGACCTGTGAACGTGAGGAAGTCAGACCCTCTACACAGCGTGGAAGCTGTATGTTTTAGCCCGTGAAAAGTGCGCGTTAGGCCGGCCGTTGTGGACGTTAAACCCCGCGGAAGAGAGCCCATTGCACCCCAACACGGAGCATTAAACAACAGCCCGATGCGACGCTGGAAGATGTGTTGTTCAACGAGGAACAACATTGTTTGGCCGTGAACTTGAACGCCGCCGCCACCAATGGAGTTGTTCCCGTGATCCCGTTCATCATCACTGGCAGTGGCACTGCTGCGCAGGACGGTAATTCTTCTCATCTGAGCTCTTTCATGCATGCCTTTCTGAATCGATCCTAACTGGGAGCGTTAACTTTATTTCGTTTGACTTGTGTGAACCTGCCGACTTCCTCGGTGAAGTGGAGGAACATTGACATTGACTTTGCGTTGTCTCGCCTCGCGTTGCGTGCTTGCGTGGGTGCGCGTGCGTTCAATCCGGAGAACGGACAGTTTATTGTTTTGGGTGAAACCCAAAACCAATAACTAGGGTCGGACGTCGCTTTGGCAGTCACGTGGGCAGGGTACAGTGGATACATTTCCCCTGATGAGGACACGCGGGCTGCCTCCATGTATTCTATATAGTGCGCCGGCCGCTCAGCCGTCCAACATGTGGAATCGAGTGCTCCTCCTTTTTAGTCGCTCCAAGTAGCCCCCCTCTTTTGGTTTGGGAAGGGCGATATCTGTGTCGGAAGGTATTTGGCCGGGCGGAGCCAGCCTGTCTGCATGTATTTTAGCGTATTTCAGTGCTCTCGTCATAGCATATATGTGTAAACGAGCACCACTGCCTCACTAGCCCTCTCTCGGTGTTCCTCGGCAAAAGTCGCGCTCCCTCGTTTTGTGCCGGCCGCCATTGACTCCTATTCTATACTGAAACATAAAAACGGCTTTATCTCGAAATAAGGTGCAAATAACGCAGAGGAGGCCGAGATCAGCTTGTCTTCACGGCGACACTATGCCGTGATGGTCGGCCCCGGTTAGGATTTTAGTTTTCGCGACCGTTTGTAAACAAACAGATCTCCTTCCTGGATCGTCAGTGTACACCCACGTGCACACGCACGGAGCTTCCGGGGCTCTTCAAAATAAAGCGTAAGTGAATGGTGGCGTCCTGAGTGTTAAAGCAGGTGAAAATAATAATAAACAAATAATAGTTGGACATTTTTGGATTTAAGCTCACAAAAAAACGGTGAGTGGTTTAAACATGCTGAAGTTAACATTTCCCATTTGGCAATGCGTCATGGTGTGTTGCAATACAGTGGATTAATGTTTTAAATATACATTTTAGGCAGATTACCCCCCCGGACCCCCCTGCGGCTTAACACTTTAAGAAAACAACAAGCACCCAAAACGCTCTATCAAAGAATTTGATTCTAGTTTATTTATTAAAAGACTGGTTGTCCATTCATTGAATTCAATTGTACACGGCCAATGCTGTCGTGCGTTCAAGTGTGTTTTCGGGTGGAAACGTAACTTGTATGCAAGGTGCTCTGAGTGAGCTGACTATATTTTGTTTTTGTTTTCTTCTGTTTGTTTTGGAAACGTGAGCTCCTCTTGTTGGTTTATGGTTTGTTGTTTTGCATTCTTGATCTGGGTTGTTAAGAACTGATGATGATGATGATGAGTTGAATGTTTTTGGGCTGATTTCAATCACTAAATGAGTTGAACTTGAATTGTCAAAGTGTTGTGTTGGTTTATTTCTCAACAAGGATTATATTTTATATATAAATCCTTTGTGCGGTATTCACATGGTTTAAACTCCAGATGAGGAAGAACTCATAAATATAAAAAAAGGAGAAGTATCAAATCAAATATTTCTCTGGTAGACAGAGTCTACCTGGCACCCCTGAACAAATATAAGTGGAAACCGTTACACCACGCCTCCAGGAACAACCCCTCGTGAATTATGGGCTCACATTTCTTTTTTGAATAAGTTATGAATGAATTACAATGTAAATACTGTTACCTAGTTTTGATATAATTTGACGAAGTAGGCAGTGGTAGAATAAATGTAATTGTGTTCTGTGCAAACTTTTTGAAAAATGACTGCATGTGTTGAAAATCTGCCACATTATGTTTTTACATTGATCTACAAGCTCACAGTTCTGGCACAATTCCAATGTCCTCCCTAAGCCTTGTTGACTCACTGACTTAAAGCTGCATGAAACCCAAAATCACTTTTTCTATAAATATTAAGGCTGGGACTTTAACTGATTAATTGCGATTAATTAATTACAGAAAATTAACGCGATTAAAAAAATTAACTCATTTTAATCGCACTTAGTTTTTGCACTACAGAACCTTCAGTTTCGGGCATACCGATCATAGCGATGCACCAACCAAGAAGAGACAACAAACGCAAAGGGAGAAATAGCCGATCAAAGCGCTTTGCTTGGCCCAGTGGATGCGAAATTTAGATTTAAAAAAGTCACTTGTTGATTCACTCGTACAACAAAATGTGTTTTACTTGAAAAAAAATGCTTCTCAGGTCAAATATCGATGTGCGATTAAAATGCGATTAATTGCGATTAATTAATCACAGAGCCTGTAATTAATTAGATTAAAACTTTTAATCGCATCCCAGCCCTAATAAATATATATTATATAAATGAGTCACTTGTGATAGGGAGCAATGATATGGTTCAATTTGCCCATAGGCTTGTGGATTCAGAGCTTTATGCTATCTCTGTAGCTATTTCTGTGTTCTTCCAGTTATTATTTATGGTTTCTGAAATGCTGACGGCAAGTGCGGACAGCTCAGTCTGTGTGGCTACTTTCAGAATATAATGATATGCACGCATTACTCCGCCCCTTGCCCTCAACAACAGATAACCATGCCTACATGTTAGATTTCTTTTCATAAGCTGAATTCTGATAAAATGAACATAGAGGCGGGGTTTCAGGCTCCTTTAAGTGACGTCAACATGGTAAGGGCTTGAGGGTACATCCCCCTAGTGGTGAGAAAAAGAACTTGTGGGGACTCCGCTAGAGGGTGCAGCTCCAAAATGAGTGGAACAGCACTTTAGATGAGTGTTTCATTCATGACACTTTACATCACATTTAAAACTCTTTACTGTCCTTATTTACAGTCATTGCTTTAAAGGCTGTCAGCTGTAGCTTGATGATTGGCTACGCACAGGCATAAACACACTAGGGCATTAACGACTTGTGATTTTTGCAAGTCGACTCGACTCAGTAAAAAGTTGAGTTGAAGCCGACTTTATCGTTTGATGATGTCATCACATCACACACGACCCCCCCCCCAATTATTTTGGGGGGTCCCCAGATGATTAACTTAATGTGCAACATTGTTTTCTCACTCAACAGTAAACAAACCAACATAAAGTTTAAGTGTATAAAGGGTATCTGCACATTTCTAAAGTGACAATTTAAGGACTTTTAAGGACTTTTTAATACCTCTAAAATGACAAATTAAACATTGTCCAAATTGTCAAATATATAGAGGCAGAAATTGTGAAAATAGCAGATCTACATGCTCACAACGTTGTGAGCATGTAGATCTGCTATTTTCACAATGGAATGTTTTTATTTTTTTACTTTGACTTTCGACTTATGTAATGAAGACGACTGAAGCCCGTATCAGAGTCGGGTCCGCGGTGGAAGGCTGTCCACCGCGGTGTAGTGCGGTGTAGTCTTTTTGAGCGTTAACGTTGTAGATTTATGACTCAAAAAGACTACACCGCACTACACCGCGGTGGATAGCCTTCCACCGCGGACCCGACTCTGATACGGGCTTGAGTCAACTTGTCGACTTTTTTGTTAATGCCCTAAAACACACACAGACATGCATAGATTTGTATGACCTGCTTATGCTCCAGCAGAGCGGGCCTTGTAATTTATATCAGGCCGCACTTGTTGATGGTGACGTCACCAAGAACCGCAATGCTGGTCCCATTGAATGACGTCACTCTGCGTTCAGGGGTTTAACCCATTGGATGGGTGTAAGTGCAGACAGACAGACACACAGACGGACATAGATTTGGCTAATTGTGGGCTAGCCTGAAAGGCGAGACCAGTATGTTATCTTCATTATTTATTTATTTGTGTATCTATCAAGTTCTCCCCGACAGTACAAAGGCAGGGCCCTTAGCCAATGAGGTGCAATTGGAAATTGGTGGGAAAACATCTGGGAGTGGTGGTAGCTGGAGTATTGGTTGAGCTTCGCATGACAGCACGCTGCAGAATATAGTCACGTCAGCAACCACACTTGCAAAGGGCAGATCTTTGTGCCCATACATGGTGTTACATGCGTGCCCACACTGTTTCATAGGAACAGTATTTTTGAGCGGTGCAAACCGCTCCTATAAGTGGCTGTGCGTGTGTCCGTAGCCTTTTTCCTCAGCGTTTTGCCATAGTAAAATGTGTGTGCGTAGCATCATGTTTGTCTAGTGATGTCATATGTCGTATGTCTGTAGCCTTTTTTCTCAGCGTTTTGCCATAGTAAAATGTGTGTGCGTAGCATCATGTTTGTCTAGTGATGTCATATGTCGTAGGCTATGTCTTAAGCCTTTTTCCTCAGCGTTTTGCCATAGCAAAATGTGTGTGTGTCCGTAGCTGTGCGTGTGTCCGTAGCCTTTTTCCTCAGCGTTTTGCCATAGCAAAATGTGTGTGCGTAGCATCATGTTTGTCTAGTGATGTCATATGATATGTCGTATGTCTGTAGCCTTTTTCCTCAGCGTTTTGCCATAGCAAAACGTGTGTGTGTAGCATAGCCTGTACATCCTAGACTCAAATCCTAGTCTGAAGATGTTATGCAAGCACGACCACCGCTCACTTCACATTGGGTGTGATTTTTTTAGTTTATAGTTAGATAGTGTGGTTGCTATGGGCAACACACTATTGCAGGGGTCAGCAACCTTTTTGAAATGAAGTGCCATGTTTTTATTTTGTAGATAGGCAGTGTGCCACGTCATTGTCAACATAGATTTTAATGACACCCCATCAAATATTCAGACATATTTTGATTGTCAGGACATTGTTATAATGATCATTAGACTCAATTAGCAATAACCCACCTATCTCCCCGACTCCCTCCGCATGTCAAAGTTCAGAATTTGAATCAATGTAGAATTATATGCAAGATGTAATTTGTTGCAAATTAGGTGACTTCATTTAATTGACCGTTTAAAACGATATTTGATTTTAGATTCCTCCTGCCAGCAACGTGAAAACTGTTTTTGAGCGGTGGTAAACCGCTCCATAGAGTGGCTGTGCATGTGTATGTAGCCTTTTTCCTCAGCGTTTTGCCATAGCAAAATGTGTGTACGTAGCATCATGTTTGTCTAGTGATGTCATGTGTCGTATGTCTGTAGCCTTTTTCCTCAGCGTTTTGCCATAGCAAAACGTGTGTGTGTAGCATAGCCTGTACATCCTTGACTCAAATCCTAGTCTGAAGACGTTATGCAAGCACGACCACCGCTCACTTCACGTTGGGTGTGATTTTTTTGTAAACATTTTGAGTAATGTTAACCAGGTTGTAAGGCTGCACAGAAAAGTTAAGCTGTTGGTCAGGCAACCACACTTGCAATTTCCCAGAATTGCAACTTTCTAACCAGAAATACTGTTCCTACGAAACAGTGTGGGCTCACATGTAACACCATGTATGGGCACAAAGATATACCCTTTGGCTGCACCTCATTGGCTAAGGGCCCTGCCTTTGTACTGTCGAGGAGAACTTGACTGATAGATAAATAATGAAGATAACATGTGTTTATTAGTGTGGGCAACACACTATTGTTCCCTGCGTTTTTACTCATCATCCCTTGTAACCCTTCAGCCAATAAGACATCACAATCTCCCCATATATACCTTGTTATCGTGGGCATAGACGGCCCCTCTCATGGCCCTTATATATTGTATGCCTCAATATTATGACATCACCCTTTAATTCAGGGGTGGGAAACTTTGATGATGGCGAGGGCCACTATATTTCCACCTTCACTCCAGAGGGCCACATTGCTACGTTCTACTTTGTCATTCTAGTATCTTATACAAAAGAAGCAAAAATAGCAGATCTACAAGCTCAAAACGCATCGCGCTGCGGTGCGTTTTGAGCTTGTAGATCGGCTATTTTTGCTTCTTTTGAATTGGAATCCTGAATATTTTTTTTTATTTTTGAACAGTAATCCTGAAATCTAACCTTTTGTTTTCATTTCAAACGTTTTTAGTTATATACTCATGTTATCTTTATGAACCTAAATACAAATACATTGGACATAAAAAAATATATACATTTTAATAATACTACATACTAGTCATTAAGCTACTAAGATCTTCTTTCTTTTTTGTCTTTACAGAACATGAAGTTGACAAGAAGAAGTCATCTGTGCGGTGGAGATAACCAGGAAGTGGTGTTAGGATGACGACCGGAGCGTCGTTGTGCTGTTACAGGGTCCACATACACAAGGGTTCAATACAGCACTGCTCAACTGTCACTCAACTGTCACCCGGCAGTGATAGACACTAACCAATGGGACAGACCTAAATGCCGGTATAAGAACTGGCACTTTGTTGAGCCCTCCCATCAGCCGCTCAATAGTCAAAGTTCAAAGGTACGGCAGGAATTGCATCTGTACAAAGCAGAGATCCACTCTTTACAAATCCTACTGAGTGGCCGCAGCCAGAGCAAGGAGGATGTGCCACTACAGAGCGAATAAGATTTATCCACTACACCCGAGGATGCCCTTAGAGATGGAGATCTGGAGATCTCTCTCCAACCGAGGATGCCCTTAGAGATGGAGATCTGGAGATCTCTCTCCAACCGAGGATGCCCTTAGAGATGGAGATCTGGAGATCTCTCTCCAACCGTGGATTGGTCTGCGTGGGAGGAGTGGAGGATTCCTCTGTGCCGCCGGTCTGGTCTTCGGTGGTTTCGTGCCCGTTGACCTTGGTGCCCGCCGGGGGTTTCTTCTGAACACGGCTCTTGGTAGGACCCCCATTTAGGGCTGTCACAATTATGACGTCTGAATTGACGTTTCTCGCAAGGCTCTCGACTCTATGCATAGGATTGTGCATAGGATTGCCGCTTGTTGGCCTTTTTGATCTTGCAGAATTGCATGACGCCGTCTGGAAGAATACATTGTACATACATACATACAGTGTACTTAGAAGACCTCAAGAATCATCCGGCCCTATGAATTCAACCCGTCATGCAATTTTAACAAATGGAAGACAGGTCTTTTTTAAAAGTACATTATATTTAACGGTTAGCCCTCAGCTACCAGCCATTGCGCAACTGTGCAAGAGGCAGTTTAGTCATTTTAGGATTCCATTGCTTTTGCGTTTGCTCAACTGTGCAAATGCATTCTAAATTTGTGTAGCTGAGGGAATTTAAGCGTTAGCCCTCACCTACCAGCCTGTGCAAGAGGCATTTTAGTCATTTTAGGCCTCCATTACATTGGCATCATATAAAAATATCAATATATCAATATCAAATAATGCTTTACTGGCATAATATTACTCTTTGGTATGGGTGTTACATTGTGCAGTGAAGAAGCTTGTGTGGCTCTTCTGGGACAAACAACAGCCGCTAGAGGCCCATGGGCTCTGTTTCTCTACATTTGATGTTTAGCTGTAACCACAATCCTTGTGTTTGCAGTTGAAGTTCCCTGCATAGATGGCAGGTGCAGGTACGAGTGGGAGTGGCGAGTTCACATTGTCATGTCTTCAACAGATCGGCTTCCACCACCTCCTTCTAACACCTCCTTCTAACACCTCTTTCTAATCCCAACTCCTTCTAACCACTCTTTCTAACACCACCTTCTAACACCACCTTCTAACACCACCTCTTTCCATGAGGTCTTAGTGGTGGTGGTGGAAGATGGTCTGTAGAAGACACATGACAATGTGACCTGCCACTCCCACTGGTACCTGCACTTGCCATCTAGGCAGGGGACTTCAACTGCTAACACAAGGATTGGGGTCACAGCTAAACATCAAATGTAGAGAAACAGAGACCATGGGCATCTAGCGGCTGTTGTTTGACCCAAAAGAGCCCCCAAGCTTCTTCACAGCACAATGTAACACCCATACCAATCCAGACCTGGCCTATGCCGTGTCAGCAAAGGAAATAATTTGTGTAGCTGAGGTAATTTTACTGTTAGCCCTCACCTACCAGCCATTGCGCAACTGTGTAAGTGGCATTTTAGTCATTTTAGGCCTCCATTACTTAGTGAACAATGTTTTGCGGTTGTGCAACTGCGCAATTGCGTTCAAAATTTGTCTAGCTGAAGCTGAGGAAAGCAGTGCGTTGTGCAGCTTTTATTTGATATGAAAAGCAGTGCAAATGTGTTGCTTTCTAAATTAGTTGTTTGTTGGTGTTGATTGGGGGTGGGGGGTATCCATGAGATTTCTCTTTCAGGAATCAATTTGCATGACGGGTTCATTCATAAGTAAGTCTTGTCTGGAGTATGCAGTAAGATCCTGTCATCTTTCAAACCTGTAATCAAATCCAATTTGACTCCTGCAGTGTCATTTGGCACAGCAGACATTGGACTGGCTTTGTTAAACCTCAAATCGCAAATAATATCAAACAATGCTTTACTGGCATATATTCATCTCTGGTCATTGATCCCTACTGCTTTGCATCGTAAGCCATAAGATGACTAGAACTCGAAGTCGAAGAAGAACCATCTGTGGAAGCCGTCAGCGAAAACGTTTGACCCCTGAATGACCTACTGGAATGACAATGGCCATAGATATCCGACAGAGACGGTATGGATCAGCTGTTCTCGGCAAACCAAACCTCAAGCTTGAGGAAGTCTGGACTCAAACTATGGAAGTGCACATGGAAACCATCACGGTTGCCCTCCCAAATCTCTCACATCACCCGCAACCCCCTTTCTGTACACAGAACTACCAGAAAGATGCAAGAGGAAATTTCACATCAGCATCTGCGACTTCAATGCCCAGAGAACATCATGGGCTTATGAGAACAACAACCAAGATGGAGGTGAAGTTAGACCCCTACTGCTTTGCCTCTTAAGCCATGAGATGACTAGAACTCAAAGTCGAAGAAGAACCATCTTCATTCCATCTTTCAAACCCGTAATCAAATCCAATTTGACTCCTGCAATGCATTTGGCACAACAGACCTTGGACTGGCTTTATGTTAAGCTTAAATCCCACATGTCAAAAAGGTTGACACTGTAATCAACAACTCTCTCTGAACCATAACTGGCCGCCTGAAGCCTACTCCTGTGTCCTACCTGCCAGTCCTTGCAGGAATTGCCACCTCAGACGAGAGGACAATACAGCACTGCTCAACTGTCACTCAACTGTCACCCGGCAGTGATAGACACTAACCAATGGGACAGACCTAAATGCCGGTATAAGAACTGGCACTTTGTTGAGCCCTCCCATCAGCCGCTCAATAGTCAAAGTTCAAAGGTACGGCAGGAATTGCATCTGTACAAAGCAGAGATCCACTCTTTACAAATCCTACTGAGTGGCCGCAGCCAGAGCAAGGAGGATGTGCCACTACAGAGCGAATAAGATTTATCCACTACACCCGAGGATGCCCTTGGAGATGGAGATCTGGAGATCTCTCTCCAACCGAGGATGCCCTTAGAGATGGAGATCTGGAGATCTCTCTCCAACCGAGGATGCCCTTAGAGATGGAGATCTGGAGATCTCTCTCCAACCGTGGATTGGTCTGCGTGGGAGGAGTGGAGGATTCCTCTGTGCCGCCGGTCTGGTCTTCGGTGGTTTCGTGCCCGTTGACCTTGGTGCCCGCCGGGGGTTTCTTCTGAACACGGCTCTTGGTAGGACCCCCATTTAGGGCTGTCACAATTATGACGTCTGAATTGACGTTTCTCGCAAGGCTCTCGACCAGCCTCTCCCCACGGCCGCCTCCGTAGTGGACAACGACGGGACCCGGCGTCGCCTCCTCACGCTTATAGAATATAATTGTGTCCTCTCTATTCTTCTTATAACTCTATGCATAGGATTGCCGCTTGTTGGCCTTTTTGATCTTGCAGAATTGCATGACGCCGTCTGGAAGAATACATTGTACATACATACATACAGTGTACTTAGAAGACCTCAAGAATCATCCGGCCCTATGAATTCAACCCGTCATGCAATTTTAACAAATGGAAGACGGGTCTTTTTTAAAAGTACATTATATTTAACGGTTAGCCCTCAGCTACCAGCCATTGCGCAACTGTGCAAGAGGCAGTTTAGTCATTTTAGGCTTCCATTGCTTTTGCGTTTGCTCAACTGTGCAAATGCATTCTAAATTTGTGTAGCTGAGGGAATTTAAGTGTTAGCCCTGACCTACCAGCCTGAGCAAGAGGCATTTTAGTCATTTTAGGCCTCCATTACATTGGCATCATATAAAAATATCAATATATCAATATCAAATAATGCTTTACTGGCATAATATTACTCTTTGGTATGGGTGTTACATTGTGCAGTGAAGAAGCTTGTGTGGCTCTTCTGGGACAAACAACAGCCGCTAGAGGCCCATGGGCTCTGTTTCTCTACATTTGATGTTTAGCTGTAACCACAATCCTTGTGTTTGCAGTTGAAGTTCCCTGCATAGATGGCAGGTGCAGGTACGAGTGGGAGTGGCGAGTTCACATTGTCATGTCTTCAACAGATCGGCTTCCACCACCTCCTTCTAACACCTCCTTCTAACACCTCTTTCTAATCCCAACTCCTTCTAACCACTCTTTCTAACACCACCTTCTAACACCACCTTCTAACACCACCTCTTTCCATGAGGTCTTAGTGGTGGTGGTGGAAGATGGTCTGTAGAAGACACATGACAATGTGACCTGCCACTCCCACTGGTACCTGCACTTGCCATCTAGGCAGGGGACTTCAACTGCTAACACAAGGATTGGGGTCACAGCTAAACATCAAATGTAGAGAAACGGAGACCATGGGCATCTAGCGGCTGTTGTTTGACCCAAAAGAGCCCCCAAGCTTCTTCACAGCACAATGTAACACCCATACCAATCCAGACCTGGCCTATGCCGTGTCAGCAAAGGAAATAATTTGTGTAGCTGAGGTAATTTTACTGTTAGCCCTCACCTACCAGCCATTGCGCAACTGTGTAAGTGGCATTTTAGTCATTTTAGGCCTCCATTACTTAGTGAACAATGTTTTGCGGTTGTGCAACTGCGCAATTGCGTTCAAAATTTGTCTAGCTGAAGCTGAGGAAAGCAGTGCGTTGTGCAGCTTTTATTTGATATGAAAAGCAGTGCAAATGTGTTGCTTTCTAAATTAGTTGTTTGTTGGTGTTGATTGGGGGTGGGGGATATCCATGAGATTTCTCTTTCAGGAATCAATTTGCATGACGGGTTCATTCATAAGTAAGTCTTGTCTGGAGTATGCAGTAAGATCCTGTCATCTTTCAAACCTGTAATCAAATCCAATTTGACTCCTGCAGTGTCATTTGGCACAGCAGACATTGGACTGGCTTTGTTAAACCTCAAATCGCAAATAATATCAAACAATGCTTTACTGGCATATATTCATCTCTGGTCATTGATCCCTACTGCTTTGCATCGTAAGCCATAAGATGACTAGAACTCGAAGTCGAAGAAGAACCATCTGTGGAAGCCGTCAGCGAAAACGTTTGACCCCTGAATGACCTACTGGAATGACAATGGCCATAGATATCCGACAGAGACGGTATGGATCAGCTGTTCTCGGCAAACCAAACCTCAAGCTTGAGGAAGTCTGGACTCAAACTATGGAAGTGCACATGGAAACCATCACGGTTGCCCTCCCAAATCTCTCACATCACCCGCAACCCCCTTTCTGTACACAGAACTACCAGAAAGATGCAAGAGGAAATTTCACATCAGCATCTGCGACTTCAATGCCCAGAGAACATCATGGGCTTATGAGAACAACAACCAAGATGGAGGTGAAGTTAGACCCCTACTGCTTTGCCTCTTAAGCCATGAGATGACTAGAACTCAAAGTCGAAGAAGAACCATCTTCATTCCATCTTTCAAACCCGTAATCAAATCCAATTTGACTCCTGCAATGCATTTGGCACAACAGACCTTGGACTGGCTTTATGTTAAGCTTAAATCCCACATGTCAAAAAGGTTGACACTGTAATCAACAACTCTCTCTGAACCATAACTGGCCGCCTGAAGCCTACTCCTGTGTCCTACCTGCCAGTCCTTGCAGGAATTGCCACCTCAGACGAGAGGACAATACAGCACTGCTCAACTGTCACTCAACTGTCACCCGGCAGTGATAGACACTAACCAATGGGACAGACCTAAATGCCGGTATAAGAACTGGCACTTTGTTGAGCCCTCCCATCAGCCGCTCAATAGTCAAAGTTCAAAGGTACGGCAGGAATTGCATCTGTACAAAGCAGAGATCCACTCTTTACAAATCCTACTGAGTGGCCGCAGCCAGAGCAAGGAGGATGTGCCACTACAGAGCGAATAAGATTTATCCACTACACCCGAGGATGCCCTTAGAGATGGAGATCTGGAGATCTCTCTCCAACCGAGGATGCCCTTAGAGATGGAGATCTGGAGATCTCTCTCCAACCGAGGATGCCATTAGAGATGGAGATCTGGAGATCTCTCTCCAACCGTGGATTGGTCTGCGTGGGAGGAGTGGAGGATTCCTCTGTGCCGCCGGTCTGGTCTTCGGTAGTTTCGTGCCCGTTGACCTTGGTGCCCGCCGGGGGTTTCTTCTGAACATGGCTCTTGGTAGGACCCCCATTTAGGGCTGTCACAATTATGACGTCTGAATTGACGTTTCTCGCAAGGCTCTCGACCAGCCTCTCCCCGCGGCCGCCTCCGTAGTGGACAACGACGGGACCCGGCGTCGCCTCCTTGCGCTTATAGAATATAATTGTGTCCTCTCTATTCTTCTTATAACTCTATGCATAGGATTGCCGCTTGTTGGCCTTTTTGATCTTGCAGAATTGCATGACGCCGTCTGGAAGAATACATTGTACATACATACAGTGTACTTAGAAAATCATCCGGCCCTATGAATTCAACCCGTCATGCAATTTTAACAAATGGAAGACGGGTCTTTTTTAAAAGTACATTATATTTAACGGTTAGCCCTCAGCTACCAGCCATTGCGCAACTGTGCAAGAGGCAGTTTAGTCATTTTAGGCTTCCATTGCTTTTGCGTTTGCTCAACTGTGCAAATGCATTCTAAATTTGTGTAGCTGAGGGAATTTAAGTGTTAGCCCTGACCTACCAGCCTGTGCAAGAGGCATTTTAGTAATTTTAGGCCTCCATTACATTGGCATCATATAAAAATATCAATATATCAATATCAAATAATGCTTTACTGGCATAATATTACTCTTTGGTATGGGTGTTACATTGTGCAGTGAAGAAGCTTGTGTGGCTCTTCTGGGACAAACAACAGCCGCTAGAGGCCCATGGGCTCTGTTTCTCTACATTTGATGTTTAGCTGTAACCACAATCCTTGTGTTTGCAGTTGAAGTTCCCTGCATAGATGGCAGGTGCAGGTACGAGTGGGAGTGGCGAGTTCACATTGTCATGTCTTCAACAGATCGGCTTCCACCACCTCCTTCTAACACCTCCTTCTAACACCTCTTTCTAATCCCAACTCCTTCTAACCACTCTTTCTAACACCACCTTCTAACACCACCTCTTTCCATGAGGTCTTAGTGGTGGTGGTGGAAGATGGTCTGTAGAAGACACATGACAATGTGACCTGCCACTCCCACTGGTACCTGCACTTGCCATCTAGGCAGGGGACTTCAACTGCTAACACAAGGATTGGGGTCACAGCTAAACATCAAATGTAGAGAAACAGAGACCATGGGCATCTAGCGGCTGTTGTTTGACCCAAAAGAGCCCCCAAGCTTCTTCACAGCACAATGTAACACCCATACCAATCCAGACCTGGCCTATGCCGTGTCAGCAAAGGAAATAATTTGTGTAGCTGAGGTAATTTAACTGTTAGCCCTCACCTACCAGCCATTGCGCAACTGTGTAAGTGGCATTTTAGTCATTTTAGGCCTCCATTACTTAGTGAACAATGTTTTGCGGTTGTGCAACTGCGCAATTGCGTTCAAAATTTGTCTAGCTGAAGCTGAGGAAAGCAGTGCGTTGTGCAGCTTTTATTTGATATGAAAAGCAGTGCAAATGTGTTGCTTTCTAAATTAGTTGTTTGTTGGTGTTGATTGGGGGTGGGGGGTATCCATGAGATTTCTCTTTCAGGAATCAATTTGCATGACGGGTTCATTCATTGCGACCGTTAGGGAGCAGTTTAGTTGCGACCGTCAGGGAGCAGTTTACTATGAAAACCTCCACCGGCCGTCCGTCGGTCGGTCGGTCACACGTCACACGTCACACCTTTGCCCTGCTCATATCTCCGCATCAGTATATAGGGCTTGTTTGTTTATTGTATGACATCACGCCACATCATTAGCTGTGGACTCTGTGATGTCATCGTATCGCATCAGTATATAGGGCTTGTTTGTTTATTGTATGACATCACGCCACATCATCAGCTGTGGACTCTGTGATGTCATCGTATCTCCATATATGGCCATCTCCGTATATGGAGATATAAGTCGTCCATGCCCAAGTATGGGCTGGTGAGGTCAGACTTTGTGTGATGCGTAGGTTATCTCCATATATGGAGATTCAACATTCCAGGCAATGCTCTCTTCCCTGGTGAGAATTGCCCCTTTATATAGGGCTTGTTTGTGTATTGTATGACATCACGCCACATCATCAGCTGTGGACTCTGTGATGTCATCGTATCTCCATATATGGCCATCTCCGTATATGGAGATATAAGTCGTCCATGCCCAAGTATGGGCTGGTGAGGTCAGACTTTGTGTGATGCGTAGGTTATCTCCATATATGGAGATTCAACATTCCAGGTGTAACTATGGCTACCCGTATGACGTGAGAGGTGGAGGTTGTGATATTTGTGGAGATAAGCGACCAACGGTCGCTTATCTCCCGATTAGGGAGTCTTACTGGTATCAAAACCTCCATCGGCCGTCCGTCGGTCGGTCGGTCGGTCGGTCACACGTCACACCTTTGCCCTGCTCATATCTCCGCATCAGTATATAGGGCTTGTTTGTTTATTGTATGACATCACGCCACATCATCAGCTGTGGACTCTGTGATGTCATCGTATCTCCATATATGGCCATCTCCGTATATGGAGATATAAGTCGTCCATGCCCAAGTATGGGCTGGTGAGGTCAGACTTTGTGTGATGCGTAGGTTATCTCCATATATGGAGATTCAACATTCCAGGCAATGCTCTCTTCCCTGGTGAGAATTGCCCCTTTATATAGGGCTTGTTTGTGTATTGTATGACATCACACCACATCATCAGCTGTGGACTCTGTGATGTCATCGTATCTCCATATATGGCCATCTCCGTATATGGAGATATAAGTCGTCCATGCCCAAGTATGGGCTGGTGAGGTCAGACTTTGTGTGATGCTTAGGTTATCTCCATATATGGAGATTCAACATTCCAGGTGTAACTATGGCTGCCCGTATGACGTGAGAGGTGGAGGTTGTGATATTTGTGGAGATAAGCGACCAACGGTCGCTTATCTCCCGATTAGGGAGTCTTACTGGTAAGTAAGTCTTGTCTGGAGTATGCAGTAAGATCCTGTCATCTTTCAAACCTGTAATCAAATCCAATTTGACAACTGCAGTGTCATTTGGCACAGCAGACATTGGACTGGCTTTGTTAAACCTCAAATCGCAAATAATATCAAACAATGCTTTACTGGCATATATTCATCTCTGGTCATTGATCCCTACTGCTTTGCATCGTAAGCCATAAGATGACTAGAACTCGAAGTCGAAGAAGAACCATCTGTGGAAGCCGTCAGCGAAAACGTTTGACCCCTGAATGACCTACTGGAATGACAATGGCCATAGATATCCGACAGAGACGGTATGGATCAGCTGTTCTCGGCAAACCAAACCTCAAGCTTGAGGAAGTCTGGACTCAAACTATGGAAGTGCACATGGAAACCATCACGGTTGCCCTCCCAAATCTCTCACATCACCCGCAACCCCCTTTCTGTACACAGAACTACCAGAAAGATGCAAGAGGAAATTTCACATCAGCATCTGCGACTTCAATGCCCAGAGAACATCATGGGCTTATGAGAACAACAACCAAGATGGAGGTGAAGTTAGACCCCTACTGCTTTGCCTCTTAAGCCATGAGATGACTAGAACTCAAAGTCGAAGAAGCACCATCTTCATTCCATCTTTCAAACCCGTAATCAAATCCAATTTGACTCCTGCAATGCATTTGGCACAACAGACCTTGGACTGGCTTTATGTTAAGCTTAAATCCCACATGTCAAAAAGGTTGACACTGTAATCAACAACTCTCTCTGAACCATAACTGGCCGCCTGAAGCCTACTCCTGTGTCCTACCTGCCAGTCCTTGCAGGAATTGCCACCTCAGACGAGAGGACGCTACCCTCACGCTGGCAAGGAAAGCCCAGATACACAACTGGCATATCCTGCACAACACTAAAGTGGATACAAAGCCTCCAAACAGACAAGTCCTGCCACCTTTACAACAAGGCTGCACAAGAGCTGCTTCGCTCCATCCTGGAGGACTTGTCCACATCATCACCACTACATCTGGGATCCGGGAGCAGGCGTTGAAGGAGAGTACCTACCACACCGGCAATGGACTCTATTGAACTGCCTGCGCACTGGAGTCGGCTGCTTCAAATCAGCTGTGAAGAAGTGGCGCTTGGCAGACAGTGCAGCATGCAAGTGTGGCGAGCCTGAGCAGTCTGCAAAGCACATAATTAACACCTGCCCCTTGTACAGACCACCTTCTGAGGCCAGCCTCTTCCAAGTGGGACCAGAGACAAGGGCGTGGCTACACAATACTGAGTTGGACATTTGAGGATGATACACGAAAGAAGAAGAGAAGCTTAAATCGCAAATAATATCAAACAACGCTTTACTGGCATATATTACTCTTTGGTATGGGTGTTACATTGTGCAGTGAAGAAGCTTGGGGGCTCTTTTGGTTCAAACAACAGCCTCTAGAGGCCCATGGGCTCTGTTTCTCTACATTTGATGTTTAGCTGTAACCCCAATCCTTGTGTTAACGGTTGAAGTTCCCTGCATAGATGGCAGGTGCAGGTACCAGAGGGAGTGGGGAGTTCACATTGGCATGTGTCTTCTCCAGATCAGCTTCCACCACCTCTTTCTAACACCTCTTTCTAACCCCAAATCTTCTAACACCTCCTTCGAACACCTCTTTCTAACACCACCTCCTTCTAACCACTCTTTCTAACACCACCTTCTAACACCACCTCCTAACACCACCTCTTTCCATGAGGTCTTAGTGGTTGTGGTGGAAGCTGATCTGTAGAAAACGCATGACAATGTGAACTCGCCACTCTCACTGGTACCTGCACCTGCCATCTATGCAGGGCACTTCAACTGCTAACACAAGGATTGGGGTTACAGCTAAACATCAAATGTAGAGATACAGAGCCCATGGGCTTCTAGCGGCTGTTGTTTGACACAAAAGAGCCCCCAAGCTTCTTCACTGCACAATGTAACACCCACACCAACCCAGACCTGGCATATGCCGTCAGCAAAGGGAATATGTTGGCATCTCAGATAATAAATCTGACTGTGCATCAAGAAGACTGATGCCTTCTCACTTATTGAATATCCTGAGCTGGCCAAATTGACCTGACAAGTGCAAATTGAATTGAATTGAAGATGACCTGGCTTTATGTTAACCTCAAATCACAAATAATATTAAACAATAATTTACTAGCATGTATTCCTCTTTGGCCATAGATCCCTACTGCTTTGAATCGTAAGCCATGCCATGACTAAAACTCAAAGTCGAAGAAGACCCACCTGTGGAAGCTGTCAGCGAATACGTTTGACCCCCTGACTGACCTACTGGCTTTATGTTAATCTCAAATCGCAAATAATATCAAACAATGCTTTACTGGCATATATTCCTCTTTGGCCATGGATCCCTACTGCTTTGACCCCTGAATGACCTACAGGAATGAACATGTCCATAGATATCCGACAGAGACGGTATGGATCTCAAACCTCAAGGTTGAGGAAGTCTGGAAGAATACATTGCACATACAGTGGACTTAGAAGACCTCAAGAGTCATCCGGCCTTATGAATTCAACCCCCCATGCAATTTGAACAAATTATTCATTTATTTTCTTTCTTTTTTTGCATTTTGCGTGAAGAAGGGCCGGTTGGGAATAGCTGGCATCTCTCCCCCACACATCAGAAGAATGCATATTGCTCAAGATGAAGGAAGAACACAGGAGAGGGGTATTATACACGCCTTGCATTAGTCCAGCACGTCGTCTGCGATTACTACAGACTTGAAGAAGAAGCCAGTCATCGATCTTGGACTGTTCACAAAAGGAGAGATGGGGTAGAGTCACACCGATGAAACCTGATGCAAAGCAGCTTGTCAGATTTGTACAGGACAAGCCAACGACAGCACACTGGAAGGACTTGTTTATAAGCTATGCCTCATCTGTGTGACAGACACTTAAGTTGATTGTTTTCATGATGAAGGTTGTTTGTGCGTCATTCTGTAAAGATCATTAGACATGAGATGCTCAACTCCACCTCTGGGGACATATCCAGAGATGCATGGTTGGCAGCAGCTTGGAAGCAGGAGTGGGAGCCAGCCGGGCCCTCCCGCATCCATCGCTACATCAGGGACCTAGGAGGTGGCGCCATAGGAGGAGACGACCTACCACGCCGGAAATGAACCACACTGAACTGCCTACGAACTGGGGTTGGTCGCTTTAAAACATCAATGAAGTGGGGCCTGGCGGAGAGTGCGGCATGCGAGTGCGGTGACCCTGAGCAAACTGCCGACCATATAATCACCACATGCCCCTTATACAGACCACCCTTGGAAGCAAGCCTCATCAACCTAGGACCTGAGATGCGGGCATGGCTATGCAACACAGAGTTGGACCTCTGACGTTACGCAAAAGAAGATTGAATAGATAATGCTGTTATTTTGTTTTCTCTACATTTGCTGATGTTTGGCTGAACTTGTCATTGTCATGTGTCTTCTACAGATTACCTTCCACAACCACCTTCTAACCCCTCTTTCTAAAACCACCTCCTTCTAACACCTCTTTCTAACACCACCTCCTTCTAACACCTCTTTCTAACACCACCCCCTCCTAACACCTCTTTCTAACACCACCTTCTAACACCACCTCCTAACACCTCCTAACTCCTCTTTCCATGAGGTCTTAGAAGGAGGTGGATGAAGATGGTCTGTAGAAGACACATGACAATGTGAACTCGCCACTCCCACTGGTACCTGCACCTGCCATCTATGCAGGAGACTTCAACTGCCAACACAAGGATTTGTGTTTCAGCCAAACATCAGCAAATGTAGAGACACAGAGCCAATGGGCTTCTAGAGGCTGTTTGACCCAAAAGAGCTCCCAAGCTTCTTCACTGCACGATGTAACACCCATACCAACCAAGACGGAAATACGTCATTACCTCCGAAAATCCATCTGACTGTGCACCAAGAGGACTGATCCTGCAGGAACCAGAGAGTTGGTGGCCAAATAGACCTGACAAGTTCAAATTGAAGATGACCACAAGCTGAGACAATAGGCCTACATACATGTCACACATGCAGCTGAAGACGGATGTTATGAGCAAGCTCATCAACCATTACTCCAGTTGATGCCTGTTGAGAGCTGTGGCCTGGATTCTATGTCTTGGGTCTACTTCTACAATGTTGCAGAATCATGGAGATGTTCAGACAGATCCCAGCTTTCAAAAGACAACTCTGATGGAGAAAAGACGTGACCAGTCAGCCCTGAAAAAATGCTCTTACACTTTGTTTGACTCAAGTTCGAAAAGAGGAAGTCATGCGTAGAGTCATCCATTGACGGAGCTTGGTCTAATAATACAAGATGGAGTATTGAGAGTTGGAGACCGTCTCCATGCATATGCCATGCCAACATAGAAAGCATCCAGCTATCATTCCGAAAGACTTGCACATCACAATGCTGATTCTGCAAGACATCCATGAGAAAATCAGACTTTAGGTAAGGAACTAACTATAATGCTCTCACAACTGTGTCAGAGATATATGTCCCCCTCAGCAAACTCTGTAGTGAGGAGGTTCCGGCAACCAGGATGTATTACCTGGAGAATAATCAAAGGCAAGGCACTAGGATTGAATATGGCAAACATACCTCAAGACACATTATTACCTGCATGTCACCGTTCACAAACATGGAGGTGGACTATTTTGGACCGTTAGATGTGAAGCAGCGTCACGGTACTGTGAAAGGGTGCAGAGTTCTTTTGACATGCCTCTTGGCCAGAGCAGGACATCTGGAAGTAGTGCACACATTGCACACTGATTCTTGCCTGAACGCTAGCCGTCACTTTATGTGCAGACAAGGTAAGTATCCATCATGCTTTCTGAAAATCAAACTAATCAATACCGAGTGTGAGCTGCGAGAAACCCTTCATCAGTGGAACCAGCAGAAGATCCGGGACACACTCATGATGCAAAAAGCAATACAGTGGCTATTCAATCCTCCTGCCAGCTCTTCTGTGTTCAATCCACCTGCCAGGTATCACTTTGGAGGGATCTGGGAGAGACAGATTTGTTCTGAGAGGAAAATAATAGTATGTTCTGAAGGAGCAAAGCATCGACAATGAACGTTTATGAACATTGTTTTGCGTAGTGGAATCAATATTAAATGGCAGACCACTTACCAAGTCATCAGATCATCCAACAGATCTTGAGCCATTGACTTCTAACTATTGCTAATGAAGGAACAGACTGTCATGCCGCTTGGAATGTTCACAAAGGATGCACGCTAAAGTTGGAAGCAAGAGACAGAGTAGTCACACAGATGATACCTGATGCAAAGGGGCGTGTCAGATGTGTGCAGGATAATACAAAGACAAACCACACTGGAAAGATCCTTTGACAAGATGTGCCTCATCTGTGAGACAGCCACTTAAGTTAATTGTTTTTATTGTTTGTCTCATGCACCTTCCTTGAAATCTCATGTACATGAATGTTTGGATGGATATGTGTAAATATGTATCTTATTGTAACCATGTTGTATACATATCTGTTTCATGTTGTCTCGCCAGAGTTTGTCTTGTCTTGTCACCCCTCCCCATGTGTTCTGTCCTGTGTCCCCTCTCCCCCGTGTGTCCCCCACTCTCGGCCTGAACCTTGTCGTGGTGAGTGGGCTTTAAACCAAGACAGGCCATTTAAACGACAACATACAGTATGAGATGGTGTTGCTGTACCTTGGACCACTGATCTGCTGTAACACAAGGAATATCAGAATAACCATAGCACTAATGACCTTTAATATATTGTGATCTAATTCTCTTTAATTGTGGGCCCGCTGAAAGCGAGACCAGTATGTTCTCCCAAATATTTATATAGTAAGGTTATTCTCCTCAAAACTGTCCGACAGTACAAGGTTTAGCCAATGAGGTAGCAGCGTTCTTGGTGACATCACCACCAACAAGTGCGACCTGAGATAAATAACAACACCCACATGAAATCTTTTGTAGTTTTTGAAATATTTAACTTTAAGCATCCAATGCATTTCCAATCGGAAATAAGTCGGTCAGTCAAGTTCTCCTCAAAATGACGTAATATGTCAATCAAGTTCTCCTCAAAATGATGTAAGACACTGCCTTTGTACCGGCAGGGCCCTTAGCCAATGAGGTGCAGCCAAAGGGTAGATCTTTGTGCCCATACATGGTGTTACATGCGAGCCCACACTGTTTCGTAGGAACAGTATTTGTGGGCTCACCTGTAAGGCGAGCACAATTTAGATATTGTCATTATTTATTTATCTAGTAGGTCAGTCAGACAGTTCTCCTCAATATTTTGGCACCTTTCTACTCCTGTATACTTCGACAGAAAATTAAAATAAAAACATCAATGTGTTCAGCTTACAGTGGCGACGTGTGCTATTACTTTGTACAGCAATCGGCCAAATGGTGGCGCTGTAGGAAGCCTTCGAAAGTGCGAAGGTATAGATCAGGGGTCCTCAATAGGCGGACCGCGGTCCATGTCCGGACCGCGAGGCACCGCCAACCGGACCCAGGACGAATTAGGAAAAAAAAAGAAAAAAAGAAAACGGAACATATCGGCGTTTCGTTTCCACTTCTCCTTCACTTCATTGCATGCGCTCTGAGACTGTGTGTGTGTGTGTGTGTGTGTGTGTGTGCATGTGTGTGTGTGTGTGTGTGTGTGTGTGTGTGTGAGAGAGAGACAACGACACGCTGATTGGCTGATGCCGGGATACATAGTATTATGGGCTGTCATCTCTATGACAACGACGCGCTGTCAGGCTGTTACCACCACAGACCGTGCGTGGGAGCTTTCAGAGTAGGCAGCTAGCAGCTAGCTCTAGCTGCAGCCTGCAACAGTGCAACTAGTTATAAATCAGTGGGTTTTCATTCACGCTCATCAACATCAACGTGAATACGTTTGCAGGACTGTAATCTTCTCTCAGGAGAGTTTGTCGCGACGCACCACGGCCCGTGACGGCCGCCTCTCTTTTTGCATGGCGAGCTGCACGCAGTACTCGGTGGTACAGTACTGGAGTGAGCCACGAGCCGTTCCGTCAATCGTCACCGACGCGAAACAACTTGTTTTCAGATCGATATTCACGTTGCGACACAAGCATAAAATATTCGAAGATTATCCCAGTTTGTTAAAAGAAACCAGAGAAACTAACACTAGTGCAGAATATCTCTGCTCCACATTGATTTACTACTGTTCTCCTTTCAATGTGTTGTTGTTGTTAAGTGAAGTGAAGTGAGGTCCCCAAATGATTATGGAGGACTCAGAGTCCCCAGGCCAGGCCAGATGACAGTGAAGTTATAATTTAAAGACACTTTTAATAAAGAAAGAAATGGGAAAAAGACCATTACTGCATCAACAAACTACTAAAAAAACTAACATTAGCTAATGTAAAATAATGTAAGAAAGGTATCCCTAATGTAAGATTATGAGGGCAAGTGGCCATGACCTGAGGGCAAGTAGAATATGACCTGTACTTGCCAGACGGGCAAGTGCCTCTGAGACCATAGTGTCAACCCCTTGTTGGTACTTTTTTGTATCTTTGCCTACTATATAAGATTGACCGACATAAAAATAAGCGGAAATATATGTTTATTTATTTATTTTTTCCCCGGACCCAGACCGGTTTCAAAAAAATATTTGTGGACCTTCAAGATTTGTATTTGAGGATCCCTGGTATAGATCATGCTCTGTTTTAAGTACAGCCATGAAACCTGTATACACGTATGCGTCTCCTCATGCCGAACAACTGTTACGCTCTGACTTTTAACCTCTGACCTTTAGATCCCCCAGAATTTTGAATTATATGAAAAACTGTAAAAATCTATCTCCTCCTGGGATTTTTGCGTTAGGCGCACAAAGCTTTTTTCACATGAACTTTGGACCAATACGGTCAAACTGTCTGGTCGGATTTCTTTTAAAGCGAAAGATTATTTTTTAATAATTCAATAAATATTGCGGTTTTATGCAAATTATTCTTCTGCCTCTAAATCATACATGCAATCTTATTCCAATCGGCCAAAGGGGGGCGCTATACGAAGCATTTGAAAATTCAAACTTCAAACGGGCATAAGTCATGACTCGTTTCGTTTGAAGACATGCAACTTGCTTACACGCGTGCTTTGACTCAAGCGGAAGACATCTGTGTCTTTGTTGAGTAAGCTCCGCCCTTAGATTTTCCGCCATTTTGAGCAGTTTGTAAAACGCTTAAACCCGCTTTTATTCTGGAATTTTCGCGTCACGTCCACAAAACTTTTTTTACATGAACTTTGGACCAATATCTAAAGATCTGTCAGATCGGATTTTTTTTTTAAATTGAAACATGCTTTTTTAATAATTCAATAAATATTGCAGTTTTATGCAAATTATTCTTCTGCCTCTAAATCATACATGCAAAATAACATGTTCATGGCATTTGGCAAAGATGTAGAGTGTTATTCCAAATATCACTAAAACCAATCTTACTCCAATTGGCCAAAGGGGGGCGCTATATCATTTTGAGCAGTTTGTGAAACGCTTAAACCCGTTAGGATTTTTTTTAACAATTTGCATGAAACATTCTACACACAATCTAAGGACCTTTATTGTGTGTGTGCCTATGAAGTGCACACACACAAAAAATAAATAAATAAATAAATATTGCTGCAAGCAGCGATAGTGGCCAAAGCCAAAAACACCTCAAATCATGAACACAGACTGCAATGTGCGTGAAATCTTGCAAGCACATTCCCAATAGGTCAAGGAACAGATACCACCCTTCTCACATTGGCCTGTTATAGCGCCACCAGCGGGTCAACTTTTGCACAACACATTTTTGGAACAAAATGGACCAATCTTTGACGTCAGTAACGTCAAAGAGAGCACCGCCTGCGATCTTGACATTTTGTACTTTTATAGCCATTGTTTTCTGGCTTGAAGCGAGCCCACAATTGTTTCGAAGGAACAATATTTTCTAGTGTTACATGGAAGCCTTAATTGTAACATTTACTTACGACTTGTGAACAACATACTGCATGACAAACATTTCGACAACCTCGTCAGTTACTGTGTGTTTCTATCAAACACAAATTTGATAGACAGTCTGTGGTCAGAGGGAGGAGCAGTTGGGGGGGGAAGTGTCTTTTGTGTTCACCCATCAGCAGCCGCTGAGACTGTCACAAGCTGACTGGCACGAAGCACCTCTGAGGGGACAGCTGGAACAGAAAGCTCTGAAGGAGAGGCTCTTTCACTGAGAAGGAGACTGGCAAGCGTTGGGATAGTGACAAGACAACTAACTACACGTCAGCTCCAGAGACCATACATTGTAAGATCATCGCACGCACGCACGCACGCACGCACGCACGCACACACGCACGCACGCACGCACGCACACACACACATCATTTAGAGAATGTTGGGGAGGGGGGGTTTAATGCTATGTAAAGGTGTTTGTTGGGGGGCTCAATGCTATGTAAAGGTGTTTGTTTTAAGTATTAAAGTATAAGCCATCCTAGAAGGTGGCAAATTTACTTGTTTGGTCCCAAGGGCAAAACAAATATTACAAATAATACCCAACACATATTAAGATAAGTCAGCCTACAAAAATATAAATACAATTATTGAAGGAACATGTATTTTATCTATCCATCGTGCATGTACAGTGTTTCTCTCTCATACTGTAAATTCATTCCTCTCGCTATTTCCTCCTCATGCCATCATCTCTCTGAACTCCTTTCCTCTCTCTCAAGGTCCAACAAGGTTGTGAAGATGAACGCCACAATATCCAATAACTCCATGAAGTGCATTCCAGATGCCAGTGTGACCACTGTGGCTTTCCCCTGTCTGTATAGCCTCCTCTTTCTAGTGGCCCTGGTACTGAACAGCCTGGCAGCATGGATCTTCTTCAACATCAAGTCGACCTCCACATTAACGGTCTATCTAAAAAATCTGGTGAGTGAAGGGATTTGTGCTAGAAATATATTGTCAGTGCAAAAATACGCAGACAAAAAAAATAACAAAGTGATTAACAATGGTGCAAAAGTACATTTACTCAAGTGGGCCCATATTGTACTTGAAGTTATGTTCTGTACTTTTACTCCTACTCCACTAAATCACAGAGGCAAATATTGTACTTTTACTCCACTAGTGGAAAATGGAGGAGTCCCGCACACAGTCTTCACTTACAACACTTTTATTGGTAGACAACGTTTCGGTCACTCTGACCGAAACATTGCCTACTAATAAAATTAGAAGATGTTTTTTCCACTTGTCAAGTTCACTGCTTCACTTGTCAAGTTCACTTTCTTCAACTTTTACTCCTCTACAATTAGTTGAAAACTTAATTTACTAATTACATTATAGATTTGGATTATTATTACAAAACATACAGTAACTACTTCAGCCCTATATCTATATAGATTTCGGCCATTTGAAAATAGCCGATCCATTGTGAGCTTGTAGATCTTCTATTTTCAAAAGATTTTGAAAGATCTTTTGAAAACTTGTGAAACAGGACATTCTGCATACTGAGTACCTTCGACTTTTGGTACATTTTGATACCAATAGGCTACTTTCGTACTTTTACTCAAGTAAGAAAAAGTTAAATTCTGGACTTTTACTTGTAATAGAGTATTTCTACATTAGCCTGGTTCCAGCCCATGGACCCCACTCACTCTCAGAGTGGACAGCTGAGTCTGAAATCAGGCTATTTCTACATTGCAGCATTGATACTTTTACTTAAGCAAAACATTTGAGAACTTTTCCTACCACTGATGATCTTTCCCCAATAGGTATTGGCCGACATGCTCATGACCGTGACCATCCCTGTGAGGGTGCTGAGTGATGCTGGCGTGGGCTCCTGGCGCCTGCGTGCTTTCTACTGTCGCTACTCGGCCGTTCTGTTCTACCTCTCCATGTACATCAGCATTGTTTTCCTGGGCCTCATCAGCCTGGACCGCTACCTGAAGGTCGTCCACCCGTTTAGGCAGTTTGCTCTGCTACGGGTCAGGGTTGGCCGGGCGCTGAGTGCAGTTGCCTGGGCGGTGATGTTAACTGTGACGCTGCCAAACAGCATCCTGAGTGACCAGCCTGCACAGCAGCCCTCTGGAGGTAAACTGCAGTGCCCCTCCCTGAAGAGTGAGCTTGGCCTGCGTTGGTATAAAGGATCCAACTACTTTTGTCAGGTAACACATCAAAACTTTGACTGTAATTGCCTAAATGCAATTGTTGTGTATTACTGTCTACAACATCTTAGCATCATAGCAGGGGAAGTAACCTAGTTACCTCACTCTTGGGGTGCACAAACCTTTAAATGACCCTATTTAACAAACCAAAAGTGGAGCAACACATCAAAACTTTTGCTGTAATTGCCTAAATCTAATTGTTGTGATATGTATTACTGTCCGTGTCAACATCATAACAGGGGAAGGAAGTAACCTAGTTACTTCCCTCTTGGGGTTGCGCGGGGACTGCCCATAAGTCCCATATCTCATTAGTCATGGTTAGGGTTAGGGTCTGGTTTAGGCTTCAAATGTGGCTTCATTTCTCAGTGCACTCAAGACAAAAAAAAACGTCTTGACAGGCAAACAGCCACAAACTAATGATTTTGTTTTACAAAGCACACCAAAGCCAAAAGTACATAAACAGGTAGCTTAAGTGGGTAGAGAGAAAGGTCTTCTGCCCCCAGTTGCCTCCTGCCCCAGTTCATGTTACATACTGTACAATACATAAAGCAACTGCTTAAAGGTGTTGAAAACCGCAGTCCTACATTCACTTCCTTTAAACTGTAAGCATGTGGTGATAACTAAGCCTTGCATGCGTATTGCGTGCCCATCTCTTGTTGACTGGTGGCTTCACACAAGTTGTTACTTTGGAGCATTTCCACAGTAACAGCAGTAAACAACAATATGAGCCAACTCTGTTTAAAAACACACATGCCGGGGCGCCTGCTGGCCTAGCGGTCCAGGTGCATAACATGTAGGCTAATGCATCCTGACGGCGTGTTGCAGGTTTGAATCCCAATTACGACGACCTTTGCTGCGTGTCTCTCCCCATCTCTCTCCCTGTTTCCTGTCCTATCTTCACTATAATACTATATAATATATATAATAAATAAATAAAGAAAACATGCATGCCCATCTCTTGTTGACTGCAGGCTTCATCTATTACACTGCTGTAGCATTTACACTGCTGGAGCATTTCCACACATACCGGTACATGCAGCATACCAGCAATAAATAACATTATCAGACAACTCAGTTTAACCTCAGGTTGTGCACCACTGATCTTAACGAACAAGGTGATTGCATTAGTGTGGAAGCAAAACAAGCAGTGGTGTAAAGTAGCTAACTAAGTAGATTTACTTAAAGGAGTGGCGACACCGGCCGAAATTTAACATTATGATACAGTAGGTCACATGGTGTTCCTTCAAACAGTCTGAAAAGGAGGCGGGGCCGACATGCCCAGGAGGATTCACTACTAACTGACACGGTCAGTTAGGGCATGGGCATGTTGGCGTGAAAACTGGCTCCAGTGATTGGCTACTTTCAGTACAGTAACTACAATACAATAATTTGATTGGGTCATTTAACATGGGGGTACATGACATCATTAAAAAAATTGGCTAATTTGATAGCCATAATTAGCTGTTTTGGCCGTGTCACGCCCCCTTTAAGTACTGTACTTAAACACAATTTTGAGGTATTTGTACTTTACTTTCCAATTTCCAATACTTTTACATTTACTCCACTACATCTCGGATTCAAATATTATACTTTTACTTAACTACATTTATTTTTTGAAAACTTTAGTTACTAGTTACTTTGTAGGTTTTGATTATTATTACAAAACACACATTACCCACTTCAGCCCTGTATACATGCGCAGAAGGTGGGCTGCAGTTCCGGCGTCACAGCCCAGTGTGATCTACAAGCTCCGAACTGTTGCATCTGTGAAGCGATATGAGCTTGTCCAGTATGTCAGCTGTTCTCCGAATGTGTCTCACACATAATTCTGCTGTAAATTCCCACGGAAACAGGTGGATAGGTGATTGCAACAGTGAACAAGGTCCTGTGCTTTCTTGTTGTATGTATTGTACATGTCCAGGTGGTGTTCTGGGGCACGCTGGTTCTGATGGTGGTCTGCTACACCTTCATCAGCAGGAAGGTGTACGAGTCATACAAAACCTCCAGGAGCAGCTCCAAAAAGGCCAGTCGCAGAGCCAAAGCAAAGGTCTTCGTGGTGGTGTTAGTGTTCTTCATCTGCTTTGCTCCCTTCCACTTTATCCGTGTTCACTACATACTGACCCAAAGCCCAAAGAAGACAGCCAATGACTGCAGGGCGGAGAACATCATCCGCATCGCCAAGGACACCACCCTGTGGCTGTCAGCCACCAATGTGTGTCTAGATCCGCTCATGTACGTGTTCCTGTGCACGGTGTTTCGGAAGCAGCTGATGGCCACACTCTACCGCAAGCCCCTCTCACAAAGCTCACTGGAGTATCAGATGGCATCTTCAATGTAGCGATGTTATAGAGATGTCACGGATAGTCCATGGTGACAGTCATGTAATGACTGACCTCAACCCAGCCAACGAGAAACTCAAGAAACTGAACTCAGTTTGTATATGCAGCCGTCTTGTTTTGTGGGAAGATAAGTCACTGCCTTACTCATTTTTGGGCATTAGGGTGGCACATTAAAGACATCTGAACAAATAGCCTACACATATTCATTCATTCCACTATCCGTTACTCTGTTGAACAAATTAATATCATATTGTTTATTATGTCCCAAAAACCTTTTTTCAAAAGGTTAGAGGCTAAATTACCACTCCTGAATACAGAGCCCCTGTCATTTCTGCCTGGCTTTCAGAGCATTTTCAGCTGCAGTACCACCTTGTCCTGAGTGGGAGGACTGCACTATGGAGCCCCACCCTCGTCTCAGCTCCTCTCCGCCTCCTGCTCAGGCCTGCCCACCCCCCTCCCCAACCCTCTCCCAGCTCCACCCCGCCTCCTGCTCAGGCCTGCCCACCCCTCCCCAACCCCCACTCAGCAGAGCACAGATCACAGCAGTAGCAGTAGGTCCCTCCTGTGATGTCACGGGAGGGAGAAAATCTTACAGCCCGTTCTGAGACCTGCTTACATAGATTTTTGCTTACCCAGGACGGAGATGCGAGAGACTAGGAAAGTCTTTTGTACCGGCTGCCCTTACGCTGTACAACGAGACATAATGGACGATTGACAAGGACTTCCTTCCTAACCTAGACTGACGGAACTATAGCTTTATTGACTTTGACCTCTATGGACCTTCCAGGGAGGGTGCTCATGTGCGTCTGGCTGTGACACACTTCCTAGTTTCTTCTTCTTTGAGCTGTTTTTGTTTTTTTCGCACTGATTTTTGACATTGCACTATTAGGTTGTGTTAGTAGTTTCTGAGTATTTTGCTTTGTTTAACAATGACAGTGAGATACTTGTTCCACTAACTAGCATTGACTACTATGGTCTCTTTGGACCCTGGATCTCTGTGGACACTGTACTATTTTGATAGTTGTGCCCTATGACACTTTATGTGTATATATATATTTATATATTATTCCCCCCCCCCCTCTCTTGATGCACCTTCTCTTTACTGTTACAGTACTGTTCTTGTTTCTTCCTACCTTTTTCTTACCTCTCTGTAACTTTGTAAATAACTGTATACTGCTGTGCTACCACTGGGCCTTGGGATAATAAATCTATCTATCTATCTATCTATCTATCTAGATCCGCCCATAAACTGAGAAAGACACAATGGTCAAAATAGGACTTTGTGAGGACAGAAGGTGCTGGTGGGACACCAAAAAATAGGAAAAATGTAATTTCATGGTGTAGTCCCTTTAATGTGGTGTTTGGTACCGTAATGTAGTGTAATGTAATGTAATGTATGCACTTTAAATGTATGTCAGCAGGTGTGTGTTATGCGCTATTCTTTTTCTTTCTTTTTGTATGTTGTGTAGTAATATACCTGATTTGGAATAGCATGTTGAGAAGTCTATTAGCGCACCTCCAAGGCCCATTCCAAAAGACTATTTTTTATTTCGTAAAAAAAAAAAACATCTTCATGCATTTTTGTTCTTTATATTGAATTCAAACTTTGGTTTTGAAAGTTTCAACTTGTTCGCATGGATATTTGAAGTATATTGTTTTGGTTATGTACAATAAAGAGAAGCGAAATAACTAAGTTCTGTTCGCGCGCACGTGTGTGTGTGTGTGTGTGTGTGTGTGTGTGTGTGTGTGTGTGTGTGTGTGTGTGTGTGTGTGTGTGTGTGTGTGTGTGTGTGTGTGTGTGTGTGTGTGTGTGTGTGTGTGTGTGTGTGTGTGTGTGTGTGTGTGTGTGTGTGTGTGTGTGTGTGTGTGTGTGTGTGTGTGTGTGAGAGAGATAAAGACAGACACTAGTAAAAACCACAGCTTGATACATGTCCAAAAGCCTTGATTAATCTGAATGTGTTTGTTATTGCAGCTCATTTGGAGAAGTGCATATTGAACATTGTATTGTATATTTTAATAATCTATTCTTGTATGTAGATCAATTACTTCAGTCTTCAGCCACAGTTTCTTCTTTCCAAAGCACTCAAAGATGCACAGTTGAGTTAACCACATCTTTGACACAAGCTTGAAGCTTTGCCCTTTTAGGAAAACCAATGAAATCATCTATCCATTCCAAAACCCAATTCATACAATGTTGCTTGCTGAAAAGAACTGAAAAACAAACAACATATAAATTAACCATCAAAAGTGAGAGTACCCTTTTTATTTCAATACCTTTACAAGCTTATACACCTCAACCACACTTCCTTCCTTAAACTTTGTCATGTTTCCTACCAGTTAGAGACAATTGTCTGTGAAGTTTCACTATTTCTATATTGCAGTCATGTCTAGCAGACTTGTCAAGGCAGCTCAACTCTCTGTGCATCTGCTGTTATTGGTCATTTTAATGCTTGATGAGTTTACAGGTACGTGCAGTGAGGGTTTGTATGTGCATGCTGATGATGTAAGTATTTTATGCATTTTCTTCATACAGATGTTTTTTATTCAAAACTATTTTATTTCGACCCATTAGGATGTGTTGCTGTGACCTCCGACTCCGAGAACAGAAATGAAACGGCATCCATAGGAGACTCTGTTCTCTTCAAGTGCAACGTTTCTGATCCTCTACAAATCATCTGGCACAAAGACGGATTACAATTTCTTTCTCACCATATTTCAACTAATAAGACTGTGAGAGCTGAGAATTTTACCTCACACAGGGTTAGCATTAATCGTGATTCTTCAGAGCTGAACATTACTAATATCCTCCAAGACGATGCAGGGGTCTACAGCTGTAATGTGACTCAAAGGAAAGGTCACTGGACAATGAAGTGGAATTTAACCATCACTGACCGTGATTACACCAGAGGCAAGTAGTTACAACGAAAACGTTTAAGTCCAAAATGTTAAATTTATGAATGTTGTTTCAGTTTTTAGGGGGAGGAAAAAACTTCAAAGGTTAATCCAAAATGAAACTGACATCAGCCCACACCAAATGGCAGTTCAACATTTAATATTGTTTCCACTTTAAATTTGCACAGAAAACCATCTGTCATGGTTTCTTCCATCCATAATTGTTGCTGCCGTTGCTGTGGTTTTAAGTGGCATGCTTTGTTCAGTCTGTCTGTACAAGTGAGTATCGTTTTTCACATTCATTCAAATGATAGTGTTAAATGGTGTTTCCAAGCTACAACTATTCACACTAGAATTATGAGTGTTGTATAATATTCATCACAATTAAATGGAGTGTAATGTGTTATTTTCATGCAGAAAACACAATCAGGTTCAAGCTCCTGATCACAATGTGGGAAGAGGACAGGTTAGTTAGTAAAACATTCCATCCCATAGTTGTTCATGTGCTCTTTCAAACATGTTTCGATAATCTTCTTGCTTTTCACTTCTTTCTCTTCAACTTCATTTCCTTATGACATCGAAAAAGATCCACACACCTCACCTACTAGCTCCCTTGAAAACATTGACATTATAGTATATAGTCACATTTACCACATTTAATGATTATTAATAGCCAGTGAGCAATATGCCAAATTTGATATAATATGATCAATATGGGAGCTGTGAGACACTGAGTGGAAGTAAGCAATTCTTAGTATGGTGAGAAAATTAAAAGATCATCATTGGCTAAAATGATGATCACCTATTATGACATATCCAGAATAGGGAAGCTACGGTTCAGCTTTATCAAATTTTTCAAATTATATTTCAAATTGAAAACTCTTTATTACATTTTAATAATAGGTTTTTCCTATGCAATCAATTCAACATCACTCTGTTTATTATCTTTTACTAAAAATAACTAGAGAGAAAAGCATGTTAATTCTGCAGTTCACTTTCATCAATGAATGTGTTGTTTCTCTGCCCGTGGTTTCATATACCCTTAAAGCCATTACCTTGGAATGAGAAGGCCCCCATCTTGATTCTCTTCAATTGTTTCCCACTGCTGACAGTTAGGAAATTCTGGGTATGTACAAATTAACCAGTTTACATTTACCTTTTCCCTCACCTATATTTGTCAGCCCACAGGTCCAGACACCATCTATCAGGGCCTCCAACCAGCCACTATGGATCAGGATCAAGTCTATAGTGTCATACCACCTTCTACAGCAGTGGCTCTGATTCCCCCTACCAGGGTTAAAAGTACCCCTAGGAGTACTTGAACAGCTTGCAGGTCGTACGTGGAAAGATTGGAGATTTATTACAATTTATTTTCCAAATGACTAAAAACAAAATTCTTATGTACATGGGCGAAATGTTCCGACGTTCCTTTTTTTCTTTAGTTCAGGCTTCTCATTTGCTCCAGTCTGCTTTAGTTCATTTAATTTTAGTGCCCGGTTCACATGTATTCAACCAATTCGTGTGGTATAGGCTATGTCGGGTCCTCACTTGTCCTTGTGCATATGTATTCTGGACTTTGGTCAAATAATATTTGAAAACCCTAACCCTAACCCTAACCCTAACCCAAAGCTTAAAATGTTGTATCTCTGAACACAAAACTAGAGAGGAAATACATACCGGAAATGGCATATTCAAGCCTTCAAAACAATCAAGCCTTGGCTTTGTTGGTGTAGAATAAATCACTGCCCCTAGAGGGGGTAACCTCCCCAAGTGTTAATGTAATGTTTTGGATAGACCAATGAAATACCTTGCAGCATGGGGTAGCAATGACATTTATTTACTTTAGGCCTTCTAATTACTCTTTGTATTCCATAGGCACTGAACAACAACACATTGCTTTGTATTGGTTATATGTGCAATATGGTTCCTTGATAATGCTGATATAGTTTGTATAGATTTCCTGTTACTGTTTAAGCTTATATGATCATAAATGTGCTATGAAGGATAATGCATTATTGAATGATGTCTCCCCATTTATGCTGACAGCATGCACTGATCTCACCTAATGTATCTTCTGTGCGACTTTATTTGTACTGGTGAATGTATTCTGGTCATATGTACAGCGTGTCTAGTCTACCCCTGGCCTACACAGATAGGGATGACTATAAACAGTATAAAAATAAGTGTGCCATGTATATCATCATGTTTTTGCTATGCTCTGATGGAGGCTCTGTACAAACACTTTAGTCTGATGTAGCATGCATACAAAGAAATAGCATCTCTGAGTAAAAGTCTTGCATTCGTGCTTTTTGGAGTGCCACTAAGTTGTTTGTTTTTATGCTGTATACTGTAGATTTAGATGTGCACGTTTGTCATGATTGTAACTGAATTTTCATTTCACAGTGATCTCTTTCAAAACACTATGCTATCCTATCCAATCAAATCCCAATCAGCATTTTGATTGTCTTCTACAGCACTGTATAATATAGAACCCTGTGTGTTCTTTATTCTCTCAGACTGAAGTGTAACTAGTCAGGTAAATAACTAAATATGTAACAAAAATAGGCTCAGTTGTTCACTTCCAGCAGAAAGCATGAACATTTGCATATGGAATCGTTGAAGTATGCTGATTTCACAGATCCAAGCACTTTTCCCATGGGATCTGGTCGTAAAATGAGAATTATAGATGGCCACCAAAAGTTTTGGTTCAATTAGGTTTTGTATTCCAATCTTTGACACCTCATCACTTTTGAAACAAGTTTGTTTTGATGAAATCCAAATTGTAATGTCCATAAATTGAATACCAAGGACTTCAAACATAAAAAATACCATAAAAGGACTTATTTGGGATGCTCCTTTTAGGAAGGGTGTTTAACTGTACTTAGTAGCCTATACTGTACTATTTGTTTTTATTGTATTGACTATACTTGTACTGTTCTCCATTTTCTGTCTAATAAAATACTCAATCAAATAAAATGCAGCAATACTTTGAAATGTGATGTTTCACAGATTACAGTCAGTTTTTATGGTAAAATGTTCTGCCCTACAAAGGCAGAGCAGTAACAAAAAACATTCCTTGGGCTAAAAATGGCCCCAGAAAATGATGGTTTAGTGATGAAAAGCGATGAGTCATCAAAAGAAATCATCTTTTGTTGTCGTTTCTGGGGCCAATGAATGTTTTTTGTGCAAAACAAACGCTTGCAATGAATTCAGCATCATGACAAACCCCTTAGACCTTAAAGCACTAAAAGCAGATTTTTTTTCTGGTATTTTCCTCCTGTATAGAAAGTCGATGGGAGCCCAACTTGATTTGGCCACTGTGGGTATTTGCAGTGAGCAGATCATGGTAGATCTTTTATCCTGGCTAGTAGACCTAATTTCCTAACAGAATCAGTTGAAAAACTAAATAAAACAATTTTGTCCAACCTCTGCCTTAATTTTATCGGACTATATTCAGGCACAGATAGCAGCCAACCAGTGCCTGATTGCCTTCATAATAGGAGAAGGTTGCCTTTATAATAACATTCATAATTCTCTTACCAAACCACAGTTGGTGTCTAACCTGCTCTCATTCAATTCAAAGGCTATGCTGTCATTTTGTTTCCCCCTCCTGTTAAATGTGGTTTTAAACAAGAAACAATAGAAAGGATGTGCTCAACTCAAAAGTCTTCACAGTATGTATATGTACAGAACCAAAAGGGACACAAATATCAAATGAAGTCATAAACACTTAAAGAAAATAGACTGTATACCAGTAGGTAACATTTTTAGCAACGCAGAAGGAAACTTCCCTATATCTTCATCGGTAAGACATACACATGGGTGTGGGTGTGAAATCTGTTTTAAGGAAGTAACAAGACATCTTGTAAAATAAAATGTCATCAACCGATCATCAAGGATGATGATACACGAAAGAAGAAGAAGACATGGCTACACGTCTTGCCCAACAGTGTGAACTTGCTAGGTTCCGTTTGTACGATTTGTAACTTAAAAATGCTTATCATAATCCTTACCATCCTTACCAATATTTAAACTAACAGGCTATACCAGTAAGACTCCCTAATAGGGAGATAAGAGACCGTCAGGTCGCAGCGTGATTTTAGGGCAAAACGTGTAGGAGTAGTGTCCAAAAATGTGTTTGAAGAAATTGGCCTGTTGGTGGCGCTATATGGGACAGATCCATATTGATGAGATGAGTGTAGACATACTGTGTACCAATTTGCGTGATTTTAGGGCAAAATCTGTAGGGGCAGTGTCCAAAAATGTGTTTGAAAAAATCGGCCTAAAGGTGGCGCTATATGGGACAGATCCATGTTCAGGGTGGCGCTAGAAGAGGGCCATGTGTGAATTGGTTGTGGTTGTGGTTGTGATTTGGCAGGCAAGGAGTATGTGTGCAAAATTTGGCATGGATCGGTTGCGGAGATATGAGCAGGGCAAAAGTGTGACATGTGACGTGTGACAGACAGACGGACTGACAGCTGGTGGAGGTTTTGATAGTAAGTGCGATTGATAAAAGACCTGACGGTCGCAATAAGGATACACCTTTGCTTGACTGTGTGTAGAATGTTTCTACATTTCCCCAAAACCTCGGTAATGAATATTAGTCAGGTAGCCTACATATGTAAAAAAAACAGACTCAGTTGTTTACTTCCGACAGAAAGCGTGAACATTTGCATATGGAATCTTTGAAGTAGGCCTACGCTGATTTAAACATTTTAAGTATCCAAGCACTTTTCCCATGAACTCTGGTCGTAAACTGAGAATTAAAGATTGCCGTTGAACGTTTTTTTTTTTGGTTCAATTAGGTTTTGTATTCCAATCTTTGACACCTCATAGCAGATACGCACTGTTTTCATGGTAAATTTGATCGAAACCAGTGTTCATCTGAGCCTCATGATGTTGGTGTCTCGACCTATGTGTTCATTTTATTTTAAGAATTGACAAAGTCTAATTAAGTGTGCAGGCTTTTCATATTTACCTCTAAAACACCAACAGTTGAGTGCAGGATTTATACAGTGCAGGGCCAGGCCCTAGGCAGAAATAATCAAATATAAAGAATAATACTGCCCAAAAATAATGTTTCAAATAGAAAATAACAAATGGAAGACTTGACTGCGAAACTATAAGAAACAACAAACCAAGAACTTAAGAACTGCAACAGGCCATGTGTTTTGTTTGCCCAGGCAAGCCTCCCATACCAGGTGAGACCCACCCACCATATTTAGTAATTGGCAACCATCAACTCAAACAGGCTAACCATGGCCCATAAGTTAGGCTGTTTCTCAAACTTGCAGTGCATTTCTAGATGTCAGTTAATACACAAAACAATTATTACAATAAAAGTATACAGTACAGATAAGATCACAGGCTACAACACTGGCTGGTGAACAGCAGACATAAGCCGCCGACATAAGTGTTTGTTGGCAATCACTTATCAGAAGCAGCATCTGTGCAGTCACTGCAGCGTGTGCTTGCAATGTATCCTACCATGACCTTGCTGAATCTTCCTGTCAACCGGGCTGCAAGCAGTGATGAGGTGTAATGTAACTAATTACTTTTACTTAAGTACTGTACTTAAGTACAATTTTAAGGTATTTGTACTTTACTTGAGTATTTCCAATTTCCAATACTTTAACTTCTACATCTCAGATCCAAATATTGTGCTACATTTATTTGAAAACTTTACTTTGCAGTATAATTTATAATATAAAACATACATAAACCACTTTAGCCCTATTTTATCCCTTGACGATTTGAAAATAGTCGATCGAAGCTGTCTACGATGCATTGAGAGCTTGTAGATCGGCTATTTTAAAACATTTTATCAAATGAAAACATATGTAGCATAATTTGAAGTAGAAACACTTCTATTACACACTCTTAGTGATATATTCATTTGATAAAGTAGTTGAATCTCGAAAGGTAATTTCCAAACCCATGACTGGTGGTTGTGGTTTTGAAGTGTGAAAAAACAGATCACAAACTAAGAAAGTTACCAGCCTATTCTCAGCACTTACGGTAGCAGATCCACTAAGTAATAGATCATAAGATACACTATTACCAGTCAGTGAAGAATATCACATGCATCCATTTTGTGCCAGCAGTAATTTAGTAAAAGTTGGTCTCAGTCTATTCAAATGAAAGAGAAACATAACTTTTTAAGGCTTCAAAAAAAGGCGTGTTTGTGCACGCGCATGTGTATGTGTGAAGATCTGATAATTATTATGTTCTCCACTGCCCTTTATTTAAAACATTATAGTCCCATTTTCTACATTTGATGCTTATTAAAAGACAGTGATCAATATGGCAGCTGTGAGACACTTGGTATACTGAGTAAAAAGGTCATGATCTAATCAAATGTCAATCCTGGGATTTGGAAGTCTTGACAAATATGTATAGGAGATACAGCATTAAACACCATACCTCATCTTAGCAAGTATGTATGCACCAGCAAAATGAACTAACAACAATTGATTGATAATAATTGATAAATTATCAATTAATTAAAGTATGTTTTTGTCCCTGTCTGTGTGGGCCTCTAACACAGTGCCACTTACAACCAAAGGTTGCATCACACATGCAACAAATGTAACTGTTTGTTGCAGAATGTGGCCTGTCGAGGAGACTCTATATAGAGTGTAGTGTACTGTACGGAGGGGGAGCGTGTCGATATTGCGACATAGCGTGTCGATATTGCGACATCTGTTCAACGGTTCATTCTTTCGACACGGGTGAATGTTAACCTGGTGAAAAGCTAACCTGCCAACGTGGGTGAGTAGCTGGGTGAATGTTAACCTCTATGCCTAAACCTAACCCAAACCCTAACCCTAACCTCAGTAACCGTGACGCGGGTGAGTAGCTAACCTGCCGACTCCCAGTCGAAATGATGGGACGTAGAAATAGCGAGATTTCCCCCAAAGGAGGTGCCACAAGTTAGAGACAATTGACGTTTCACAATTTTTATTTTTGCAGCCATGTCTAGCAGACTTGACAAGGCAGCTCAACTCTCTGTGCATCTGCTGTTATTGGCGATCTTAATGCTCGATGAGTTTACAGGTACAGTGAGGGTTTGTATGCGCTTGCTTAGTATTTTATGCATTTTCTTCATAAGGATGTTTTTTATTCAAAACTATTTTATTTCGACCCATTAGGATGTGTTGCTGTGACCTCCGACTCCGAGAACAGAGATGAAACGGCATCCATAGGAGACTTTGTTCACTTCAAGTGCAACATTTCTGATCCTCTACAAATCATCTGGCACAAAGACGGATTACAATTTCTTGCTCACCATATTTCAACTAATAAGACTGTGAGAGCTGAGAATTTTACCTCACACAGTATTAGCATTAATCATGATTCTTCAGAGCTGAACATTACTAATATCCTCCAAAGCGATGCAGGAGTCTACAGCTGTAATGTAACTAAAAGGAATGGTCACTGGACAATTACGTGGAATTTAACCATCACTGACCGTGATTACACCAGAGGCAAGTTGTTACGACTAACTATTTTTATGTCCAAAGTTTTAAACAAATTTCAAAGATTTAGTCCAAAATGAAACTGACATCAGCCCACACCAAAAGGCAGGCAGGGCAACATTTAATAATGTTTCCACTTTAAATTTAAACAGAATGGTTTCTTCCATCCATAATTGTTGCTGCCGTTGCTGTGGTTTTAAGTGGCATCCTTTGTTCAGTCTGTCTGTACAAGTGAGTATTGTTTTTCACAGTCATTCAAATGTTAGTGTTCCAAGCAACAAATATAGTATCACATTCATCACAATTAAATGGAGTGTAATGTGTTATTTTCTATGCAGAAAACACAATCAGGTTCAGGCTCCTGGTCACATTGTGGGAAGAGGACAGGTTAGTAGAACATTCATGAACATAGTTGTTCATGTACTCTTTCAAACATGTTTCAATAATCTTCTTGCTTTTCACTTTTTGTAATTTCCTTAGGAAATCGAAAAAGATCCACACTGACCACACACCTACGTACTACTGTAGCTCCCTTGACAACATTGACATTAACCAAATGTAATGATTATTAATAGCCAGTGATCAATATGCCACATTTGATATAATATGATCAATATGGGAGCTGTGAGAGACGGAAGTGAGTGATTCTTAGTATGGTGAGAAAATTAAATTGGCTAAAGATAAAAGTAAAAATGCTTTGTCATGGGTTAGGATTGAGGCCTGTCAGTTCTTGTAGATAGGATACTTTCTGCAAATGTTCGCCAAATGTTTAAACCACTTACAGGCAGCAGCCGTTCGCAACTGGTAAAAAAACAAACCTAGCCCAGCCCTCCCCTCCCCTGCCGCTTCTTTACTGTTTGTTTAGACTTACTGTTTTCTTTTTTTTTGTTCTTTCATTTTATTTTATTTACATATCTACTGCATAGTACTATGTTCTATTCATCTGTCATTCAATGTTATATGAGATACTTAAATGGTTTCCTGTGGAAATAAGCTTAGTCTTTTCTAGGATCTCCTTTTAGTTGACCTTGTACCAGTGAACTGTACCGTCATGAAACTGTACCTTTTCCTATGCAAACTTCTAATAAAGTCTTCAATCAATCAATCAATGCAGATTAGGAATGCTACTACGGTTCATGTAGCTTTAATCAAATTATATTTCAAATTGAAAATTCTCACTATTACATTTTAATAATCGATTTCCCTATGCAATCAATTCAACATCACACTCTATTAATTATTATAGTTTACTAAAATAGCTTGAGAGACAAGCATGTTAAAACTCATTGATTGCCAAGGCCCGAGTTTCCCCGAGTTATTACAGTAGTCCCAGGCTGCCACAGCCCGAGTTTCCCGAGTTGGCAGCCATTTTGAAAAAAAAAATGCCTAAAATGTATTAGGCATGATCGCAATCGCGAAATTGCATGTTTAGCCCCATAACAAACACATCTTCAAAATGGCAAAATGTTTGTTTTGTCTGACTTTGAAGGCTTCTATCTCATGAATGCCTGAACGGATTTCCAAGCGTATTTTTTTGTTTGAAAGCTGTTAAAAAGTACTACACATATGGTGCATCATCTAGGCATGGGCGTGCACGATCCGTGCACTAAAAATGTATCTGTGCACTAGCAATTTAGGAACGTGGCAGTGAGGAACTTGGCGGCCATTTTGAAAATGGCAATCAATGAGTTTTAATTCTGCAGTTCAATTTTCATCAATGTGTGTTGTTTCTCTGCCTGTGGTTTCATACCCTTAAAGGCATTATGATAGCAGAGGCATTTTGCCAGGGAATGAGAAGAGACACACCATCTTGAGACACTGAACCCCTAACTTGTCTCTGGATTCTCTTCAATTGTTTCCCACTGCTGACAGTTAGGATGGGATAAAATACAGATGACAAATTCTGGGTAAGTACAAATTAACCAGTTCATCTTTAACTTTTCCCTCTCCTATATTTGTCAGCCCTCAGGTCCAGACACCATCTATCAGGGCCTCCAACCAGCCACTATGGATCAGGATCAAGTCTATAGTGTCATCATACCACCTTCTACAGCAGTGGCTCTGGTTCGCTACCAGGGGTACAATTAACCCTATGAGTACTTAAACAGCTTGCAGGTTGTATGTGGAACAATTGGGGATTTATTACAATTTGTTTCCAAAATGAAATAATATGTAAGGGATAACATCTCGCTCAGAGGTCTTTTTTCTGCTATACCACCAAAATGTGGAAAGCCTTACCGAAGGCCATAAAGGAGTGTGGATCACTTGCATCCTTTAAAATTGCCCTGAAAAGCCACTTACAGGCAGCAGCCGTTCGCAACTGGTAATAATGAACCTAGCCCCAACCCTACCCTCCCCTGCCCCTTCTTTGTATATACTGTTTGTTTAAGAATTACTGTCTTTGTTTTGTTTTTCTTTACATATCTACTGCATAGTACTGTGTTCTATCTGTCTGTCATTCAATGTTATATGAGATACTTAAATGGTTTCCAGTGGAAATAAGCTTAGTCTTTTCATGGATCTCCTTTTAGTAGACCTTGTACCAGTGAACTGTACCGTCATGAAACTGTACCTTTTCCTATGCAAACTTCTAATAAAGTCTTCAATCAATCAATCAAAGAGGTGATTATCGATAATAATTTGACTCAAAACTAAAAACAAAACAAATTATGTCCATTTTTACAGACTGCTAAAAGTGTTCCACAAGTGTTGCGCTGGGCGTCCCCCCCAGCGCAACATGGTCGCCTTGGAAAACAAGGAAGTGCTGATCAAATAGAATCCATTTTCTGATACTGCGTCGTCTATTTCTCGCCTCAAATGTTTTGAAAAACATTCTTGAGAGCAACGTTTAGTTGTAAATGACACTGTGTTTGTTTAGTTTGTTCACATGGCTGACATGTTGGATACAGGCTAATTCACACAGCGCAGCCTGAGTGCAACAGGTGTTCTGAGCCTTTGATTAGGCAGCGGTCACCGCTGATTTCAGCGCTTGACTAATCAGAATCAAGCATTCAACCATGCCGGGTAATAATCCAAGTTATTTCTTAAGCCTCTATCAGAGTCCAGGGTGAGCTATTCACTTCACCGCGGTGTAGTTTTCTAGCTATCACCTAAAAATACATAACAAAGTCTAGGTGATAGCGAGGAAACTACAACGCGGTGAAGTGAATAGCTCTTCACCCTGGACTCTGATAGAGGCTTTACAAGTACATGGGCGAAGCGTTGTTCACGTTTGGTTGAAATGAAAAAAACACACCCGTGTGAACTGAGCGGTGGTCGTGGAGGCTGTGCAACAGCACTACTGGGTGGGTGCAGCGGGGTTAGTGTGCTTTACAATGCTGTAGTTTCTTCACACACTCTAATTTATTTGACCCACAAAACATTCAGTTTGTTAATAATAATAATAATACTTGACCACACATGCTGACCCACCCTTCCCCCCTGTGTGTGTGTGTGTGTGTGTGTGTGTGTGTGTGTGTGTGTGTGTGTGTGTGTGTGTGTGTGTGTGTGTGTGTGTGTGAGAACAACAGCGCCCCTCCCTTAACATGTGTGGTCAGAAAAGGTACTGCAGGCTTGAGGCTACATACACGGCCGGACGGATACCCACACACACGGTTAGTTGAATACCCACAATTATTCAACTAATTCCACCATTGTGGTATATATTCTCATTTGTCCTTATGCAAATGTATTGAGGACTTTGGTCAAATAATGTTTTAAAAAAGTTTAAAATTGAGTATCTAACCTCATGTATCTTCTGTCTGATCTTATTTTTCTATATTCTTCTACATGTTGTACTGGTGAATGTATTCTGATCATAAGTACAGCTTGTCTACCCCTGGCCTACACAGATAGGGATGACTGTAAAATGTAAAAAGAAGCATGCCATGTATACCATCAAGTGTTTGCTATGCTCTGATGAAGAGGCATAGCATGAATTAAAAAAAAGTGCATCTGAGTAAAGGTCTTGCATTTGTGTTTTTTGGAGTGACACTACTTTGTTTGTTTTTATGCTGTACTGTAGATTTACATGTGCAAATTTGTCATGACTGTCACTGAATTTGCATTTCAGTGATCTCTTTCAAAACACTATGCTATCCTATCCAATCAAATCCCAATCAGCATTTTGATTGTCTTCTCCAGCACTGGACAATATTAGAACCCTTCATATATCAAGTGATCTTTATCCTCTCAGACAGAAGTGTAACTACTCCACTGTTTCAAAGGTGGTGAATCGTGATATACCACATGATCCAAGAATATGGATACTGGGTGACGTTACTCTTTTTAATCTAAATTTCATAAAAAAATATTTTGTCTCGCTTGCAAGCACAGCTGCAAAGAAAGTAATTCTAGTTAATTGGAAGTCGGAGAACGCACCCTCACAGAGACACTGGATAAACGAGCTTTCTTCTTATTGCACGCCAGAAAAAATTCTGTACAATGTCAGAAGAAAACCTGAGTTGTTTAAAAAGATCTGGCAGGATTATTTGGACTGTCTGCCCACTATATCCCCTACAGGTTGACTTCAGTGTTTTAAAATGATCTGAGAGTTATGTCAATGGGTTCTGTGGAAAAGTATAATGTATTGATATAGAGTAAGAGTGTAGTGGTGGGCCATTCGGGGAAAGGGGTGGGGGGTGGGTTTGGGAGTATTGGGTTTTCTGTCTTTTTTGTTATCCTTTTTGTCTTTCATCTTGTCTTTTACTTTTTTTACTGTCTTTTCAAAAAACAAAAAAAAAAGAGTGATACATTGTTTGATTGTATAATGATTGACAATTGTTAATAAACACATCTTTAAAAAAAAAAGAAGTGTAACTACTCAGGTTTGTATTCCAATCTTTGACACACATGAAACAAGTTTGTTTTGATTAAATCCTAATTGTACTGCAGCAATACCTTTTTACAAATTACGTGTTCAAAGCCTCTGAGCCTCATGATGTTGGTGTCCCTGATATTCGGGCACTAGTAGCCAACCAGTTCCTGATTGCCTTCATAATAGGAGAAAGTTGCCTTAATAAAATTTCTCTCATTTATATTTCTCTTACCGAACCACAGTTGGTGTCTAATAGTCGGGGGCGTTAGGGATATTTCGCGCTATATTAGTCTAAAAGCGCCACATTTTGCACAGATGTAGCCCAGGGCATGCTCTAATGATTTAGCTAGGGTGCCCGAGTCGGTGACCTTCGGGGTCGCCACAGCGGCCAAATCAAGTTGGGCTCCCATCGACTTTCTATACAGGAGGTTAAGTAGGATGTGAGGGATCTAACTTTTGATAGAAATAAAAATAATACTGGCCAAAAAGAATGTTTCAAAAATAGAAAATAACAAATGGAACACTTGACAGTGAAACTAAGAAAAAACAACAAACCAAGAACTTAAGAAGAACTGTCTGTAACACACAGTAAAGTCACCTGGCCTCTCCTTGTCCTATGGAAGTCACATGGTTTGAGGGTGCGTTCGTGATATCATTTATCAAAACCTTATCAGAACCTTACCTTATCAGAACCTTATCCAAACCTTACCTAAATAAGAATACACTTCCCACAATGCTTTGCAGGAAGTGGGCGGTGTCACTACAGACCAGAGGCTCTGATGTAGACTACAAGTGAGACCCCACCCAGTGGCATCTCAGCCACAGCCCATTCTGTCCTATTGGTTGGCGGTTGAACCCCACCCCTTTGTCTCATCAAGGCTATTCCCAGCTAGCCTAGCTCAGCTAGAACATCCCAGCCATGTTAAAACAAGGTAGTTAGCTAGATGCATTAGTATCTAGGCTGGCCCCAGGCTAATTCCCAGCAGCTTGGCTGCTCCTAGCTGGCCTACAACTTGCCTAATGAAAACCTTATGGAAACTTTATTAGGAAAGCTTAAAGGAAGCCTCCCTTATTAAAACATGTGACTTCCATAGGGAATGAATTGAAAGGAACCTAATAGGACAGTCAATCTAAGCAAAAAAAGGGCCTCAGATTGACTGGCCTATAACCCCCCACCTCCCCCCAGGTTTTTAAGAAGAGATAAAACCTACATGTGTGTCGGGAGCCTTATGCCTCTTCCAAGCCTCATGACTTAAAGCAACAAAGCCCTACCCCAAGAGGCTTGCTAGAGGCATGAAACCATGTGACTTCCATAGGGAATTAATTGGATTCCACTCTCCCTCATTTCCCTAGGACAAGGAAAGGGTATATCACTATTTAGTGTGAATGAAGCCTTAACAGGCCAGGAGTATTAGTTCTCCAAGGCACAGGCAGCCCCAGGCAACCCCCAAGCCTCCCATACCAGGTGAGACCCACCCACCATGATTAGTAATTGGCAACCATCAGCTCAAACGAGGCTAACCATGGCCCATGAGTTAAGCTGTTTCCCAAACAAACTGAGACATGAGTAACTCTAAGCAAAGATGGCGCCGGAGGTACAGAATCTGTGACAGATTCTGCGCACCTGCACAGATATGCAAATGGTGGTGGGAGAGGATCTTGGGCGTGGGAGAGGATCTTCGAGAACCAGGGGCATGGGGCCTTCGCCGCTCCACTCGCATCCGACTTTGGGGTCTCTCAGCCTCGGACCGACGAGTGGCACGCAAATGTGGTGGCGCTGCAACCCACTTAAAAGGCCGTAGCTCTGCCTCCTAGCGACTGGGAGAGCCTTAGCCCTGCATACGCCCAGATCTTTTCCCACGCCCATTCGAAGATCTTTTCCAAGGGTCCCCGGAGGTGGTCCGCGACACGTGCCAGGCCCCAAAGTCAGATAGGAGTGGAACGGCGGCTGCCCCGTGCCCCTGGTTCTCTCTCTAAATATCCCCATATCCTGTGTTATATCTCCAGGGGTCCCTGGAGGTGGTCCGCGACACGTGTGCCACTCGTCGGTCCGAGGCCGAGGCCCCAAAGTCCGATGCGAGTGGAACAGCGAAGGCCCCGTGCCCCTGGTTCTCTCTCTCTATATCCCCATGTCCCCGTGTTCGAAGATCCTCTCCCACGCCCAAGATCCTCTCCCACGCCCAAGATCCTCTCCCACGTCCATTTGCAGACACCCTTTTGCTAAATCTGTGCAGCTGCGCAGAATCTGTCACAGATATTTACATCTAGTTACCTATACTTGAACAAAACAAACTTGTGGTGCATTTATAGATGTCAATTGATACACAAAACAATTACAAGAAAATCATACCGTACAGATAAGATCACAGGCTACAACACTGGCTGGTGAACAGCTTGTTGGCTTCTTCTTGGCTGGTTGGCAATCACTTATCAGAAGCAGCAGCTGTGTAGTGTGTGCTTGCAATGTATCCTACCGTGACCTTTGTGAATCTTCCTGTGAATCTTCCCTTGAGTATTTCCAATTTCCAACTTTTACATCTACTCCACTGCATCTCGGATCCAAATATTGTACTTTTACTCCACAACATGTATTTGAGTTACTAGTTACTAGTTACTTTGCAGATATGTATAATATTATAAAACATGCATAAACCACTTTAGCCCTATTTTATACCATGGCTTGTTGTGTCCGCAGCGCGTTGTGAGCCTGTAAATCTGCTATTTTCAAACATTTTGCACTTTTTACTTTTGGTACTTTAAGTACATTTTGATACCAATACTTCTGCTCTCTACTTTTACTCAAATAAATATTGGATTCCGGACTTATACTTGTAACAGAGTATTTCTACATTGCAGTATTGATAGGCCTACTTTTTCTTAAGTACAAAATGCGATTACATTTTCCACCACTGGCTGCAAGTTGCCTCATGCCTGCAGCCTGCAACACACCAGTCAGCAACACTGCTATACCCCACAGACCACACGATGGAGAACTGGTGTGCACACTGATACCCTTTTAATCACAGTCAAATCGAACAAAAACACATATAGCAAAATATGAAGTACAAACACTTCTATTACACACTCGTACTGATATATTTGATAAAGTAGTTGAATCTCAACATACCGATATGAAAGGTAATTTCCAACAGTCACACTTCAAACCCATGACCGGTGGTTGTGGTTTTGAAGTGTGAAAAAACAAATGGAACATTTTTGCAGCACAAACTAAGACAAGCTACCAGCCTATTCTCAGCACTTAGATGAACAGATCCACTAAGTAATAGATCTCAAGATACACTACTACCAGTCAGTGAGCAATATCACATGCATTCTCTTTGTGCCACCGGTAATTTTGTAAAAGAAGGTCTCAGTCTATTCAAAAAAAGAGTTCATAGGAAGTGGGTATAGCTTAATAAAGAGCGGATTATTAGTAGGACATAATTGTAAAGATGTCTAGCTTTCATTAGACCAGGGGTCTTCAACGTTTTCAGGCCAAGGACCCCTTAGTTGAGAGAGAGATGAAGCACTGCGAGGCGTTGTGAGCTTGTAGATCGGCTATTTTTGGCTAAAGTTCTCTGAATATGACACTAGAGTTTAAGTGTTTAATATAAAAAAGGGGGAAAAAGATTCTATCACTCAGTTTTGGAGGACCCCCTGAAGTAACTCTGAGGACCCCCTAGGGGTCCCGGACCCCCTGCTGAAGACCCCTGCATTAGACCTTTCTTCAAAGCATGAGGACATATGCGAAGATTTGAGGGGACAGGTGGACGGGATGTGACCCCGCCCCAATGATGAGATGTCAATGCTCGTGCAAGCTTGTACAGAAAGACACAAGGAGGAGGATTGCTTGCTCAAGTGTTTGCACAACATTGACCTCGCTCTTTGGTTAACCACATTTAAGAGAAGAGAAACATACTGAAACTCAGTTCCATATAACATGTGTGCATGTGGTGCGTGTGCGTGTGCGTGTGTGTGTGTGTGTGTGTGAAGATCTGATGCTTCTTATGTCCTTTATTTTAAACATTGTAGTCCCATTTGATGCTTATTAAAAGATCAATATGGCAGCTGTGAGACACTTGATATGCTGAGTAAAAAGGTCATGACCGAATCAAATGTCAATCCTGGGATTTGGAAGCCTTGACAAATATGTAGGAGATACAGCATTAAAATCCATACCTCATCTTAGCAAGTATGTATGCATCAGCAAAATGAACTAACAACAATTGATTCATAATAATTGATGAATTATCAATTAATTAAGGTATGTTTTCGCCTGTCTGTGTGGGCCTCTAAACAACACAGTGCCACTTAAGGTGGCATCACAAATGCAACATGTCACTGTTTGTTGCAGAAACATGTTTATTTTATTTTTCTACCATGAATGCAATAACCAATCTACTAAATCGCATGTTGAAGGGAATAGAGAGTGCACCTGAAAAAACACTTCTGCCCATAGGAGGTGCCACAAATACACAATGTTGCAACTCTAGCACAAACCACATCACACTCTGCACTTGTCAATATTCAAATGATTTGAGAGACAGACAGAGATATGTTTATCTATGCAACAATTTAAAAAATAAAAAACACATTCCACAATAGGTCAGTAGTTCTATTTTTCATAGATAGATCTTTATAGACAATAAAGAGAAGAGAACATTTTACTCAATTCCATTCCTTGGTGTGTGTGTGTGTGTGTGTGTGTGTGTGTGTGCGTGCGTGCGTGCGTGCGTGCGTGCGTGCGTGCGTGCGTGCGTGCGTGCGTGCGTGCGTGCGTGCGTGCGTGCGTGCGAATTAGGTTGAAGTTGCAGGTCATCTCAAAAACCACAAAATTGAGGAAGTCTTATGCAGGAAACCTGAAAAAAAGCAACTACTGTATCTATCCATTTCCATGAATACACTATTTGAGTCTTAAGCTCAATTAAAACAATGCTTTTTGAAAATTAAAATTATCATCTGAAAAATGTTTAAGTTTTTTAATTGTTAATTAAAAGAAGTGAGCATGCAAAGTCACCTTTCTTATTCAATACCTTTGATCTTTACAAGCTTATCCAACGCAACCAAACTTCCTTCCTCGAAACTCTCAGTCATGTTACCTACCGGTACCAGCATGAACTCTGCAGTTTCACTATTACTATTTTTGCAGTCATGTCTAACAGACTTGCCAAGGAAGCTCTACTCTCTGTGCATGTGCTGTCCATGGTCATCTTAATGCTCAACAAGTTTGCAGGTAGAGAGAGGGTTTCTATGTATGTGTAAGCTTTTGACGCAAATAATTGAATGCATTCATCATCATACAGATTATTCTTTTCATACCACTACAATTTTCTTCCATTTTAGGGTCTGCTTCTGTTTCTGAGAACAGAGATGCAACGGCATCCATAGGAGACTTTGTTATCTTCAAGTGCAACGTTTCTGATCCTCTACAAATCAACTGGGACAAAGACGGATTACAATTTCTTGCTCACCATATTTCAACTAATAAGACTGTGAGAGCTGAGAATGTTACGTCACACAGGGTTAGCATTAATCATGATTATTCAGAGCTGAACATTATTAATATCCTCCAAGACGATGCAGGGGTCTACAGCTGTAATGTGACTCATAGGAAAGGTTACTGGACAATAAAGTGGAATTTAACCATCACTGACCGTGATTTCACCAGAGGCAAGTAGTAAAGACTAACTATTTATATGTCCACTCCAAAATGTTAAACTTAAAAAATGTTTCGGGTTTTGAGGGGGACAAAGCTAACTTCAAAGGTTTAGTCCAAAATGAAACTGACATCAGCACAAGGCAACATTTAATATTGTTTTCTTAAACTTTTCACAGGTCGGTGGTTTCTTCCCTCCATAGTTGCTGCTGCAGTTGCTGTGGTTTTAAGTGGCATAATCTGTACAGTCTGTCTGTATAAGTGAGTATCAAATGATGCTGTCTTGTTCTTGGAACTGTAGCTTCATAGTAACAATTAGTGAGATTTTGTTGAACAATGGAGAACCCTATAATGATATTATCGTAAATAAAATAAAAACTCAATCCATGAGCATATATGATTGATAGTTCAATGAATGTGAACAAATATGAATCAACACAAATATTCCAAAATGTTATTGGCAAAATGGCAACACTTTGCTAATCTTCTCTATTGCTAACGTAAAATAAACATACTGTTTTTTTATGTATTTTTCTGCTAAATTGGCTTTTCTTCTTCTGGAGAAAAGATAGGACCACCAGAACGAAAAGCTGGTTTGAGTGCAAAAACTCTAATATTATTAGTCCACATCTTTTGACACTGGTTAGAATTGCAATATTACCTCAACAAGGAGCTAATTATGTTTTATAGTCTATGTGTAAATACAAATGAAGTCGTCATACAACATCTGTATGTTCTCTGCAGAAAAAGCCGGCATGTTCAGGCTCCTGATCACAATGAGGAAAGAGGACAGGTTAGTAGAATAACACATTTTAATTCTCTTTCCATTTTTCTGCAAAAGATCCACACACTGACTAGACTCCTGTCTGAAGGACTACAGTGACATTTTAACCACAAAGCTCACCTCCTCAGACAGGAAGTCTGAGGAAGAGGTTGATATTAGACATGTCTCTGTGTGCTATGTGCACCTGTTTGAAGACTTTGAAGTGTCACATGGAGTGTGTGTGGATCTATTTATTTAATTTTGCAATGAATTTTATTGGTGCAGAACTTTTCTTTAGTCATAAGAATGTGCAAGTCTGTTTTTGTATTCTTTCATGTTTCTGCCTTCCCATGACAATGAATGCAATACAGTAAGTATTTTGCTTCTCATGTCTGCAGGATATCACCATTCAATCTCTGGACAGCACAGACAGGAATAGAAGGATACGTGACCAGGGGGGGCAGTATGTTGAGAGACTCAATTCAATCTATGGACAGATTGGACACGTATGAAGAAGCAACAAGACTGCGCGTCAAATGAGTCAATGTTGGACATGCTTCAACAGACAATGTTTACGTGCACAGGGAAGCCACATTGATGTTTACAAAAAAGAAAAGAAAAAAAATAATAATACAGTGAGTGGAAGTTTGTGATACAGTAGAGTCTGATTTAGGCTATACTTTCAGAACAGTCACAGGCATCACATTAGAATAGAAGATTGTTAAAAGCCATTGATCAATATGACAGCTGTGAGATGCGAATGGAAGTTAGGAATTCTTTGTAGGATGAGTGAACTTTCATATTATCAAAATGTGCTCCCTCGTTCCTGTCACTATAACATCATCATAGCCATCTCCTGCTTGCCAAAATCAATTAGATTGATTTAGGTAAAGAAAAGTGAGCCCTATATTACTGGAAGATGATGACCAAATAATCTATGAGGTTTTACTTCACAAAGCACAGATGATTCCATATAGTTAAAATAATGTGAACAAATATGACTCAAAAACAAATATTTCTTTATAATCTGCTCAACCAATAACAGTAGTAGTTTTTTTATTTCTCTGGGAAATTGATGCATTTTCTTCTACAGAAAGTCACAAGAACCAAAAGCTGATTTGTGTGCAAACCCACATCTTTTAACATTGTTAATGTACTGTGCACAATTATCTCAATAAAATGTTTGTTCTATAGCCTTTGAAAATCTCCCTTGCTTGGTTTTGGGGTATGTTGTCATGTTTATAAATGTACTGTATATGTTGATGTTATATACTGTATGATAGAGTGATGTATGTATGTCACAAAACTCAGTTCAGTTCTGTTCCATTGCGTGCGTGAGATCACTGGTTACTGTACGTATATGTGGAAATATACACATTATAGTACGATATTATATTGCATCTCCCTATATTTATTACATATAGAAATTCTGGAGGGTAACAGCAAGATTCTTTCTCATGTTTTATTGTCTATTGCTACATTGAGCGTTGAGCTCCAGGTTGTTCTCAAATGAGAAAGTCTATTCTGATTCAGTTCTTGCAACTCAGATACAAAATGCTCTTGTTTCTGTTGTTCCATATAAAATATTTCTAGTGGATATGAATCACCTGACACATCTTATTTACATAATGTCGAACTTGTAGATATTTATAGAAACCCTAGTGGATATATTTTTATACTGAGTTTTCAGACCAGAGATACAAATGTTTTAAAGTTCCCATTATCATAAAGGTCATACACTTTTATACCTGCTCTCTGACATGCAATGTCAGCAATGCATTAATATTACAAAATAAAATGGATTACCACCACTGCACCACAGAAACAACACATGGGCCTAAAGGGGGAGACATGATCATTTGGGGAGGTTGAAGACAAAGCAGGCTGCAGCATTCTGGATCATTTGGAGGGGCTTCATGAGCATGCCAGGAGGCCAAGAAGGAGGGAATTAGTTAGTCAATACTGGAGATGACTGAGGCACAGTCTGGATAAGGAGTTTAACAGACTCCCCTGACTCCCCTCCTAAGGAAGGGTCTGTAAAACTACAGGATCGAGTGATCCACCACTGAGTGCCTTGAATAACAGCTATAGCTGACTATCCTAGACAACACCAAGGCCCTTGATTGATTGAATACTTTATTTTGGTATGAAAGTAAAAGTCAGACCCGATAAAATACATCTATGAAAAACATTATATGTAGTTACAAAAGAGATGAGAAATGTACATTTGCCTCCCCTTGTGGTCTCCTAATAGATGTTTTTCTTTTATTTTCTTTTATTCTTTTTTTCTTTTACAGGCCAATTTCAAAAGATACCAGTGTTACACATCCAGTTTAATCAATGGATGGTGTCAGGGAATTCCACATTTTGGTGGCAGAGTAGTAGAATGAAATTTTTGTTTGTTCTAAATCTGGGTAATCATGGTTGCTCCCTCCAGTGTTGTGGCTGTACGTGTGTCACTCACATTAGACATATAGTCCATGGGCCATACGAGTTGTCGGTATCAAAAAGGTGGCAAAAGCTCTATATCTGTGGATTATATTTTGGTATGATAACCCTTTCTTAGACACAGCTAAAACAACTTTACATTACAGGGAAAAAAAGCTAAAACTTAATCTGCTTTAAGTGGCATAGGGGGGGGTCAAACTAGGGGGTTTTCATGATGCTGAATCCATTGCAAGCATCTGTTTTGCACAAAAAACATCCGTGGGGTTAAAACGCCCCCCACAAAAGTGTGAAAAGTGATGACTCATCACTTTTCATCACTAAACCATAGTCTTGTGGGACAGTTTTTAGCACAAGGAATGTTTTTTTTGCAAAGCAGATGCTTGCAATTGATTCAGCATCATGAAAACCCCCTAGTTTGACCCCTCATACGCTACTTAAAGCAGATTAATTTTTTGTTTTTTTTCCCCTGTAATGCAAAGTTAATGGGACAACAAATCTAGCGGCTGATAACACCAATTTAGCTGTGTCTAAGAAAGGGTTATCATACCAAAATATAATCTACAGATATAGAGCTTTTATAAAATTAATGCATGGTACTAACCTTTGCCACCTTTTTGATACCGACAACTCGTATGGCCCATGGACTACTACTATAGACCCTTTGCAATCTTAAATACCAATCCCATTGATATTTGACCTCTTGAACCCTGAGCCATCCTACTAGCAAAGTGTGTTGACATTCGATGGGTCATCATGGGCAGTTGGAACTTTGAACAGTTGGAACAGAACCAGGCCAGGGAGTTTTGGGTGGAAATGCAAAGATCCTGCAGGGAGCAGGACTTACCTGGGAAGAAGAGAAGCATGTGATGGGAGTGAGAAGTTAGCCAGGCATGCAACATCAGCAGCAATGTGTACTTTAACCTGTATGGCAGAGGCACGATGGTGCAGGATGTGTTATTGCTTAGTCAATGGCTCCACCCTGTGGACAAAAAATAATAATAGGCGCTCCTCTTCTTCCCTATAGGCTATTTGCTATTAATGCACCTGTACAAACTACGTGAGGGATGGCTGGGAGCCTGGGATTCCCCCAACGAACGACTAGTCTCCTCGCAGCTGGCAGGCTGGGTGGGAACGACGCTAGTAGTGTTGGAGTTAGCAACTTAGCTGACGAATATTTAACGTCTCGTTGGTTATCTGCGAGAATATCTATAATTCTCGATGAACCGGGTGTGCTTGGCAGTGCCATATGTACAGGCAATCCGGCGGACTCTATTTGTTTTGATAGAATTCTCTGTGTCGGACACAATGCCATGCATGTCTCGGAACAATAACGTCATCATACTGCTGTGGCTGCTGATGCTGAAGAACACAGTGGAAAGTATGCAATGTTTATTATATCATTATCAAATACCTACTAGTTTGTTTGCTCTTTAATGCAGGCCAGTAGCCTACTAGTCTACTTTTATTATTTATATAGTATTAGCAGGGTATTGGCTAAAAGTAGCCTATATCTAAAACTAGGCAAAGACATATAGGAAACAGACAGTTAGCCATAGCTAACTGATTAGGCTGCCTATAATTATGGTTTCTAGGCTACGAGTCAGTGTCACTGTCACTGTCAGTGAGCTGAATTTAACAAACACGCCTAGCTGTCTGGCTGTGGGTGGCAACAGCCAACATCTCTCTGTAATTATTCTCAGCTATTTTCCACATTTATAGCCTACTGTAGTGTCATACTATTACTATTGTGTCACAATGCCACTGCCTGTGTATGCGTTCCAGATTTGATGATTGATTGATTGATTGAATACTTTATTAGAAGTTTGCATAGTTTTTTCTTTTTTTTCTTTTTCTTATTGGTGCAATCTAAGAAAAATATTGGCATACCTGCCAGAAAGGCGTTGTTTTCAAGATTGCTGCCTGAAGCATTGATTGTTGAAATTACATAATAAACACAAAACAGTCAAGTAATCTAGTAGTCAACCAGGTTTACCATCCTCCAACCCCACTGGAAGAAACGTATATAGATTTTCACATACCTCAAAATGACACAATCCACAAACAGTAGTCAATAGTCACAGCCACAGCGGAGAGAGCAGCGGAGAGTTGTGCAGACAGTGGAGCAATTCCAATGAATGACCTTCAAGAGACTGTCTGGACATACATTAAATGAGACAAACTTAGATTATCTTGCAGGTTCCTTCCAGCCCCAGTTCATGGCATCCATACACTATTATTTCCCCATCCAGTTCATGATCTGGTAGTATGCTCTACTGCAGTGAAGTTTGGTAGCAGATTCAGTTGGGGCAGACGTTCATGTGTTACAACATCAAAGATGGGAAAACCTTTTGCTGAAGGTGTTAGATTGCATTGCATTTTTGCACTTTCCACCAAAGGACAGTCATTACTTGGCACCCAAGGTCATCAATGACCTCTGTGGCCTGGTTTGGAACAGTGAATACATTGGTACAAGGTGAAAGGGGGTGACTTAGTTCCCAGAACTTTCCACAGGGGTGACTTCAGTTTTCAGCTTCATCCAGCTGCTGGCTGGGACTCCCACTCGCCAGTCCAACGCACAACCAGTCGTGCTAATAGGGCTGAGCCCGATTAGCAGGACTGTTGTCGCTGGTTCATGGCTGGGTGCTACATTCACCCCCCTGGTCTTTTGGAGCACGCCCGCCGCACACGACGTGGCACTAGTCCCTCACGCGAGGACATGACGCTCCTCATCCTGCCGACAACGCCAGATGTAGTGATACGCGGAAGCGGGGATTGAACCCGGGACTCCCACTCGCCAGTCCAACGCACAACCAGTCGTGCTAATAGGGCTGAGCCCGATTAGCAGGGCTGTTGTCGCTGGTTCATGGCTGGGTGCTACATATACTAATGCAGCTAACTAACTGCAGTATATATCCCCACCTTGTTTTAACATGGGTGGATTGTTTAGCTGTGCTAGGCTAGCTCAGATGGTTCACAGAGCATTTAGGGGGAGCGGTTAGGAATTAAGTACTGTATCTTGCTCATGGAAACCTTGACACATAGCTAGGTGGAGAATCAAACCTGGGACCTTCTGTTTCCCAAGCGGCCTCCCCACCCACTCAGCTATGGCCGCCTGGTCTCCTATTACAAGGTTGTTTGCACTTTGCAGACACTGGAAATCAGATAATTAAATCTTAATAAAATATCCTTTGTGTTGTGCAGGTATCAAGGTGATTGGAGGAAACCCAACAGCAATACAAGGACAGAATGTCTCCCTTCCCTGCACGCTGACTGAGATGCCTGCAACTGATGAAATCTCTCAGATCTTCTGGAAGAGGAAAATCGGACAAAACATGATATACAGTGACTTCTTCACCATTTCACCTGAGTATGGACCGGAGCCTGTTAATGGTCATGACATTAGATTCAAGTTCATAGGGAGTTTAAATGAAAACAATGGATCTATCCATTTATCTAATGTCACTCTGTTGGATGAAGGAGTCTACAGCTGCATCTTCACTCTCTTCCCAAGTGGATCCTACAGGACAGAGATGCCCTTGACAGTTCTTGGTATAATACACCTTTTTATATAATAGGATCAAATTGTAACTTCTTTTTTGTTATTGTTAAAATTGTGATTTGCTCACAATTGTGTTATATAGTAGTAGTAATACTTATACACCTGAGGCTGTGATATTTTGTATTATATCATGGCTCCAGGCACAACAACCATCATTCTGTGAATTTGATTCTGATGTGCTATACAGTGTGTATATGTGTAGCAAAGAAAAAGACCACAGTCATCTGTATCCATATGTCTATGACCTTGTGAATTTACCAGCATTTCACATCAAAGGAAACTGCTTTTTCATATATAGCTGGTAAACTGATGGTAAATAAGATTTTTTTGAAAATGAAATTTGTTTTCCTTTTTGTCACAGAATAAAGATGTGGGTGGATAACAATATACTAATCAAATATGCAACCCATTTAGGACGGGAACCTCTTTTGGGATTTTTACCTTTCAAGACTGAAACCCCTTATGCGGTATTTGTTACTATACAGTAATGGCAACTATAATCTTTTGTAATCTTTCGAATAAATATTAAGTATTTCAGAAAACTTCAGGATGTCAGGATTTAGAATGCATTTTGAGAATCGGCCTCAGTCCTAAATGGGTTAATATTGAGTACAGTATTTTCTGGACTATAAGGCGCACCTGACTATAAGGCGCACTGTCAATGAATGGTCTATTTTCGAACTGTTTTCATATATAAGGCGCACCTGACTATAAGGCGCACATAATAGACGCTACCGTTGCGTTATGCATCCAACAGATCGAGCTGTGCTAAAGGGAATGTCAATGTCAATGAATGATCCATATATAAGGCGCACTGGACTATAAGGCGCACTGTAGTTTTTTGAGAAAATTAAAGGCTTTTAAGTGCGCCTTATAGTCCGGAAAATACGGGTAGTAATTTGTTTGTGCTCTCTTATTAGTCCCTCCAGTTACCAGCCTGAAAATTGAAGTTCCTGTTCCTGTTGTGGGTGAAGATTGGGTCACATACGCCAGCTGCACAGCTGCTGGTGCCAAACCTCCTGCAGAAGTGACATGGGACACTGGGTCTTCTCAAGAATTGCTGAGGGTCGTCGTGTCCAACTCCACTCAACATGCCAACGGCACCACCACCACAACTAGCCATCTGGTTGGCAAACCAACCAGAGATCTCAACCACCTCCTTGTACAGTGTGTGGTCAAGCAACATGCCCTGGCAACAGACGACACCCTGCCCTTCACCATCGAGGTCCACTGTGGGTATACCGTTACCTCTTGCTCTGATAGCTGACACACTTTCATATTTGTTGCAAAAGGACGTCAAAATTAAAGTAACAACAATGCCCCCTTTCTTTGAAAGATAATCCTTTTCATACATCATATTGTGAAATCCTTGTTGAACCACACCTCAACACTAGCTGGAAGAATGTGTGTGTTGTCTCAATGAGTAGCGCATATTTTCCACAAGACATCACAGAGAAGTAATTGTCTTTCATAGCACATAGCCACAGGTTCACACGTGTGGGTAGATTCCAATTTTTTCCTGCCGACCTCAGTCATGCTCACCGCGCTGACCGCTCGGTGGCGCGGTTTTTGGATACTTGTAGGCTATTTGTTTTACTGAGGATAAGATGAGAAAGTTAGACAGTTTATAGTTAACAGCTAAGTGAGCCAGCCACTGCAGAATAGGACCTAAACTCCGTATAAAATAGCTACTTATGACATGAAGAGTGGTGTAAAGTAACTAAGTATATTTACTGATGTACTGTACTTAAGTACAAGTTTGAGGTATTCCTTTTACTTTACTTGAGTATTTCCAATTTCCAATACCTTTACTTCTACTCCACTAAATCTTGGATCCAAATATTGTACTTTTACTCCACTACAATGATTTGAAAACGTAGGTTTCAGAGACAGTACTCGGCTTCCTTGTGGATATTCAAAATAAGCAACAATCTTTAAAATCCATGTATCAGAATGTGGGTGTTAGTGACATTTATTTATTCGTTGGCATTTTATTGACAATGATGCTTATACAGGAATATATTTGTGCATGTTTAAAACACAGAAATGCTTGACGGCTTATTTCCACTGTGGTCCTTGGGTGCAAAGGTGCCATGTACTTTTGGGAGCGGTAGACATCATTCTATGCTGCCTACACTGTCTACTACTAACTACCTACGCTGACTACTACTGCCTACACTGCTATGTCCCATCTCATTTTCATTCTTGCAGATGCACCCCTGTCAGTGAATATCCATGAAACATCCAAAGATGTGTTTGAATGTGTGTCTGACTCAAGTCCAAAAGCTAGATACACCTGGAGCAGGTAGTTTCAGCAAACAAGTTTAAGTGCAAATGTTAAGTCTCTGCATACATACAGTACACACACACACACACACACACACACACACACACACACACACACACACACACACACACACACACACACACACACACACGCGCACACACACACGCGCGCACGCACACACACACACACACTATATATTTACATCACTTGTGGGGACATTACATAGACTTCCATTCATTTTTATGCAACTCCTGTGGCCTTACCCTAACCTCTATCCCTAAACCTAACCCCTAACCCTAACCCTAACCGTAGTGGGGACCTACTATTTTGTCCCCACACTGTCATAGGTCCCCTGCAGGTGACTGTGTGAACATGCGTTTAGTCCCCATAAGTATAGCTAGACAAACTCACACACACACACACACACACACACACACACACACACACACACACACACACACACACACACACACAGACAGAATGTTTTACATGACGATTTCTTGTTTATTTTGTAACCATTAACATAAATGTAACCAAATGCACACCACTTATGCTAGACTAGACTGACACACCATATAGAAGAATGGCTGTGTTTAGATGTTCCATGTTTTCATTGCACCAAAAGCCTATTTGAACCCTGGAAACACTATAGTATGGCCACTCAATATTGTTTCTTTTTCTCCAAAACATATTTGTTTATCATTTTCCCATCCTTTTCTGTATGGGATTTACTCATCCTAAGTTTTGCTTTGTCTCTGTTCTAGAGTGAGCCAGTCATGGCCCAGATCTGGGATCAGTGCAGAGGGAGGCACATTGCAGTTCATCAGCCTCACCTCTGACCTGGGAGGCCTCTATGTCTGTGAGGCATCTAACCCGTATGGACGAAAAGATGTCTCTCTCTATGTGTACTATGCCACAGCCACAGGTGAGCAACATGCATGCACTCTGTCCGTCAAGATGACAAAGTTCCCTGGACAACAGATACCAAATGGAAGGTCAAAGGAGAGCAACAAATATGCACTGATAGCGAGAGAGAGAGTGTGGGTGTTGTGGAGAGGTGAAGTGGAAGTCAATCTTGTACTGTATTTGTTCTAGTGAGAAAGCACATGCTAGCACAAGAAAATATACAAAAAAGAAACAAATATATACAGTAGACGTGGACATGGTTTTCATGTGGGCAGAGGTGTGGTTGTGATTGATGGCAGTCTAATGTAAGGGAAGGGGAAAGCTTCCAGGATCAAAATTGTGATTTATTATATAACGCAATCAACATAGTATAATAGACTGCCACTGCTCCCAATATGTACAGTAGGATGAGTAAATGCAGAGGAAAATTCTACATTATAAAGGGGACACAATTATAATATTATTATTATTATTATTGTGAACCGTAGGGAGCATTTTACTATCAAAACCAGCAGAACCTTGACTGTCATTGAGTCGGTAGGTACTGTAGGTAACGCCTCAATGTCAATAGCTGACCTGTTATGACATCACATTGTTGACTCAATGACCAAAGCAGCTTTACGCCTCAATGTCTATAGCTGACCAGTTGTGACAACACATTGTTGACCCATATTTGGCAATGCCCATATATGGACGCTCCATGTATGGCCAAGACAGAATTATTTTACAAATGCCTCAATGGCTTTAGCTGACCTGCCCATATATTAAGATCCCTGATGTCATCAATACTAAGCCCATAGCTTGGAATGCCCATATATGGACATATTGTGTGAGTCTCATGTGGTCTATAACATAAGACATCTATGATGTCAGACGTCAGTCATATCCATATTTGGGAAAATATTTTGTCCAGATTTTGTCCAACTTAAGCAACCAACCGCAACTCGAATCCCACTTGCAAATGAATCCGTCCTGTGCGAATTCCGTCCTATGCTTTAGGGCGAGGTCGCTTTTCCCCCTTAGGGCGTCTTACTGGTTATTATTATATATATATTTCCATGCATAGATATTTCAGTCGGCCAACTCATGTGATTATATGTGAAATATACTTACATTGTTGATATATGATGCATCTTTATGGTTTTCTGCTCTCATCACTGGTCAAGCAGGGAGAAATCAAACCCTTAAGTGCTGTTCGGGTCATTTTGACCCGTTTTACATTTTCATTTGGAAAAAAAAGGTAGAAGTTGAAAATGTTTCCACCTGAAACTCACTGGCCTTAAAGATTCTTCTGAGATGAACATGTAAAAAAAATATTTTTGCACTACACCCATGCTACACCCCCCTCATAGTTTTTGAACCTTAAGTGCTGTTCGGGTCATTTTGACCCGGAAGCACAGAAATACACAGTATTATGCCAAAACACAGACACACAGTCACCCCCACTTCTAACACCCCCCTTCCGAAGCCCCATTCCGAACCCTCCCCCCCTTCCTATAAGCATGAGCAATATTGCCCAGTATTAATTGAAGTAGTTTTTTTTACATGGATTTCAGCTAAATCAGTAAAAACGCCTAGCTCTTTCAGTGTTTAATGTGATATAGCAAAGCAGAAATGCAAACATTTACCAAATATATCATATTAATTGTTTGGTATTGAGTCAAAGTCAATGTATCATGATGATTTGTTAAGTTAAAATTTATATTAGTGTTGTTTTTTTTAAACCAAATATCCACCGGGTCAAAATGACCCGAACAGAACGAAGGTGTAGTGAATCTGAACAGAACGGAGAATGACAATGTTTTCTTTTTTACTTTTCTGTTCCTAGGAGGTTGCGTTACCTGTTGGACTGTATTAGTTTTTAGCACGATTGCGGTTGCTGTTGCTGTTGGTCTTGCCTTGTGGTACTACAAGAGAAAATATGGAGTTTTTCCCTGGTAACTATCAGCACATAGTATTTGTATTTTAAAAGATATCCATCCAAATATATTGTCGTTGTCGGGTGGAAACCTCGTATCTCCAAGTTTCAAATGTGTATGTTCTTTCGCACAAAAGTAGTGAAAACAGCAGATCTACAAGCACACAACGCCTCGCGGTGTGAGGCGTGTGCTTGTAGATCGGCTGTTTTCACCAGTTTAAATCATTTTTAAAACAAAAAATGAAAAACGGTTTTGGACATACAAAGTTTTCACCCGACAACGACAATATTATATTACGTCATGATTCCTAAAACAGGCGAGAAGAAGTGGTGTTTCAGAGGCCTCCTGGTGATGAGAACCAGGTTGTAGAAGAAGAAGAAGTAGACGAGAAAGAAGAACGAGAGACACAATCGTGTAAGCCATTTTCATCTTTGTCACGTACACATGCTTTCTATTTGTAAGGAATGCATTTGTTTTGTTGTTTTATTCAAAAGATACGTTGTTGGCAGTTTGTCCAAAAAAAAACATGCTTCGTAGACAGAGAGTTTCATTTGGTTAATGAATGCATTCATACAAATCTTTTGAAACATTTACTGATTTATCTTAGAGATCGCTGGAATGTCTAAAGAGATGAAAGAGAGGGGCCGTGCCTGGGCAGATGTCAAGGGAATCAGTCCACAGTTGGTCGGTGGGCAGCAGAAGAGGAAGGGCTTGGCCTCATAACACTGCATTATTTGAAGGAATCTGGCACCCACCTGGAGCCATATTCTGCTTGAGGCTTCTTCTTGTTAAAGGGAGTTTTATCTGCTTGGTTCTATAGCAACGCTATAACTATTTATTAATAATAATGCATTCCTTTTCTACTAAGACACTAAGACACACTATTGTTCAAAAGTGTGTTTTATTCAGTTGTTGTGGTTTTAGATTTGTTTGGGTCATTTTATGCTTTATTTCAGATAGTTAAGTGTAGAGAGACAGGAAACCAAGGGCGGAGAGAGGGGAGAGACACACAAGACAAGATGGTCTGTAACGTTTTAAGAGATTTGCCAAGAGGGTTATTTATTTTAACGGAAGGCCGGGCTTAGGTACTGTAAATCTGAATGTTGACAATGCAGCTCAGAACCGTTTCCCACTATTGTGGAATAGCATATATATATTTTTGGGGGGGGTGTATTAAAGTTTGAATTATATTTATTTTATGTTTTTAGTTAGTTTAGTTTTTGTTTAATTAATTATAGGCTGTGTCCATTAATTAATTATGCACTATGGCAGGCTAGTGGCTCAAATTATTTATTTGGTTAGTATTGTGCCTCTTAACTGGAGAGCTAACTGTCTTAAGTTGTAAGTTTGTTGTGTTAAGTTTTGGTCTGTTTGTTTAGAATTGTGAAGAATTACCTTCACCTATTGTTTTCTTGTTTTGTAATATTTAGGTTTATGGATTCATGTTATCCTTGTCCACCACTGTAGGTGGTTGGTAGTTTAGGTTGGTAGCAGCTTGAGATGTACTTGTTTTATTCATTTGTGAGGTGTCATGTAGTTATGTAAGCATGTCAGTGTGAAAGCACCCTTTTGTATTTGTTAGTTGTATTACTCTTCTGCTGTTTTTTGCAGTTCTGACTTAACGCTGCAGTTGGCTATCTCTTTCATTGCCAACGGACTGTGTAAACACAGCTGCAATGGAAACCTTTTCTCCCTCATGAGAAGAGAGACAATGTTTTGACATAAAACTTGATTTGTGAGAGTGCAGTTTTCCTAGTTTACCATTATCATTTCGTTTTTAGATGGAAATCCCCCCCCAGAAAACACTGTGTGAATAGCAACAACATTGTTTCATCCTTCATTAGGCCTAGGCTACTGCTTTGAACTGAACCCTCCATGTTCGTGGACTTTGAAATTGTAGCCTAATATTCAGGCCTTTGTTAACTTTAGGAATTTTGAGAAGAAAATCCAAATGCAAATGGTGTAGTAGAGACAGTAAAGGTCGATACAAAATAAAACTAATTCATCAGACTTTACAGTATGTTAAAATTCATGTAATATTGATAATAAAACAGTGTTTTTGGTATTTATTTTATTCTCCATTGTATTTTCTATTCTACATTAAATGACAGTTTCGTACAAAGCTTGATTCATGACGTTTGACAGGCAGTTCTCATAAGTGTCTTCATGGTGCTCGGGCACCACCTACACAAAGAGCAGATAGAACAAGAGTTGATGTTAAGTATCCATAATGTGTCACCAAAAAAATAATAATTATAAAGAAAGGGAGGGCAATAAATATAGTTGTAAATGTCACATCAAGCTGTACAGAGCATCATGTTGCTAACTTCTGATATTTACCCTTTCTGTAGAAGGAGGTGAAATGTCATCACTGAGGAAAAAGATAGTGGTTGTGGTTAGTGGGGGTTGGTATCTGTTTCAATATCACCAATCTGGCCTCTGTCCTGATAGTATCAACACTATGTGACTGCAGAGAGGGCGACCTGAAGCACATTTTTGTTTACTTGTGTCTGTCGGGTTGTTCCTGTGTGGTTTTGTTTTGCTTTGCGTCTTGTTTGTATTATTGAAGAATAAAACAAATGGTGACACCACATGTAAAAACATCCCCACTTAATATATATATATATATATATATATATATATATATATATCTCTACACGACCAGTGTAGAGTTCAAGAGGTCATGAGGCTAATAATAAGATGATTTCACTGTCTTTCTTATTATGAGTGCTGCTTAGAAAGCAAAAAATCGGTTATTTTGCAACACCGTCGTACAACAAAGTCTAAATTTTCCTTTTGTTAATCAGTGAGATTGGCAGTCAGCCTGTTTTGGGTGTCAGAGTGGAGAGAACACAACATAGGATCTAGTACTCACCCCGTTGGGCGGAAGCCGCTGCAAGGTTGTCTGTTGCAGGAAACCACAGTGGCTAAGAAGATCAGCAATACAACAACAGCTACGACCACCACAATCACCACTGTCTTGTCAGCTCCTTTTGCTGCTTCAGCAGGCCCTAGGTCTTCTCTATCTGCAAAAGTGTAGTTCACAATTTACAGTAGTTCATAAATCACTGATTAAACGTAACCCTACTAATTAACAGTGTCTCACCATAACCTAATTAAACCTCACCAACTCATTGCATTTAAACCTAAGCCTACTGACAGTGGCTGAACAAAACTAAAAATATATTAGTTAAACCACCAAACCCATGGCTAAAAGTGATCATACAATCAGTGCCTAACCCTAATATGCATACCTAATGGATGCATTTTGCGCATTTTGTATTTCCCTCCAGGAAGTTAGGGGTCACTTTCACTGCCCATACCGCAAACATAACCACATGCTTGATTGTATGTTTCAAAATCTTAAAAAAAGGAAAATAAAATATATTTTGCACGTGCGTGCAGAAGTATAGCATCATGGAGTTTGGACATCCTTTCAAAGAAGCTGAACGAGGCTATAGTCATCCTGTGTCACAGAATCTGTGTCTCAGTTCCTATTTCAAGCTCCCCTCCAGGCTCAGTAGAACCTGATAACAAGATATGCCAAAACGCAGCTACAATGGAATCTTACTTGAGTTGAATTTTAACTCTTTGCATGCAGATAGTAACGCACACAGTAACACAGCACAATACCAATGGACATAAAAGTCATGTTGGTAGGCCGACTATCTGTATAAACACTGATAGTTATTTATTATTCAACGCTTTGAGATTTGTATCAAATAGAAAGTGCGTTACAAATAAAATAATAATATTATTATTGTTTATGGAATGGATGCATCTATTTGTGAGGAAATTAACTTGTTTTGTACTTTGATCACATGCCTCCTCCACTCAACTTTAATCTATAAATAATGACTGATGGTGGTGTGTAAATCTGACTAAAGTGAAAACACCTATAACATAACATTGTAATGCCATTTAGGATTTCTTTCTTAAGTCAGGTTATTTTATGCCAGTTAGTTGCAGTCACATGGCTCATCATGACCATAGCATACCTGTGATAAGAAGCTCCCAGTTCTGCTCCAAGAGTCCTGTCCTGGTAGCTGTCTCACAGGTGTAGTTACCAGAATCAGAAATGGCCACTCTCTCAAATACCAGTGGATACAATTGAGTGGCATTCAGAGTTACTTTGAGGCTGGCACCATGATGGATACTTGAGTTCTTCAGCGGAGAAAAAGTGAACAGGTTAACCCCATTCTTCTTCCATACGAGCTGAACGAGGTTGCTCAGTGACTGGTTCCTGCAAGGCAGTGTCACTGTGCTTCCAGCCAGCTGTGAGATTGTCTTCCCATCTGAGAGGAAAAAGGGGTGTTTCAGATGATAATGACTCACTCAGAAATTGGAAAGTGAATAAATCATTAACATTACCGTTAATAATTATTATTATTGAGTTAATACTAATAGAGGTTGTTGGTAAACAAAAGACTGCTCAGATCTGTAAATGGCTTTTACCACTTGGTGAGAAGATCCAGATTATGATGAAGCATAAGACAGTCAGCGTTGTGTTCATGGCAGTGGATCTGGACCTCCATACCTTCAACATTACTGCAAGAAAGATGTCAAACTTTTTTTGAAACAATTAATTTGAATTGTCATTTAGTGTAGGCCTAGTTGACACGATTAATATTAGTGTCAACTGCCTTGTGTCTGTTTGCTTAAAGAATGAATACATATATTTGTTTTGGTCAAAGAATACATTAAGCTATATGTTTTAGTTACTTACCAGAATTGCTTTGTAAATCTCCCATTAATGCTGTCTGAAAAGCCAAGATCTTCTCTTTAGACTCAACCTTTGTGATAAAAGATTCACCACCTCACTACTGACAGATTTATAGCTGTTTCTAGATGTGAATAAATTCTTTAGATCCTGTCTAGCCCACCCACCCACAGACATGACATACAGGAAGTTCATTTTGAGAGGGGAAACTTGTGTGTCATTTTTGTTGTTGAGATTTGCTGCCCAGGGCATGTAACCTTTGGAGTGTATATGCAGGCTAGTTATCCCCCCATTTATAAAATAAATTATTCATTCAATAACAATTAATTAATTAATGAATAGCCTATAAAAAGGCTTTAAAATTAGTTTTTAGGTGCCCACTATTCTGATTACCAATCCAATAGGACTGGATCACCATACATTTAACAGTAGCCTACTGCCCCTTAGTGGTGAAAAAGAACAAATGCCATAGTGTGTTGAAGTATAGGCTAACTGATAATATTGAATTTGAATTGCCAGTAACTTGTACCATGAAGTGAACCTATTCAGGGGTGTCACAAGGGGAGGCAGGGAAGTGGGACTGAGTTACTAGGCCCCCTATGAAGAACATTCATGGGGGGGCGCACAGTGAATCCTTGTACTAAGGGCCCAGAATGTGGAGCTACACCCCTGAACCAAGTCGTAAATCATACAAACAGTATAACAGTGGCCTGGATGTGTAATACAACTAGTAAGACGCCTCAGGGTGACAAGCGACCTCACCCTATTAACGCACCAGCAACAAGCAAGGTAAAGCGGTCAGCAAAAAGTTTAACTTCCCCTCTTAAACACAGAAAACTTCTTCCTTTCATTCATATTCAGTTCCCACGCAGGTGAGCAGCTGTTTCTTTTATTTAAATAATTACTCCTGTCCTCACCAACACCTTGTGACTCAAACCCACATGGTGAAAGATTGTGTGACCATAACAATCCATTCATTCAACTGTCTCATCAGTCTGCGTCTTCCAAAAGTGATTGATTGATTGTTTGATTGATTGAAGACTTTATTAGAAGTTTGCATAATGTAGGAAAAGGTATGTGACAGTAGCCTACAGTTCACTGGTACAAGGTCAAACCCCAGAACAACAAGAATTGACACACAAGAATTTGTCTTTGGTCTCCCATTAGAACATGGGATTTAGAATCTTCTTGGATGAAGTTCGTCAAGATATGGAGGAAATCTGCATGAGAATGTGTTGATCTGTAAACATTGGTGACTATCAAGTTGTTTTTGTATCTTTTGGTAAAGTTTCGATTATGAAATGTGACAAGCATTGTACGCGTGACAGCATTACATAGAACATAGCAGGCTACAGCCAACGTCTAAAGTCAAGGATGAGTGGGTCTGGTTTTTTAATAGTGTGGCCTTGGATTTTGTGGGCAGTTGTAGCCCATACTAGTCGAAGAGGGAAATTGATTGCAGTGGCAGTTGAGGCGCTTCCTTTGTGGATTTGGAATTCAAATTCGACTAGTGCGATGGCAGTGGCATTCATTGATGGATAGTGGGTTTCAAAGTTTAGGTTTTGTCTTCTGTGTTTTCCTGAGTGTGGGTTTTGAAATTGTACCATAACATATTGTATTTCGTGGAGTGAATTGTATTGGAAACCAAAGTAGCTAAACTTTTTCGATAAATAGAAAAGTATTTACTTAACTTAACTTTCATTTCCCATCTTACAACATAATAGGTGGCCCGTGCTCCATGGCTGATGTGTACTGTAATACACGGGTGGGGTTTGCCACCTTGTGGGGAAACATGGGATAGAGAATGGCAAGAGCTGGTCAAAAACACTATAAAGTAAAAAAAAAAATTACAAAACACGTAACTCACAGAAAGAAAACGTAAGATATAGCCTAGTGCCAATACTTATTATTGAAAACTCTGCAACCACAAACTTGCCAACCAGTAGTATAACTCAATCAAAGCTTTTTTTAAACTTGAACCATCGACGGCTCCAGAAAATTTGGACTGGGGGGTCTATGGGGGGCTGGCTTTTTTTAGAGTGGGGGCTAACCCCCCGGCTCCACTGGGGGCGTCAAACGCCACGTCAGCGCCAACACTCGGAACGCTCCCGTTTTAATTAACGAAGGGTGCTCCACTGGTGACATTGCGCTCGGCGCCGGATGCTCAAATTCGCCCCGGTTCATTTTTTTACGCTGGGACAACGCAACACTCCCGGTGGAGCCCTAGCCTAATGAATTTTGGCAACAAACAATAATGAATAATACTAATACGACAAACGCAGTTCTCTCGCGTAGGGTATTGATTGTGGAATGTACTGTAGGTAATATGGTTTTTGTGAGTCTGAAGACGCTTTCCAGCATAGTGACATGCAGAACAAACTGTCCATATGGTTTACATAGAAGTCAGTCAGTCAGTTGTCTTTCACATATTAATATTAGGGCTTTCAAATGATTACTATTTTTTTTATCAGATTAATCACAGCTTAAAAATATATTAATCATGATTAATCACAAATCAAACTATGTCCAAAATATGCCATTTCTTTCCTTAGCCTATATTGTTGTGGGAATAAGGCATATATTTATCATACAGTATGCATGTATTATTATTATCATTATTATTATTAGGCTTGATATTCAGGATGAAAAATAAAGTTGCCCAACTTTTACTTATTAGGGTGCCCTCACACCAAAATACCTAGAGTGGAATCCGCCAATGCATTTCAATGAGAATGGAGCGTTTTTTGCAGAAATCCTCTACTGGCAAAAAAAACAAAAAAAAACGCTCCATTCTCATTGAAATGCATTGGCGGATTCCACCCAAGGTATTTTGGTGTGTTGGCACCCTAACAGAGTATTTCTATATTGCAGTATTGATACTTTCACTCAAGTAAGACATGTTAGTACTTTTTCTACCTCAGTATAATTCCATGTCAGTGAAATTAATTTACATCAGAGCAAACAATGGCCTATTTTAACACAACAAGAAGGCATATATCAATTCAATTCAAAGGGCTTTGTTGGCATGAAAAAAAACATACGTTTACATTACATATATCTCAGTTGTAAAACTAACAAAAGGTTTGAGGTAAATACTTTGCAATCCATAACAACACACATGGACACCATGTGACTACTACATGTGTGTTTGTTTATTTTTTGTGTGGGCAGAGTCTAGAGGGAAGAACCTCCTATGGGAGGGAATTTTAGGAGGAGTCGAAGAATGGTGATATGCAAAGCATTCTGGGAGTTGGAGTTGACTTAGTCAAACACAGATGTCATGAAATACTAAGATTTCTAAAGACACATTTTGAACACATAAGAACCCCAGGAGTATGTTTATTGTCTCACAAACAACATTAAAATAAGTCTAAACAGTCTAAACATTAAGGTCTAAACATTAAATGTTTAATTAATGAAATGCATATAACACTGTATACATTATAATTTCAGTTATAAGCACTCATGTGTTCAATTATATTTCTGTCATATAAAAGTTAACCATTATGCTATTTCTGCCAGATATCCATGCACCAGAATGCATGATGTCAGAACTAGCATTGTGGTGCATGGATTTCTGGCAGAAATAGCATTGTGGTGAATGGATGTCTGGCAGAAATAGCATTGTGGTGCATGGATTTCTGGCAGAAATAGCGTTGTGACGAATGGATGTCTGTCAGAAATAGCATTGTGGTGCATGGATTTCTGGCAGAAATAGCATTGTGGCGCATGGATTTCTGGCAGAAATAGCATTGTGGTGAATGGATGTCTGTCAGAAATCGCATTGTGGTGCATGGATTTCTGGCAGAAATAGCATTGTGGTGAATGGATGTCTGTCAGAAATAGCATTGTGGTGCATGGATTTCGGAAAGAACTAGCATTGTGAAGAATGGATGTCTGTCAGAACTAGCATTGTGGTGCATGGAAATGTGACTAATAATAATAAAAGATAATAAAAAGACTTAATTTAACATACTCGTTCATGAACCCTGTTAATTACTGCCAGTGATAAAACAATTCTAATTAAGCAGACTGGCTAAAGTGCTAAATGTTTGATTAATTCCCCCACACACAATACTTAGGCTGCCTTGAACCAAATAAAAATGTCAAAGCAATAGATTTCAAATATATAGCAATAGATTAAAAAAAGGGGGGGGGGGGGGGGGGGGGTCCCCGGCTGTCCCTCGCCACTAATATTTAATATTAAAAGTTATTAACGTTTTCTTTTTTTGTAATGTTATTTTCCAGTGTTGAATAATGGTTTGAAGAGGAATTTTCGGCAATAAGAATTAATGCAATACTGTTATTTATTATTAAAAGTTACTTTTCATTGTAAAGAAACGTTTTATTTTCTGTGTTCAATAAACCGCCGGATGTGCAGCGCCAAAAAGGCAGACAAGCCGTGGAACGCAGCTGCCTCTAAGGTTTTTGACCCTGTAGACTTTCCGTTGTACCTGAGACGAGAGGTCTGACAAGAAAGATATGCTGAGAGAGGTGACTCCACCCCTGCAGCCATACACTCTTGAAAAGGAAGGAAGGCAATCAGGAACTGGTTGGCTACTAGTGTCTGAATATCAGGGACACCAACATCATGAGGCTCAGAGGCTTTGAACATGTAATTCGTAAAAAGGTATTGCTGCAGTACAATTTGGATTTAATCAAAACAAACTTGTTTCATGTGTGTCAAAGATTGGAATACAAACCTGAGTAGTTACACTTCAAGTCTGAGAGAATAACGAACACTTGATATATGAAGGGTTCTAATATTATCCAGTGCTGGAGAAGACAATCAAAATGCTGATTGGGATTTGATTGGATAGGATGGCATAGTGTTTTGAAAGAGAACTGAAATGCAAATTTAGTGACAGTCATGACAAATTTGCACATGTAAATCTACAGTACAGCATAAAAACAAACAAAGTAGTGGCACTCCAAAAAACACAAATGCAAGACCTTTACTCAGATGCACTTTTTTTTATTTATTCATGCCTCTTCATCAGAGCATAGCAAAAACCTGATGGTATACATGGCATGCTTCTTTTAAAATTTTACAGTCATCCCTATCTGTGTAGGCCAGGGGTAGACAAGCTGTACTTATGATCAGAATACATTCACCAGTACAACATGTAGAAGAATATAGAAAAATAAGATCAGACAGAAGATAGGTGAGATACTCAATTTTAATCTTTTTTAAAACATTATTTGACCAAAGTCCTCAATACATTTGCATAAGGACAAATGAGAATATATACCACAATGATGGAATTAGTTGAATAGGCCTATATGTGAACTGGGCACTAAAATGAAGTGAACTAGGCACTAAAGCAGACTGGGGCACATGAAAAAAAGGAACATCTACTCATGATAAAATGTTCTCCCGCCTTTTTTCATTTCAACCAAACGTGAACAACGCTTCGCCCATGTACTTGTAAGAAACTGTAAGAAATAACTTGGATTATTACCCAGCATGGTTGAATGCTTGATTCTGATTGGTCAAGCGCTGAAATCAGCGGTGAATTACAGCCGCATAATGACCGCTCCGCTCTACTATATAACGGACCGCTGCCTAATCAAAGGCTCAGAACACCTGCTGCACTCAGGCTGCACTGTGTGAATTTAATGCCGTATCCAACATGTCAGCCAGGTAAACAAACGAAACAAACACACAATTGTGTCATTTACAACTAAACGTTGCTCTCAAGAATGTTTTTCAAAACATTTGAGGCGAGAAATAGACGACGCAGTATCAGAAAATGGATTCTATTTGATCAGCACTTCCTTGTTTTCCAAGGCGACCGTGTTGCGCTGGGGGGGACGCCCAGCGCAACACTTGTGGAACACTTTCAGCAGTCTGTAAACATGGAAATACTTTGTTTTGTTTTTAGTTTTGAGTCAAATTATTAATTTTATTGAGCTATCGCGTCGGTGGCATATCAACCTGTTGGGCTCTTATCACTCGATAATCACCTCTGAGCGAGATGTTATCCCTTACATATTATTTCATTTTGGAAACAAATTGTAATAAATACCCAATTGTTCCACGTACAACCTGCAAGCTGTTTAAGTACTCATAGGGTTAATTGTACCCCTGGTAGCGAACCAGAGCCACTGCTGTAGAAGGTGGTATGATGACACTATAGACTTGATCCTGATCCATAGTGGCTGGTTGGAGGCCCTGATAGATGGTGTCTGGACCTGAGGGCTGGCAAATATAGGAGAGGGAAAAGTTAAAGATAAACTGGTTAATTTGTACATACCCAGAATTTGCCATCTGCATTTTAACACATCCTAACTGTCAGCAGTGGGAAACAATTCACCCTTTGTCAAGTCCCGCCCATTGTCCTGCCCCTCTCCACACCCATTGGTTGCTTTGACTTGGAGGGACATTCCATCCACTGCCATGTTAATTCAGTTGCTTCATATTGTTATTCTGTGTGCTCAATTCTAATTTAAAACTTTGTTTCAGTCAATTGGAGCTGCTCAGTGGCAGCATAGTGAATCAGCATGTTTTTAAATGTTTTTATTTCTCCAAAAATTATGTTTTAGTTAATTCAACATAAAAAAGGCGGAACCAGGACGGGACAAGGCAGATAGAGCCTGCTGGTTGGTCAGTCAGGGACCAACCAGGAGGCTAACAAAGGGTGATCCAGAGACAAGTTAGGGGTTCAGTGTCTCAAGATGGTGTGTCTCTTCTCATTCCCTGGCAAAATGTCTCTGCTATCATAATGCCTTTAAGGGTATGAAACCACAGGCAGAGAAACAACACACATTGATGAAAATGTAACTGCAGAATTAACATGCTTGTCTCTCAAGCTATTTTAGTAAACCATAATAATTAATAGAGTGTGATGTTGAATTGATTTCATAGGGAAATCGATTATTAAAATATATATATATATATATATATATATATATATATTAGAGCTGTCAGTCGATTAAAATATTTAATCGGATTAATCGCATGATTGTTCGTAGTTAATCGTGCGATTAATCACAAATTAATCGCATATTTTGTATTTGTTCTAAATCTACCTTAAACAGATATTAATACTCATATCAACATGGGAGTAGACAAATACTTGCTTTATGCAAATGCAGCATATTTATTATTATTTGGAATAATAACAAATACTGTCCATAATAGGCCTAATCTATGACTAAAAGCTTGCATTTTATTTAACTGAAAATAAAGAACATGATTTTGCACACTTTTGAGTGTGCAGAGGCTCCCTTAAATCTTTCATTAGGACAGATTTAAAATAAACGTTTATACTTGGCATTCAATCACTAAACCCCAGCATCCCTATTCTAAGGGGATATTCACCAAAAGTAGCAGATTTACAAGCTCACTACAAGATGCTACAAGAGCTTGTAGATCGGCTATTTTTGGTGAAGAGAGTTGGTGTGTGGAAAAATAACTCAAGTACAGTGCAACTCAGGGGTGTTTTACAAAGCAAGCATGAGGCATTAGAGGGTCTAAAGTGGTTTAACTGAAGTAATATTGATACATTCTAAATATTATCAAAGTATTCTGAGGCACCATGGACTGGTGTTATTGGGCACCCTAGTTCACTATGAGAAACCCAGCTGTTATGTTATGATGTAGAGACACTGTGATGACTTGTTTTTCGGATTTGGGCCAGAATCGGGCCAAACCTGTTTGCTATGTGGGTTCTCTGGCCGTTGTGGCATGCATTCAGTGGTCACTGTTAGCGTGTTGGTGCGGGGGTACTGTATAAAGGACATAGGCTACTATTTGCTCGTGTACAAGGTGGAGCCGCTCATATTCTTGGGAGCATGTGTCTGGGGCTCGCACTGTCTGCAGATGTGCCGTTTCAACGCGGTATTTGATGCGCGCGACTCCGGTAATATTGTGGGTGTCTGCTGCTAAAATCTCCGCTGTTCTGTCTGTCTCACTAGCCCTGCTGCTAGCCGCATCTCACACTGACTGTCTGTTGTCACTCGCAGCCATAGAGTTGCTCGCAGCGCATTCGCTTCCTCACTCTCTATACTACGGAGCGCACCGAGGCTCAAACATCAGCTGCGTTAATCGCACGTTAAAAAATATATCGGCATTAAAAGGATTTTGAGTTAACTAGTTAATAGCGCGCTAAATTCGACACCTATAATATATATATATATATATATATGTTACGGTTAGTTTGGGTAACTCGGTTAGACTGTGGTAAGAGCGCTTGTTTTGTCGTTCACCACACACCAATCACCACCAGATGGCGACGACAGACATTCACTAGTGAAGGCGCTGACGTCACTCGTTTGCGACTCTCTTTCTTTATTTACTAGCCTAGCCTAGCCTAGCCTAGCCTAGCCTAGCCTAGCCTAGCTTGCCCAGGCCTTACGGCCTGGGCATAAATATAACGATTGCATTCACCACGGCCATTCACTCGCGGCCACTCGCGCCTGCGGCGCTCGGGGGCGAAGAGCAGGACCAAGGTCCGCTGGCCTTCGCGCCGCTTGCAATGTCGTGGACAATCGAGCGGCTCCGCCTGGAGGACGTTGTTGTGGCGACCGCTTGTTCCGCCCCGTGCCGCACGGCAAGCGCTCCGTTTCTCTATCTAAACGTTTCTCTATCTAACCGTGACATATATATACAGATCTACATGCCATGTCAAAGAGACCTGACCAGTGTAGAGTTCAAGAGGTTATGAGGCTAATACGATGATTTGATTTTCTTTCTTATTATGAGTGCTGCTTAGAAAGCAAAATCAGTTATTTTGCAACACCGTCGTACAACAAAGTCTAAATTTTCCTTTTGTTAATCAGTGAGATTGGCAGTCAGCCTGTTTTGGGTGTCAGAGTGGAGAGAACACAACATAGGACCTGGTACTCGCACCGTTGGGCGGAAGCCACTGCAAGGTTGTCTGTTGCAGGAAACCACGGTGGCTGTGAAGATCAGCAATACAACAACAGCTCCTACGACCACCACAATCACCACTGTCTTGTCAGCTCCTTTTGCTGCTTCAGCAGGCCCTAGGTCTTCTCTATCTGCAAAAGTGTAGTTCACAATTTACAGTAGTTCATAAATCACTGATTGAGGTGTGTAAATCTGACTTAAAGGGATAATAGTCAACTTTTTCTTGAAAAACTGTCGCTAAAATAAAAATTACGTTTCGAAAATATTTTATAGAAAAGCTTAAGCTTCATATTTGTGTTTCTATTCAAAAATGACCACAAAAAGCATAAAAAATGGTAAAATAATCATTTTGGCCAATGTCATGCCGACTTTGTTTACATCCCTTATCAATCCATGCTTTATGTGGTCATTTTTGAATAGAAACACATCTATGAAGCTTAATCTTTTTTATAAAATATTTTCAAAACATTCTTTTTATTTTAGCGTCGGTTTTTCAAGAAAAAGTTGACTATAGCTTGTAAAACACATATAACATAACATTTTAATGCCATTTAGGATTTCTTTCTTAAGTCAGGTTATTTCATGCCAGTTAGTTGCAGTCACATGGCTCATCGTGACCATAGCATACCTGTGATAAGCAGCTCCCAGTTCTGCTCTATGTGTCCTGTCCTGGTAGCTGTCTCACAGGTGTAGTTACCAGAATCAGAAATGGCCACTCTCTCAAAGACCAGTGGATATAATTGAGTGGCATTCAGAGTTACTTTGAGGCTGGCACCACGATGATGGGTATGGACACTAGAGTTCTTCAGTGGAGAAAAAGTGAACAGGTCGACCCCATTCTTCTTCCAGACGAGCTGATGGAGGTTGCTCAGTGACTGGTTCATGCAAGGCAGTGTCACTGTGCTGCCAGCCAGCTGTGAGATTGTGTTCCCATCTGAGAGGAAAAAGGGATGTTTCAGATGATAATGACTCACTCAGAAATTGGAAAGTGAATAAATCATTAACATTTCCGTTAATAATTATTGAGTCAATACAAATAAGACTGCTCAGATCTGTAAATGGCTTTTACCACTTGGTGAGAAGATCCAGATTATGATGAAGTATAAGACAGTCAGCGTTGTGTTCATGGCAGTGGATCTGGACCTCCATACCTTCAACATTACTGCAAGAAAGATGTCGAACTTTGGTTTGAAACAGTTAATTTGAATTGTCATTTAGTGTAGGCCTAGTTATAAAAATCCAGTTGACACGATTAATATTAGTGTCAACTGCCTTGTGTCTGTTTGCTTAAAGAATGAATAGATATATATTTGTTTTGGTCAAAGAATACATTAAGCTATGTTTTAGTTATACTTACCAGAATTGCTTTGTAGATCTCCCATTAATGCTGTCTGAAAAGCCAAGATCTTCTCTTTAGACTCAACCTTTGTGATAAAAGATGCACCACCTCACTACTGACAGATTGATAGCTGTTTCTAGATGTGAATAAATTCTTTACATCCTGTCTAGCCCACCCACCCACAGACCTACACAGACATACAGGAAGTTCATTTTGAGAGGGGAAACTTAACTTGTGTGTCCTTTTTGTTGTTGAGATTTGCTACCCGGGGCATGTAACTTTTGCAATGTATATGCAGGCTAGTTATCCCCCCATTTATAAAATAAATTATTCATTCAATGACAATGAATGAATTAATGAATAGCCTATAAAAAGGCTTTAAATTTAGTTTTTAGGTGCCCACTATTCTGATTACCAATCCAATAGGACTGGATCATGATACATTTAACAGTAGCCTACTGCCCCTTAGTGGTGAAAAAGAGCAAATGCCATAGTGTGTTGAAGTATAGGCTAACTAATTTTAATTACCGTGAAGTGAACCTAGTCAGGGGTGCCACAAGGGGAAGCAGGTAAGTGGGACTGAGTTACTAGGCCCCCTATGAAGAACATTCATAGGGGGGGGGCCCACAGTGAATCCTTGTACTACCGGCCCAGAATGTGGAGCTACACCCCTGAACCAAGTCGTAAATCATAAAAACAGTATAACAGTGGCCTGGATGTGTAATACAACTAGTAAGACACCTCAGGGTGACAAGCGACCTCGCCCTTTTAAATCACCAGCAACAAGCAAGGTAAAGCGGTCAGCAAAAGTTTAACTTCCCCGCTTAAACGCAGAAAACATCTTCCTTTCATTCATATTCAATTCCCACGCAGGTGAGCAGCTGTTTTTTTTTAATAATTACTCCTGTCCTCACCAACACCTTGTGACTCAAACCTACATGGTGAAAGATTGTGTGACCATAACAATCCATTCATTCAACTGTCTCATCAGTCTGCAAAAGTGATTGATTGATTGATTGAAGACTTTATTAGAAGTTTGCATACTGTAGGAAAAGGTATGTGACAGTAGCCTACAGTTCACTGGTACAAGGTCAAACTCCAGAACAAAAATCCAAACAAAAATCCACTTGTCCTAGACAATTCGCCCTCCTGGCCCCCAAACTGTAGAATAAACTCCTTGTCGCACTTAGAATGACGGACTCACTCCCTAGCTTCCGCCGTGACCTGAAGACTCACCTTTTCAGACTCCACCTAGCTAATAGCACGTACCATAGCACTCGCCTACCCTCAATGACCATACATGAAAGCTAGATAGCATTTTTAGGTGTGTGTGTGTGTGTGTGTGTGTGTGTGTGTGTGTGTGTGTGTGTGTGTGTGTGTATGTATGTATGTATGTGTATATATATATATATATATATATATATATATATATATATATATATATAGTTTCATGAACAATTCAGTAAAACAGGAAACACATTAAATGGGGATTAAGAGCCAATTCCCCCAAAATGTAGACAGTTAGATAACATTATTGATTTCAGAAATGAACGTGGTCAAAGTAAAATAACTCATACTACATTTGGACAAACACAACCTGGAGAGAGAGGAGGGAGGGGGTGAGAGAGGAGAGGAGAGGAGGAGGAGGAGGAGGGGGTGAGTGCTGAGCGGCGCTGATGCTGTCACACAGTCACACAGTCACACACAGACCTCCACTGTGTCTCTGAGATGGCAACCAAAACCATCTACTTCACAGTGAACGGACGACCAGAACAGGCTGAGTTCCCCGTCGATTGTCCTGCACAGGATGTCAAAGGTAGGACAAACATTTTCCTACAGTTTACATTATCGAGTCAAACAAATACCTCACAGACACACCTGATGTCCTGAAGTCCTTTAAGAAAGCAGCGTTGCTCGTTAATTGCATGGCATCAGTTAATGAGAGCAGGTGTCATTGTTTTATGTAATGCAAAGCTTGTGATGGACAACCTTGTTTTGTGTATGTAGAGGTGGGGTGGATACATAATGTTGTGTACAGTCTAGTATATGCCCATTTTACGGGGGATACTGATGCAGATATAAAGGCATACCTTATGCCTTTATATCTGCAAATCTGCCTATATTTAAATCTGCTAATTATTCTAACCTGTGTAAACATGGTCAGTCCAAGTGTAGAAGGCCCCTCTACTGGTGATAGATTGCACATGATAGCTACAGATATAGATCTATCTATCTATCTATCTATCTAGAAGTGGACACACTTGTGTTGTGTTTGTCGAGCTGCACCTACAGGTGCTGCTGACAGATCTTAAGTGTTTTGCGTAACGTTACTAAGGTTTCTCTTGAAGGACTGTGTGAGTCAAAAGAATGGATCATGAATCTCATGAATAGAAAGTACTATTGTTGTTCGGTTGTTCAGGTCTGTGTGTGTGCGTGGACGTGTAGTGTGCGCATGAGCGTGCACCCATGCGTGTACGCACGCATGTGTATCACTTTGTATTATAGTCACTATAATAGTGGTTTTAAATCTAAAAAGTGGTGTTCAAATAATTTGTAATCTTCCTCCAGATCTGTTCCGCTCGGCGGCTGAGGCAGGACCCCATGACATTCTGAAACTGTACAACCCCAAAGGCAACATCATCAACATCTCACCTCGGCTGGAACCAAACAATCCAAGCTCCTCCTACAAGTTGGAGGTGGTCGCTGCTGACTGCAACAGTGAGCCGTTAGGTATCTCCAACATGGCATTGTGGGACAATGTGCACCACAGTTTAGTTCTGTATCTTTGATGGTCTCTGGTGTTTTTTTCAGGTGTGGGGCTTGCTGTGGCACTAGGATTTGACCTGTCAGCCATGGAGAAGAGGTAGGGTGGAGAGAATAACGCTTAACAACTTAAGCCCCCTCGTCATATGACAGGGAAAATAGACATTCTACAATCTCAGTGGTTCTCAACCTGTGGGTCGGGACCCCCAGGGGGCGGCCGGTCACCAAATTATTTTGGGGGGTCCCCTGATGATTAACATAATGTGCAACATTGTTTTCTTACTCAACAGTAAACAAACCAACATGCGGTATAAGTGTATATAGAGGGTATCTGCACATTTCCAAAGTGGCAATTTAAGGACTTTTTAATACCTCTAAAATGACAAATTAAACAGTGGCCAAATTGTCAAATATTAGAGGCAGAAATTGTGAAATTAGACGATCTACATGCTGCGAGGCGTTGTGAGCATGTAGATCTGCTATTTTCACAATAGAACCGTGTTATACAAAATCTAATGCCTCGACTCCAAGTGCTCGTCAGGGTGGGGTGGGGGGAGGTCCCTAGTTCAAATATGATTATTTTGGGGGTCGCAGCGTAAAAAGGTTGAGAACCACTGTACTATCTCATTATAGTACATTACCGAAATGACATACCCAAAATAGGCACCAGCTGGGTTGAATGTTGTTCATCTATACTCCATAGAGAACGACAGTGTCGCTTCTTTAATATAACAAGATATTTTTGGCAAGTGAGACTGTGAGAGTTGAACATTTAGGCTTCAGGATGTTTGGATTGGAGAGAAGTGACTGAATGTCACTGTGTTCAGACTGCAGGCCCTGGAGAAGAAGATCATGAATGAGGCTGGGGAGACTCCTGCAGTCGTTTATGAGATGAAGAAACAGGTGGATTCATTCAGGGAGAAACTAGAGGTACTGACACAAGGATAACAAAGTTGAGGACAAATGTTTGTCTGGACAGATTATTATCAATCAATCATTCATTCATTCATTCAACCTTTATTTATTCTCGAAAAGACATTGAGGTTGCCCTCATTTGCAGTGCCATCGAGATACATCACAACAAAACATTAATATTTACAAAACAACAGACAATATAAAGTAAACTTAAAAACAATTGCAGACATTTGTTGGTAGGTTGTCAATTAAAGATTTAAATTGACCGTATGTTATGGGAGAACATATCTTAAAATGTAGTTGTAGCTCATTCCAGGTGGTTGGGGCATTACAGCAAAAGGCTGTCTTCCCCAGTTCTGAGTTTGCTGTGGGGACCTTTAATGTGAGCCAGACACTGGAGCGTGTCCTATATGTCACAGGCTTCCAATCCAGCAGAGACAGATCAACAGACAATTTTCTGTACTCTGCTAATGGGTAGCCTAATGGGTAGCGTACAACAGGTTGCTTCATTCTCGCGCTGCAAGGCGTTGTGAGCTTGTAGATCGGCTATTTTCGGCAAAGTGGTTTGGTGTAGAGGGGAAAAAGAGCAGACCAAGTACAGAGTGAAAGGTCAAGTTTATTCATTATTGACCGTTCAAGTGGTTAGATATTTGAAAACACACATTAACATGAACCCAAAATACACTGATGATTGTGCTGTCAAATGATGAAACTACTGTATATGGAATCTATGAAAAGGTTGTGGGGGTCCCTGCTTCATCTCTCTCTCTCAACTAAGGGGTCCTTGGCCTAAAAACGTTCAAGACCCCTGGTCGAGATAGTTTGATTCTGTGTGTCCCACAGAGCGTAGAACATCTGAGCTGGTTGGGGCTGTTTAAGGAGCTCTCAGAATGCACTCATAAACCCTCGCCATTCTACCACAAGAGAACGCTGCACAAAACACGAGATGAATGTGAACACGTCAACAACAAGTTCCTCCACATGAGGCAGGTGTAAACACAAGTGCTCACATGTCAACTTAAACAGCATGTTAATGCATTATATGTTTAAAAAATATATTATCATTATTTTTTTCTGTCATGTTATAATCATGAACGTGAAATTAGGCATCTTTTGAATATAATGTGTTTTGCTGTCTTTGAAGTTCACTGGAGGTGTCTGAAGAGGTGAGACAGTACCTGAAGACCCCAACATTTGACAACTGGTGAGAGCTAACACAGAACACTGGAGATTTTAACACTAAATGCCATTATGAGTTAAGCAAGCACTGCATCCGTGTCTGACACTGTAGTGAAATATTGAACTACTAGCTCACAGTAGTCGAGTGTGTGGCTCCTGTGTGTGTGCATGCGTGTGTGTTTTGATGAAGATGATGTTCACGCACACAAACATTCGGGCTGCTTGACGTCTCTATTTGATTAAAGTGTAGGCCTATGCCATTATACATGGGCAACTTCACTTAATGCGGCCCTCAGGTTAATACCAGAATACTGTTTTATTATTGATTTCAGCTGTTACAATTCCAAACATGACCTGTTTTAATTCCGTCTGTCTATATTAGTAGCTTAACTCATTCTGTGCCAATGACGTCTCATGACGTTTTTTTTTGCAAAGGCGTCTCATGACGTCTTTTGATTTTTTTGTATAAAAAAAAAAAAAAAAAAAGAAATCATTTTTTTTTTTTTTTTTTAAAGATGTCAAAATGACCTGGGATCAGAGAGATGCTTTTCTCTGTTTGTGTGTTGGCTCCCTCGTTTAGCTGATTGAGAAAATGTGTGTTCATTCTAGTGGATGGACACTTTTTTTCATTCAAACAGCTCTATCTCTGGAACCATTTGTCTGATTGACAAAATTGTTTTTGCCACTGAATCACAACAACTGTGTCTGTTTCTGTGGGGGGAAAAATTATATAAAAAAATAATTTTTTTTTGATTGCGCAATAAAGAAAAACATACAAAACCGTGGCACAGCTACCTTGGAGCCATTTTGGCATTTGGCACAGAATGAGTTTGACTGGTATAGTAGTATTAAAATGTATTTCTTTTATGTCCAATGTATTTGTATTTAGGTCCATAAAGTTAACATGAGTATATAACTATATTCGTTTGAAATTATATTAAAATGTTAGATTTCAGGATTCCAATAAAAAAATAACAAAATATAATTCAGGATTCCAATTCAAAAGAAGAACTGCGATGCGTTTTGAGCTTGTAGATCTGCTATTTTTGCTTCTTTTGTATGAGATACTAGAATGACAAAGTAGGACGTAGCAATATGCAATGTGGCCCTCTGGAGTGAAGGTGGAAATATAGTGGCCCTCACCATCATCAAAGTTGCCCACCCCTGGTGTATGCTTTCATTCTCATATATGAATATGAATAGAGCTTCTGATGGGAACTCTAATTAACACCCCATGTTTGAAGTGTGGCGCGGCATTCATCTCATTTGTATTGCAACAGGATGGATGTCTCTGAAGCAGACTCTTATACGTAGTAGGTAAAAGAACTGTAAAGAGTGAAATTACCATTATAATGAGTAGTCATATTATGATATATGTTATGATATTACGTACTTTACTTTGAAAGTGTTGTGTGATGTAGCAGGTGTTCTGGTTTCACAGGTCTGTGATGTTTAGGGTTTGATCAGATGTGGTTGAACATGGCTGCATGAAGGAAAGGTATAGCCCGCACTCACTTTTAAGAGTCTTTTTTTATTTCAGCAGCAGCAGACATCATCACAGACGCGTTTCAGCTCACGCCATCATCAGTGTAACATTGCTGAACATGGCTGCACTCATGGGTCAAACATGTTTGTTGCTGTTGTCAATTACAGTTTTGTTTCTGAATTGTTTACACACTAAAGAGCCTTACACACAGCAGAGGTGTCTTTTCTGTGAGTATAATTGCCTGAAATATGTTCCATTACATTTTATCATAAACATAAAAACAAATCACAATTCTCACTCAAAAATCCCAATGGTTTTGTATTATGTTGCCATTTCAGGGCCGGGTTTGAACATATTCCGAAGGGTGACCAATCCATTTAGCACATTTTTGCACATTATCAAAGTATCACGAAAAAGGGCAACCCTTACAAAAAAAAAGAAAAGGTTGTTTACCTTGAGAAACGTCACAGCTAGACATGTAGACGTGTATATGGTCTATGGGCAAACCCATAGACCGTAAAAATATGTCATCATGATGTCATCATGCTCTGATGTCACTGTGATGTCAGGGGAACCACTCTACCAGAATGGGTTTGCCGCATCACAGTGAAGCCAGAGCGTGATGTCACACTAACAGAATCCCTTTTATGCCCATATATGGAGTTCCCTGATGTCATCAATATTAATGATACCCCAGAGAGATCCCTGTGATGCCAGGGGGAACAAACTCTTTATGCCCATATATGGAGACATGGAAGATGGACGACAACCTTCACGTGGTCTTCTCTGTGAGTAGCAAGGTCAGGGTGAGAGACCCGCTTGTGAAACCAATGTCGCCAACTAGTCATCACCCAGCTGGCAGACCGGGACGCAAGAGGCCGGAGGGACATCGTACGTCCACGTCAGGACGGGTGGCCATCCCGACCGTCGAGCACCAGGTTCTGTCAGTGCTCCAGATCAATGTAGAAGGCCTCACCATCGCCAAACTGGAAGTCACTCGCCACCTCGCTGACTCCCACAAAGTAGCAGCCGTCCTCCTTCAGGAGACACACTGTGACACTGATAACATCCTCAAGCTGCCAGGATTCCAACTTGCTGGGTCCACTCACAGCAAACAGCATGGACTTGCAACCTTTGTAAGGAACGACCTTAGCTGGACAGCCACTGGCCAATCCCCACCAGGCTCATCCATTGAATGGCTGTCTACTAAAGTGCAGTCCACATCGGTCATCAATGTCTACAAGCCCCCACCATCAACGCTGACCTTGGCATCGCTCCCGCTGGCACCTGCACCCGCCATCTACGCAGGGGACTTCAACTGTCAACATACAGATTGGGGTTATAGCCATACAACACCAAACGGAGAGACATTAAGCCAATGGGCCTCCAGCGCCAATGCGTTGCTGCTGTTTGACCCAAAAGAACCGCCAAGCTTCTTTTCCGCACGTTGGAACACCCACACCAACCCGGACCTGGCCTTTGCCGTCTGTCACACGGCCCAAAAGCCCGAGAGACAAGTTCTGGAAAGGTTCCCCCGCTCACACCATCGGCCATCCATCATAAAGGTCCCATCTCTGGTGCAGCCAGTCGCAGGGAAACCCGTTCGGAGATGGAACTTTCGAAAGGCAAACTGGCAGTCATTCACAGAGGAGACAGAAAGAAAATCAGTCTTCCTCCCAGACCCAGATTCTGCTGATGTGGACGCCGGATATGCAGCCTACTGCGAAGTACTCCTTGGGGCAGCAAGAAAAACCATCCCACGTGGCTTTAATGCAAACTACATCCCGGGATGGGATGAAGAGTGTAGCCACCTCCTGCATGACCACCAGCAGGCAAGCTCCAGGGAAGAAGTGGATGAGTCTGCAACTGCTCTCCTGCAGAAGCTGGACGCTACCCGAAGGTCAAGGTGGACTGAAGTTGTTGAGTCAATCGACTTCACCCATTCTAGCCGCAAGGCGTGGAGGACCATCAACCAGCTGACAGGCAGAACACCATCGGTCCCCAAGTGCCCAATAACAGCAAATGCCATCGCGTCCCAACTCCTCAAGAACGGCCGCTTCCCAGGTGCAGATAAAAACTTTGCCCGTTCAGTATCGCACAAGGTATCCTCCCTGTGTAGAGCAGCCAGTGTGGATGCCAACATGTCTGGAGATTTTACAACAGCTGAGCTCCAGGCGGCTATCAAGAAGCTCAAACAAGGGAAGGCACCAGGCCATGACTACATCCACCCTGAGTTTGTGGTCCACCAGAGCGCAAGTACGTCCGCATGGCTCTGCTTATTCTACTCCGCATGCTATCGAAGATCCAAGCTCCCGAAAATCTGGCGCCGTGCCGATGTCATAGCCCTTCCGAAGCCTAACAAACCTGCCGAGGACCCTAAATCCTACAGGCCCATATCACTGCTCTGCGTCCCATTCAAGGTCTTGGAGAGAATTATCCATAGCCGCATCGAGCCTATAGTGGACCCACAGCTCCCACGGGAACAGGCCGGTTTCCGTCGCGGACGGTCAACAGTCGACCAGGTGACACTGCTGACTCAGGATATTGAGGACAGCTTTCAGCAAAAGGAGAAGGCTGGAGTAGTGTTGATAGATCTTACAGCCGCCTATGACACTGTCTGGCACCGTGGCCTCCACCTAAAGCTCCTAAAAACCATCCCCGACCGGCATATGGTGAAATTCATCATGGAGATGCTCACAAACCGCAGCTTCACCTTAAAGACCAGTGATGGACAATGCAGCAGGCTCCGGAGGCTGAGGAATGGAGTCCCACAGGGATCTGTCCTTGCACCGATGCTATTCAATATTTACATCCATGATCTACCGGATACAACATCCCGGAAATACGGCTACGCCGATGACCTGGCCATCATGATGGGGCGACCAACATGGGAGGCGATGGAAACTGGCCTGAACCAGGATATGGAAATCCTGGCAGCCTACCTGTGCAAGTGGCGCCTACAGCTGAGCATTGGCAAGACGGTCTCAGCAGCTTACCATCTGAACAACAAGGAAGCAAGAAGGGAACTTGATGTGTTCGTTAACAACAATCGTCTGGAGTCCCAGCAAGCACCGCGGTACCTTGGCGTACGTTTGGACAGAGCACTCACCTTCAAACAACACCTTGAAGAAGTGACGGCCAAAGTAACATCTAGGGTCTCACTAATCCGACGTCTCGCCGGTACCAGTTGGGGAGCATCCGCCAACGTGCTCAGAATCTCGACGCAAGCCCTGGTCTTCTCCGTAGCCGAATACTGTGCCCCTGCCTGGTGCAGGAGCCCACATGCCAGGAAGGTTGACGTTGCCATAAACAACGCTCTTAGGACCATAACTGGCTGTCTGAAGCCCACCCCCGTGTTCTACTTGCCAGTACTAGCAGGAATTGCCCCGGCCGGCCTCCGACGAGAGGCTGCTACCCTCGCCCTAGCAAGGAAAGCCAAGAAACACCACTGGCATATCCTGCACAATACCACCACAACAGCACTGCCTCCAAATAGACTCAAGTCCCGCCAGCCGTACAGCAAGGCGGCTCAAGATCTGCTCGGGTCCACCCCTGAGGACCAGTCTACAGAGGCATGGTTGGCGGCAGCCTGGAAGCGGGAGTGGGAGTCGGCTGGGCCAACACGCATCCATGGCTACATCCAGGACCCAGGAGGAGGTATCAGAGGAGAAGAACTGCCACGCCGGCAATGGAGTCTGTTGAACCGCCTGAGAACTGGTGTCGGACGCTATAAAGCATCCATGCGGAAGTGGGGCCTGGCGGACGGAGCAGCGTGTGAGTGTGGGGAGCCGGAGCAGACCGCTGACCACATAATCACCACCTGTCCCCTGTATAAACCACCATCAGAGGCCGGCCTTTTCGATGTGGGACCTGAGACGAGGGCGTGGCTGAACACTACTGATCTGGACATCTGATGATGACACACGAAAGAAGAAGAAAGAAGAGACATGGAGATCCCTGTGATGCTAGGGGAACAAATCCCTTTTATGCCCATATATGGAGATCCTTGATATCCACATCCCTGATGTCCACATCACTGTGGCACGACCTTGCCCTTTCTTGTCGCCCTGAGGCGTCTTACTAGTAGTGGTATTGAGAGAGAAAACTATGTTTCACATTAAGCCAATCATCTGGGGACCCCCCAAAATAATCTTGGGACCCCCCTGGGGGTCTTGACCCACAGGTAGAGAACCACTGTGTTATGGTAAGGCGTGGCGTGGCGTGGCGTGGCGTGGCGTGGTGTGGTGTGGTATGGTATGGTCTATCATGTGGTGTGTTGGTGTGGTGTTTGCAGGCAGTGGGAGGATGCAGAGATCATGGTGCTGCTCCAGGTCATGTACACAGACCTGGACTTCTTGGCGACATTCAACATTGAACAGGAGGTTCTCCAGCTGTTCCTGTATGAAGTGTACAGACGCTACAACAACATCCCCTTCCACAACTTCAAGCACTGCTTCTGTGTCACCCAGATGGTGAGAGAAGACGTGTCCGTGTGCATGTGCGTGTGTATGGGTGTTTAGTAGGTCCAATCAATCACAGACAGCCCTCATCGCTGTCGGGTGGAAACCTTGTATGTCCAAAACCGTTGCTTTTCAGGAAAGAAAATAGTAGATCTAGTTTGCGATGTGACACGTGAGTAGGGATGGGACGATATGAAAATGTCATATCACGAATTCACGATAATTGTGACAAAAGAATTGTGATTTACAATATTATCGCGATAATCAAAATCCATTATCCTGGGGCGGAACATTTGCCAAAAAATATCAGATCTAAGAGCTCACAACGCGTACTGCAAGTCTGTATATTATACGTTTACCTTTGACCAATTACAAAGGGTTTAAGTGGTACCGGATATGCAGCTCGGCAAATAAAAGGTGAATTGATAACAGTGCATGATGGAGGACGATATCACAATAAATTAAATCTCCACGATCTGACTATCGTGAGTGTTTTTTATCATGATAAACGATAATATCGCTTATCGTCCCATCCCTAGTTGTGAGCATGTGTAGATCGTCTATTTTAAACAATTTTTCTTGAGACTCTGGTTTAAAAAAAGAAGCAGGGCATTGAGTGACGGAAAAACATCAAAAATTAAAATATGGAGATCCGAGCTTTCTGCCCGGCAGTGACGTCCTGTTCCTTCACTGTAATCATCAGATGCTTCAGTTATTCTGATTGACGAAGGTCGACTGCTCTGGAGGTCAGAACGAAGGATTTGTTGACAAATTGTCTTGGCAACAAACGTGTCCATGTTTCTTCTTTGATTCTGTGGTTGATCTTGTCACTAGAAAACTAAACAAAACAAAACTTTTTCTTTTCTTTTTTTCTTCTTTTGTCCCCCCCTCCCAAAAAAACAACAATGTTTTTGTCTAACTAAACACGATGCATTTTGATTGGTGTTTCTTTCAGATGTACGGTCTGATCTGGTTGACTGACCTGAGGAGTAAAATGGACAGCATTGACCTGCTTATTATGTTGACCTCTGCTGTCTGCCATGACCTTGACCACACAGGATACAACAATGCCTACCAGGTACCAATCTGAGAACCCATTCAGTAAATAGAAAAAGGAGGGGGAAACCTTTTATTTATTTTTGCCTCTGGGGGCACCGACTCCTTTTTTGTGTTGAAACAAAATGGGTTACAAAATTGTGGGATAAAAATGTAAAAAGAGAAACAATTATATTGCTATGATTTTTTCTCTTCAATGTCTCGCGTTGCCATGGTTACCATAGACTTCCATGTAATTGTGCAAGTGTGTAAAAAGTGCACGCCCATGCCTAGATGATGCACCACGTGTGTAGATGCTGTTCACAGCTTTCAAACAAAAAAATCCGCTTGGAAATCCGTTCAGGCATTCATGATTTATCAGCCATTATGTTTTCTTCAGATGTAAACAAACATGGCTGCCATGTTTGAAAGAATGGGTTGGTATGGGGGTTAAACATGCAATTTCGCGATCGCGATCATGCCTAATACATTTCTGGAGGTCCAAAACATTTTTTTGAAAAAAAATGTTTTGAATTTTTTTTTCTTTTTTTTTCAAAAACGGCCCAAACTCGTGAAACTCGGGGTTGGCACAGCACTAGTACCAATACAAACTCGGGAAACTCGGGGTTGGCACCATATGTGTTAACTTGGTTTGTATCCACCTCTTTCTTAGTCCATTTTCTCTTGGGTGCTTCTGTGTTCATTCCTACTAAAAACAACACTTCATGTTTAAAGCAGCGATGCTGACAGATTCTGCTGTACTAACAGACCACATAACGGGAAGAACAAAATAAAGTCAATACAGTAAAGTAATACGGGTAAAGGAATCTTGCATAATGACATAATATCTTTCAGATTAATGCTCGGACTGAACTGGCTCTTCGTTACAATGACATCTCTCCCCTTGAAAACCATCACTGTGCCATAGCATTTGAGATCCTGGAGAAGGTAGAGGCTGCTGTGTGACTTGTCCCACAGTACCTTCAGCAATGCTTGTCATTGAAAGTCTTAAACAGAAGTCAACAATTGCCTTTCTCTGCTGCAGACGGAGAGCAACATCTTCAGAAATCTGACCATAGAACAATACAAACGGATACGAGAGGGCATGATCAAGTACGTTTCCTCAAAACTATACACGTCACTACATGTACTGTACCCGGTGGTGGAAAAAGTACCCACATGTTTTACTCAAGTAAAAGTATCAATAATGCAAGGTACAGAAGTAATCTCTTACAAGTAAAAGTCCTGAATTCAAAATATACTTGAGGAAAAAGTACTAACGTATTGGCATCAAAATGTACTTAAAGTACCTAAAGTAAAAGAGTGTTTTTCAAATAAATGTTGTGGAGTAAAAGTGCAATATTTGGATCTGAGATTTAGTGGAGTAATCGCAAATTTGAAAAACTTGACAAATACCTCAAATTGTACTCAAGTAAATCTCTTATTTACGTTACACCACTGACTAACTCACATCACTAATAAGAGAAAATCAGTAACAGCACAGCTCTTAGCGACGTCCATGTTCTCCTGACTACAGGTGCATTCTGGCCACTGACATGACCAGACACAATGAGATTCTCAACAAGTTCAAGGCCATCCTGCCTGTTTTTGACTTCAACAACAAGGAGCACAGAGATGTGGTAAGGACGGGTACTGCACATTTTCATGGGTCCCTTGATTTTTGTTACCTACATTTTGTTTTGAATTATTACTATTTCAAAAAACCTTCCCCAAAAAAGCTAAGATTTTCTAGGTAATTTAATTACAAATCAAAAAAATTGAAGAAATCCCATGAATTAGAAAACGTAATGTCTAAGAAGTAGTGAAAATCAGTCGAACTATGAGCGAAGCGACGCGTTGTGAGCTTGTAGATCTGCTGCTTTCACTAGTTTGGGTCCCGGGCAAAGGTCTAATGTCTCTTTTGGGTCACGGGGTAAAAAATAATGTACAGTATGTAGGCTACAGTATGTATCACACAATGTCACCTGTGAGACGACGACGGGTTTCACATGATGCCAACTTCCGACTTGTATCTTTTTTTCTTAGTTGATGATGATCCTCATTAAAGTGAGTGACATCTCCAACGAGGCACGGCCCATGGAGGTGGCTGAACCCTGGCTGGACTGCCTGCTGCAAGAGTTTTACAACCAGGTAACTAAAGCCCCCGCAGAACATTCTGGAGGAACACTGGTAAAACCAGCCAGGATGCAGGTCTGTTTTTGGATTGATTTGAAGACTTTTTCACTGATCGATTTTACTGGCACTTCATAGCCTCGACCCAAATCCCAATAATTTTTTTTGAGATATTAAGGTTGTAACATTAAAACACAGGGATGCCGAGCATTGGAGGAGCAAATAAAGGAGCCAAACACAGTTTTGGAACGGTTTTTGTTTTTTTTGGTTTGGAGAGTGATGGAATGGATTATTATATTCCATATGAATAGACAGTTTCCCCCAAAATGATTGAATTCACTCCCACACAATAATAAATGAGACCACACAGTGCAAGTCCGGTTTTTCTCTTACTGTATATTAAATCAATGAGCATACAAAATAGATGTCCAGTACAGTACAATAAACATGTGTCTCTTTTCTTTCTCAATCTGAATCTTCATACAATGTAACATCAGTTCACAAATATACTTCAGTAGGTACAGGGAAAATAGATTTGTCAAGCATTCATTGGACAGTTAAACAATAACAATGGATCATGAGATGGTGTTGTGACTGAGTCTCGTGAACTCAGAAAGGATGTAGAATGTTTTGGCTTCTCATTATCCAGTGTCCGGGACACTTTGACATTTCGCTGGTCAATCTTTCTGTCCCTGTAGTGGGGCAGATTCTCATCACGTGCATTAGTTAGTTGATCAAACCAAAATAACCTTGTCACTTGTAACACTGAAGTTGGTGTTTTAAATATAATAGATATTAAAATGTTTTTAACCCATCAAATTCCCCCCTAAAACAACAGCTGAAGGAGTTAAAGTGTCGACCCTAGAACCCCAAACAAATGCTGCCAAAGGGACAGAGAACTTATGGTTCACTATCAGCCAAATATTTAATTAAACTCTTTTCGATAGCAGAGTCAAAGAACTGTATATTTCCAAAGGTATTTAAATCAGAACATCTAATAATTGAATCACAATAGGTACAAATATTTTGATAACTTTTAAAAGTAGAGCTAAAAGAAAAATATAGCTGTATTTTCTTAATTATTAATTATTATTAATTATTCATTATTATTATTTATTATTTTTTTTACAAAGGTTCAATGTCCCAAGGTTTGTTGAAAAATTCCCCATGCGATCAGGCGAGTCAAAACACATCAACACGTTCCCAAGTCATAATTATAATTTAGGGCTTTACAGTCAAAACAAGACGAACTTGACTCTTCATCATTTATTTACTTTAACAAGACAAAAGAATTTGGGTTAAAGGAGACAGCATTCTGGTTTTGCCTACCCTAGTAAACTAGACTCCTCTGGTCTGTCTACAGGGCTAGGTTTGACCCAGAACCAGCATTGGGGGCCATAATTCCCATCCACCCCCGATTACCTTATGTAAGGTGTTCGTCCCTCTAGATATGTGGAGATGTCGGAAACCGGAACCTCCTTAAGCCAAGTGTTCCTTCCTTTTTACCCTTAAGGTTAGTTATTGGCTGCTTTTGTCCGAGTCAATTTCTGTAAGAAAACACTTTACAGCGGGAAAAACGTGTGTAATGTCTTTTGATACTCACGAAATACCATATAGAATTTCAACTTCCTTTTGACATTTCTCCTTTGGACAGACAATGGCGGGTGTCTGTCAAATCATTCTCAATTATCATCGAAATATCTTATCTGTAAGACAAAGGAAAAGAAAAGACAAGACAGGAAACAATCAATCAATACTGTAAGTAGTAGGTTGTGGGTAATAGAGTTTTTTTTAAATGTTTAACATCATAATGATTCCCAGAACAGAAATTAAACAAAATACTTTATAAAATACTTTAGACCGTATCAAACATTAAACAAGGGAATGTTGTTATTAACTGGAAGAGAGCAGGTCTAAATAATCTCTCACACACAGACCATCTGTCCTTGAAGGCTACAAATGTCTTCTAGCCACACATACGCACACGTACGCACACGCAAGCAGAGACAAGAGTTGGAGAGAAAGTGGGAAGTTGATAAGGTAGTTAAAATCAATTAATGTTATAGAAAATCAAGTTAAATTCAAAATCAATGTAAAATCACTGTAAAATCAGACAAACAGATAATAGGCAATCAGATAAACTCCCCCCTTGAACACACAATGTCCATTGTGTGTGAAAACATTAAAGCATAAATGAACTTTTAAATGAAATGATTTTTTTTTTATTTTTTTTTATTTTTTATAATCAATAATCATACAATTAATTAATAATTAATAACATTTTTTTTTTTTTTTTTTTTTTTTATAATGAATCCAACTACTGTACTGTATAATCCTAACATGGCCTAAGATGGGCTGGCCAAAATAATCAAAAGTGGGCCGTCTACTAGGGCCAAACACGATGTGCCCGTCGTCCCCGCAGACAGCCATACACTACCCAAAATAAATCAAAGAAGGTAAACTGACAAATTAAACGCCAAAACTATACTAAACCAGCCCATTTTTTATTATTATTATTAACAATAATTAATACTATTAGAATGAAGGTTACCGCCCTTAGAGACTTTGTGGCTGCAGCGATGTGGTCTGGTTGCAGCGGGCGTGTCACACCATAGAGTTCCATCAAGGGTCAGAAAGGCCAGGGAAAGGCAGCCATGGTTCTGCTCCGCCCTGGACTCCAACAACTGCAGGCTCTATGAGTGGAGAACTGACAACAATACTAAATTAGGCATGAAATACAACTACTAGGGTTGGCACCGTGATCAGCCGATCAACGGGGTGCCACACATCTGAAGTGTCAGTGTCAGTAGTAAGTAGTCTGGTGGTGGTGGGAAAGAGTAGTCATTATCATAATCATCAACAATAGCCAAGTTATCTGGGTGGCATACGTGGGTGGCCCAATGGGCCTTTATCTAGTCATGATTGTACTTGTACCTGACCTGACTCAGTTGGGGGACCGGGACCCTGTGTAGCAGGGTTCTGCTGCTGTTGGGCCTGCCACTTCTTTCCACAGCTGAAACAGGTGATTGTGTGTGTATTGTTCTGGGCCCTGTTAGTGTTTGTGTTGATGTTGTTACCTTGACTCAGTCCTTCAGGTCCATTCCCGGCTGGGGGATCCCGCTGATCACCACTGGGACCCCTCTTCGGGTTATGTGTTCGGTGGAGTGTCATTTGTCCATCATCCGACATTACGGCTCGCAACTTAACTAGTGGCTTGGGCTCTGGAACGATGTCGTTGTAATACCTGGCTAGTATTGTGATCTTATCTGTCGTTCTCACTCTCCATAGCGGGTCATGCATAATGATCGCCTGTCTCAAATGGGGGCGTAAAGCGTCAATCAAAAGCTGATTAAGCACACTAGCATATCCTGGCAGCCCTTTTGTGAAACCAGAGTGGCGGTCAAACTGAGTGGTGAAGTGATGGACGAAATCAGAGACGTCCTCACCCTGCCTCATCTTAATGTTAGTGATTAAGGAAAAGTCCACGTTACCCCTAACAAGGTCCTTAGCCTGATTAATCATAACCTGTACTGCGGCTTCATGTAGGGAGTTCCTGACCTCACCTGCAGGGTTACTACCTTGGGCCGGCACGGGCCGCATACACTGGTATGGGTGACCGTCTGCCTGTAGCCAATCTAATCCCACAGAAATCTGATAAGGAAAAGCGTTAGGTGTGCAACACATAGTAATTAGTTTTTTAACTTCCCAGGTGTCTAGTCTTAGCTCCACAATTTCTGCCTTTACAGATTTTTCCCACTCATCAGGGTTGCTGTGGATATCGGGTAAACGTTCAGCCATGTCTCGAGCATCCACTGGGTACCAATTACGGTACACAAATGTAATTTTGCCATCCTCTGGGTACGCACTCATCGGGGCCAAAAGAGAATCGCTAATTTGACTAGGTGTGGGTGTGTGAACCTGTTCCCGATGCTCACCTGTGTAAACCTTTTCCTTAGTGAGTGTATGGCCATTCTTAGTGGGTGTTGGTTTTGGCGGTTTGCGTGGAACGCCGGGGAGGGGCGGATTCGTGTGGTCAGCGGGATCTCCCAGCTCGACCTGATTACAAGGAGGAGAAAAAACAACTGAGTTATTTAAATCATTGTCACATCTTTCTCCTTCATGTTGCCTCCCCCCTCTCTCTACCCCCTTCCTATCAGATAGAAGTGTAGGTAATGAGGTTTGCATGTCAATGTGATGTCGTGCATTGATACCCCCCTGGCGTGGAGGCCCGTGAGTCACAGCCACAGGTGGGGGAGGTTGTGGTGATGGTGTTCGTCCAGCCGGGCCGAGCTCACTGTTGTCCTTCACCTCTGGTGTGGCACGGTGTCGTCCAGCCGGGCCGACCTCACTGTTGTCCTTCACCTCTGGTGTGGCATGGTGTCGTCCAGCCGGGCCGAGCTCACTGTTGTTCGCCCCTGTTCTGGCACGGTGTGAGGAAGGCAGAGGCTGGCTGTCCGATTCTGAAGGCCTCTCCTTTTCTTTTCTCTCCCTCGCTGCCTCTCTTTCTGCAGCCGCCCAGCGCAGCTGCGCCAGAGCGAGAATCCCAAGCCTGGCGACCTCATTTTCGGCTTTCTTCAGACTTTTCCGTTGTGAGATTTTATCGATATGTTGATACAGTACTCCAGAAAATCTCGTCAAGTCCTCAGTCGTGAGAGAGTCATCATATCCGAATTCCTTTCTCCATATGGGCAAAAATGGTGCAATTGTTGGGCACCTAGAAACAACCTGTTTCATTTCCTCATTGTCTATCTTAGCCGTTAAAGCTGTTATCAGTTCATTCTCCAAGCTTTGGAGAGAGGCTTCAAACTCAAAGTTGTTGTTCAGTTTGTAAAGAGGTTGTTTAGATTTCGGCAGGTGTTCTCTGCCTCCCTGTGCATTTCCCATTTTTGAAGCTGGTCGGTTAGGAGGAGGATGAAATCAAAGCTAGTTTGCTTGCCACCTCAGCTGGCGGAATAGACGGAATAAAAAAATAATAAGACTAAAAAAACGAAACACACTAGATAAGACACAACAGGTAAGCGTAAAGCATGAAGATTTCCGTCAGAACGTTCTGTTCTGGAACATAAAGGAAATCTACCAATTAAAATAACCACGCTATTTCTTATGTGATTAAGTGGCTTGAAACAGCCGTATTGGGTTATGCACTGGCCAAGAGATTCTCCCTTCAGAACAATTGCTTTTGTTCTGGGTACACTAAACAAAATCGTGTAAAGATTTCCTTCAGGACAGAAATAACTTTCGTCCTGGCAACACTAAACTGGAGTCTCGTGCTAAATAACACCAACTAATAATATGGACAAGCATGAATCTGTGACCAACAGTCTGCTATGTCCTCAGAACAGGAAACCGCAGTCCCTATTCTGTTACTCAAACGTGCAACAAAAAGCAACAAAACAATAGACTAAAAAAACATTAAACAATAAAAACGCAGCTTGGGCTAGAGGTAGCAATTCTCTAACTTAGCAGGTACAAATCTTTAAGTACTTGACCCATCTGTGATTTTCAGTCCAAAAAGGCATGAATAAAATCAAAACTTACACTGTGTGCTTTATACACACTTCTCAAGTCCCATGGTAATTTCTCCGCGCGCAGGAGGAAAAACGAGTGGGAGAGAATCCTTTCAGTGATAATCCGTGGGAGTCAGGGGAAATGTCTGATAATATCCTCGGCTGGTTGTTTCTCTAGCAGAGATGAACGAGGACTCCAAAACAAACTGTCCAGCAGTTTATCGAATCCATAAACGTCAACTCAGTAGAAATCCGCAACTGGTTCTAGCAGCGGAAGAGACAAAATGAGTCCAACAAAGTCCCCAATATCTCCTCGGAGCTAATCCGGCAATCGAATGGGCCAATTGATGGAATGGATTATTATATTCCATATGAATAGACAGTTTCCCCCAAAATGATTGAATTCACTCCCACACAATAATAAATGAGACCACACAGTGCAAGTCCGGTTTTTCGCTTACTGTATATTAAATCAATGAGCATACAAAATAGATGTCCAGTACAGTACAATAAACATGTGTCTCTTTTCTTTCTCAATCTGAATCTTCATACAATGTAACATCAGTTCACAAATATACTTCAGTAGGTACAGGGAAAATAGATTTGTCAAGCATTCATTGGACAGTTAAACAATAACAATGGATCATGAGATGGTGTTGTGACTGAGTCTCGTGAACTCAGAAAGGATGTAGAATGTTTTGGCTTCTCATTATCCAGTGTCCGGGACACTTTGACATTTCGCTGGTCAATCTTTCTGTCCCTGTAGTGGGGCAGATTCTCATCACGTGCATTAGTTAGTTGATCAAACCAAAATAACCTTGTCACTTGTAACACTGAAGTTGGTGTTTTAAATATAATAGATATTAAAATGTTTTTAACCCATCAGAGAGCATAGTTTTAACAAACTTTTAGGGGAAGTTTGTTTTTGTGGTGGGCGTGTTACGTTCCACGTACTGTAGGTCTGTCTGGGATTTTTGTGTCTTCCTCCCCTCCTGTTTCTCCTTCTCATATTCTCAGGTCTTATCAGCTGTCAATCAAACCATTACCTGGCCCCACCCTCATCCAATCACCACCACCTGCTGTCTATAAAAGGCTGGGCTCTACTTCAGCTCAGTCTCTCCAAACCAGTCCCCTGTTTTGTAGCCCTGTCACTTTGTCTTGTGTTTTTAGTTATTTTGAATCCCAGAGCAAACTTTAGTCTTATGTTATTTCTCCTACTTAATGTAAATTCTGTGCTATATGCCGCTGCCTTTGGACAGGGAAAGACAGAGGCCTCTATACACAGGCACCACGTAGGTAGAACTTTGTTAAGCACACTAGGTAAGGGGTTGTTGCCACTTATGTATTTTTGAACTTGTTCTTGGATACACTACACCACTATGATACCCAAGTACCTGTCAAAATACTTTAAAAACGTTAAGGATGTCCATAATTACAACACCAGAGGCAGTGCCACAGATCACGTTCAACCCAGAGTCAACTCAAAGAAAGGGTCGAACTCGTTCTTCTGCTACACCACAAAAATGTGGAATGCCTTACCGAAGGCCATAAAGGAGTGTGGATCACTAGCATCCTTTAAAATTGCCCTAAAAAACCACTTACAGGCAGCAGCCGTTCACAACTGGTAAAAACCTAGCCCAACCCTACCCTCCCTGCCCCTTCCTTGTATATACTGTACATACTGATTGTTTAGACTTACTGTTACCTGCCCCTTCCTTGTATATATTGTATATACTGTACTTACTGATTGTATAGACCTACTGTTTTCTTTTTTTCTTTACATATCTACTGCATAGTACTGTGTTCTATTTGTCTGTCATTCAATGTTATATGAGATACTTTAATGGTTTCCTGTTGAAATAAGCTTAGTCTTTTCATGGATCTCCTTTTAGTAGACCTTGTACCAGTGAACTGTACCGTCATGAATCTGTACATTTTCCTATGCAAACTTCTAATAAAGCCTTCAATCAATCAATCAATCAATCAAAGGTTAGAGTAGTTAGGGAGTGTGCGATTTTTACGCGCGGTTGGTATGGCCCATAATGGGGGGGGGGGTTATCAAAAAAGATTTTGAGCACTTGGGGGGATCATGATTTTTTTATTTTGGCTTTAGGGGGGGCCTTGCAACTTTAATTTGTCAAATTTTGTAATTCCAAATGTTTAGCTTTGTTGTATATCTAAACAATATCAAGTTAACAAATGTATTAGGTGTCCCCTACTGACTTGGTACATTCCACTTGCTGCTTCCCCCCCGCTTCCCCCTCCCACCTCCTGTTCAGCTCAGCTCCGTGAGTCCGTGCTGCTGCTTCAGTTCAGTTCGCGACGCGTTGTGTTGCGCTTCAGAACAGTCAGAATGCACACAGACACACACACGGAGTTTCCTTCCCTCCTAGCAGCAGAACACAGGCTAAACAACTATAGTTGTAGCCACAACTCCAAAATGTCTCTTAAGAGAGGAATATAGGCATACTACTTGATGTTTTCCCCCCAAAAGAGCATGTAGAAAGGTAATTGCTCTCTCACGGTCATCTCTCTCTCTCTCACACACACACACACACACACACACACACACACACACACACACACACACACACACACACACACAGACACACACGCTGCGAAGTGAGAAAGCAGTCGGAGCATTCTTTTCACTGCATTTTCTTCTACTGTTTGTGTGAATATATAAAGGCAATGGCTTAATCCAGAGTGATCATCTGATAGGTCGCAGCCACCACATTGAATCATACCAAATCAGTGGTGGAAAAAGTACCAAGTATCAATATTGCAACATAGATGTACTCTGTTACAAGTAAAAGTCCAGAATTCAAAATGTACTTGAATAAAAGTATGAAAGTATTGGCATCAAAAAGTACTTAAAGTACCAAAAGTAAAAGTACTAAATGTTTGAAAATAGCCGATCTACAAGCTCACAACGCGTCGCGATGCTACGCGTTGTGAACTTGTAGATCGGTTATTTTCAAATAGCCTAGGTATAAAATAGGGAAATAATAGATTAATGTATGTTTTACAATATAATCATTTATATCTGCAAAGTAGCTAGTAACTAAAGTTTTCGAATAATTGTAGTGGAGTAAAAGTACAATATTTGCCTCTGAGATGTAGTGGAGTAGAAGTAAAAGTACTGAAAACTGGAAATACTCAAGTAAAGTACAAATACCTCAAAACTGTGAAACAAGATGAGCCGAGTGCTTCAGAGTTTAGCATGTGTAGTATCTCCAGTCTTGTCGTGTTTGAGGTGCTAGAAGTTAATATAGGATCAAATCAGCATGGGGTCCCATCGGGAAGTTCTTCTCGCACACTCGGAGCCAAGGAACGCATTAAAAAGCCTTTATTTGACAACTAGGGCTATTACATATTAAAACAATAAAAAACCTCAAAACTGTACTTAAGTACTGTACTTAAGTAAATGTACTTAGTTACTTTACACCACTGTACCAAATACAACAAGATCGCGGGAGAGTGAATAGAACGTTCTGGGAACTAGCAGCAACAAGGGAAAGCCGGCAACGCACAGATTTGTGGCTCATCATAAACGATATAGCAGGAATTATGTTAAACTAGCATGTAGAATAGCAGGTGGCTCTGAAACTAGCCACTGTTTTGGGAGTTTCTGTACCCAGAGAAGGCACAAAATGTACCATCGAGGCTGTAATGGGTCCATTTGGTTACACTGATTTGAAGGCTGTTGGCTGGGAAGGAGGTAGGAGAAACGGCTTGGTTTTAAACTATGATTTTAGATTTAATATCATGGAAAATTGTTCACAGTTGCTCAATCTTTCTTTTGTTTGGAGTGTTGTTGTAACCCCAAGAGGCCACCTATGGAACCAAATGGACCCTTTCTGTATTAGTTGAGTACAAAGGGACCCAAATTTAAGCCCTAAAGCTTTCTTGTGGTCCTTTTAGTTGACCTTATCATTGAACTGTTCATTCTATACCCTCAATCAATCGTCAAATAGGGTGCAATATTAATAGGTCAGCATTCATTTTATTGTCTCCTCCTACTGTTGGTATATATATATATATATATATATATATATATATATATATATATATAGTTTGTTGGGAAGGGGGGTCATGCATTTTCCTCAAGTCACACAGGGGGGACCACAAAAAAATATTTTAAGGGTTTGGGGGGACCAAGGAAAAATAAAAAAAAGATATCACCTGTCAACCAGCACCCCCTAGTGGGTAAATAACGTACACTCCCTTAGGTAGGCAGGCTTTTGTTTTACTAGACTATTATTTGGTAGTTAGTTAGTTAGTCTGTCTTTTGTTTCACTTAGCTGCTTTGTTTGTTATTTTGGCAACGCCCGTGTCCCTAGGTAGTGGCTTATGTATGTTTTTGGATCGTATGCTTGTGCATATTCTATGTAAATATGTAAATACTAACTTGACATTAATTTGAAGAGTAAACACACTCAGCACTTTGTCACTAAAACTGTGTTTGGCTCCTTTATTTGCTCCTCCAATGCTCGGCATCCCTGTGTTTTAATATGTTACAACCTTAAACCTTCTAGACCTAATTGGTTTCGTAACATTACGTGGAACGTAACAGTGTGCTATTAGATTTTAAACCAGCTTGTTTAAAGGCCTAAGTTTGATTTTGAAAAAAACCTTAAAAACCTAAGTAGCAGCTAGAAACAAAATTCCCAAACTATTTGATACACCTTTGGCTTTCATAGAAGATTTTTAGTTTCAAAAGAAAGTTACTACATACTATGCATGTACTCTACTACGCAAAAATGTGTTCCCGGCCTGAGGGGTAAAAGCATAAAAATGTGTTCCCGGCCATAAATTAACAGATATTTATGGCAAAGACACTGAATTAATAAATGAGTTACCAAACCCATGTTTTACCTTGTTGTTCATTGTTTTCAGAGTGACATGGAAAAGTTGGAGGGTCTTCCTGTTACACCCTTCATGGACAGAGACAAGGTCACCAAACCGTCCTCTCAGACAGGATTCATTCGCTTTGTCCTGTTCCCTCTCTTCATTGAGCTGGCCAACCTCTTCCCGTGTCTGGAGGTTTTGCACACATACTTTACTCTACGTTGTATCTCCAATGTGACATATACTCTGGGTACTCTGTCGGTAGTCCTGAAAACGTAGCTGGCCTTTAACCCGAATCCTATTGTTCCATTGTAACAACACAGTAAAATCCACTGTGTTCATTCAATTCTGAGTTAAATTGAGACTTGCATAAAGGTAAATTATCACTGGTCATTTTACTGTGGAGGACATTTGGAAAAACGTGTCGAGAGCACACAATCTCCTGCATGTAAAATGTGTCCTATCGCATTATTTTCAAGTCTCTCAACACTTAGAAGACAATGGAAAGTGTTGCTGCCTCAGATCTTCAGATCCCCCTCAAAAGAGAATGATAGGATCCAAGATAATGCAGAAGTTGCTTCAATTTGCAATACCATTTCACGTTTGATTTTCTCTGCACCGCATGTGAAAGTATTTATATGTAATCAATACTTCTAAATAAAACATTTGACAGATTCTGTGATCCTCCTTGCAGCAACATATCATCAACCCAGTGAGGAAAGCTCTGGACTACTACACAGAGATGGAGAAAGCTCTGGAGAGAGAGAAACACGCCCGAGCTCAGAGCGACCTGCAGGCGGCCAAGAGCAAAGACACACCTCACACCTCAACACACACACAAAACACACCGCACACATCAAATACAGCAGAGAGCCGAACAGAGGCTGGACCTGATGTCTCCAAAACAGCTCCATAACAATACTGTATATAGTTAAGCATTATATACTTTGTCGACGAATAGCGAAAATAGCTCATGTACAAGCTCAAGAGTGCGTCCATTCCATCAGCACAAGCTGGACGTTGGAAACCAAATTGATTGATTCATCATTGAAATAAACATGCTCTGAAAATGCTTTTGAGATTTTCAATCCACTAAAGTTTGAGAATCACTGTTCTAGTTCTAAGAGATCATTGACATAATTTAAGGCCCTGACACTGAAAGCATCAATTACGTGAAGGCCTGAAGCTTCAAGAGCAACAAAGATCTCCTTTTTTCCATTTAGCACCCCCTTATTTGTGGCATTTAGGGGTTTCTGTCTTGCTTTTGTCACTTAATAAATATCCTTAAATATATTTCCTTCCGTAGTTTTGTTTTGATACTAAACACACCTTTCTGCAGAAGCAGCTCAGGAGGTATTTGTATGTTGAAATAAATGATGTTGTAATGTATTACAATTTGCCGTTTGATTTGTTATCAAATGGCTTTGGGGCTGCACCCTGAAGATCTGATCCTAAAATGATCTTTGGTTGAAAGCATCCAGACTGTCAACAAATTATTCAAGGGAAAATGAAACATCATAAACCAAAAGGGCATTAAAAGAAAATCCAGGAGCAGGCACATTGTGTTTGAAAAATATAAAAGGCATTTAATGCAATGAGCTAGATACATTAAAATACACCAAATTAAGTATAACGTTAAATTATTCAATTCCATGAGGTGGCTGAAACCTTTTCACATCGGCAAATCAACAGGAGGCACCACCTTTTTTGTGGTATTTGGCATGCAGTAATCCCTTGTTTGTAGGATGTTATAATTTAACATGCCAGTCTGTGCAGTGCAGATATTTCACTTTGGGCTTCTTGCAATACCTCTTGTGAACCATTAGGTGTCCTACCCAATCACAGGATCTATTTCTCAATAGAAGAGCAGGTAGACCAACTACAAGCACATGTTACTTGTATTACTGTAACATATTACGCCGTAACATATATGTACAGTAAAAAAAATACACAAGAACTATGAAACTATGAAAGAATATTAGAGAAAACTTTGGGAGAAGGATGCTGAAGATGGAACTGCCAGGTAAGAGGAGAAGATTAGCCTAAGGCCAAAGAGGAGGTTTGTGCATGCGGTGAGAGAGGACATGCAGGTGGCAGTATGGTCAAGACACGGAAAACAGAACCAGATGGATACACATGATCTGCTGTTGTGACCCATATTTTTTTACAGTCTACAGTATGGCAGGGCTGGACTGGGACATAAATTCGGCCCTGGCATCTTGGCCCAGACCTGCCCACCACAACCGGCACAAACCGAACATAGAAGATCTACAGTACAATCCCACAACACACCGAAGCAGCTTGTTATAATTATGTTTGGGTGGGGCTCTTGGGCCACAATAGCCTGTGATTGGGCTACTAGGCTGGTATTCAGATGATGGACAAGCCAGTGGGCCAGTCATGTGATGTCTCTCTGCTCTGTGGGCCGGTGCTATACTGAAGTATTGGCTCTCTCCACTTAGTAGCTGCCCAGACCAAAAAATACTGTAACTATCCTAAAATGTAACCAAAAATAAATTGGTTTAGTCCATTAGTGGGTTCATGCCTGGTATGCCAGATCAGATACCCAGTCCACCCCTGTCCATGGTTATGACCCTGGGAATTACCCGGGGGCAGAGGAGGAAGAGAAAGAAGGAGATTGAAATAGGCAGGGAGTGTTTCCCTTTGGGATAGATAATGACAGGAAATAGCATTAAAACAAGGGACTTTCTGTAGAAACATTCTACACACAATGTTCTCATATGCACCTCACCTCAGCTAGAGTTTTCTGCTCTAAAAATGGATTATCTCATTCACACCAGTTGTTTTTTTCTACTGGTAGTTATCTCAGAAGGTAGGTTAAAATACATCATCTACTACGTAGATTGGCTAGTGTGTTTAGGCCTAGTTAAACATTTAATGTTAATGTATCATCGTAACTGTAACAGTGGGGTTTCATACCATGGAAGATGCACCACCACAGGTAATGTTAGTGGGTGTACAGTAGATAATGATAACACTCAGTTTATATAGCCTCTAAAGTCTAAATTATATTGGTGGCCTACCCATAATTATTGAAAGTAAAATAATTGATGAATTCTGCCATCAGACTATGACAAAATGTGAATATTATAGCTGTCGAAACTACAAATGGTTTGTTTCTTTAATTGTGGCTGTTCACAATACTATAACTATAAAGACATTGTTTAAAATAAAATAAAGCAGATAGCAGAGCCCACATCACAACTGTAACAATGATAGTAGTGATAGTTTTAGTGCTGGAGAGAACAGCCCTTTAGGATGAATAACTCCCTAGGCCTAGATCTTTATAACCTTTTCTAGTTATTACAAATCTAGATATCAACCACAGATTTTAAATGCTAAATAAACTGATTTCTACATCTATGGCAATAGGGGTAACCTATTGATTGGAAATTGCTAGTCTATCCAAAAGATTTTAGGTGGACTTAATTTTCCAAATTTGAGATTTTATCAACCAACCAACTTCATGGGTTGGTTGAGTTAAATCCTAACGAGGAAGAATTTGGCTTGATTTGGGAACGAAAAAAACTAAAGAAACATCATGTTTCTCTTGAAACAGAACTCTGGACTCCACTAGAATGGACAATTTATGTTTTCGTCCCTGTCCGTCCGTGTGTCTGTTTGTCTGTCGTCAATCAATCCCCCAACTCTAGGTATATCAGAGATTATCCAAACACAGGATCCTGTAAGGGTGATGGTGGGAGAGAAGGCCCGTTTCACCTGCCAACTCACCCAACACAAGAACGTCCTTCAAGTTACATGGCAAAAAATGCTACCAGGAGGAACAAAGGATGTCGCCACCTGTAACAAGCGCTTCGGCACCAAGATCAACCCTCCCTATCAGGGGGAAGTGGAGTTTGAAGACACAGGCCTGCAGAAGAGTTCCATAGTGGTCAGAAATGTGACCAAAGCAGACGAGGGCTGTTACAGATGCATATTTAATGCCTACCCTGAAGGAGCCATCTTTAGGAAAACCTGCCTCATAGTTTACGGTGGGTGTGTGTGTGTGTGTGTGTGTGTGTGTGTGTGTGTGTGTGTGTGTGTGTGTGTGTGTGTGTGTGTGTGTGTGTGTGTGTGTGTGTGTGTGTGTGTGCGTGCATGCGTGCAGAGGAACAGGGGATACTTTAGCCAGTTCTTACAAATGTTTTATGTTTAAAGCAGTTAATTGTCTCCGCCAGGAGAGTATGTTTTTGCCCATGTCCGTGTGTTCGTCCGTCCGTTACCAGCTAATCTCCGGCGCCGTTGGCTTGGTCTTTGCCAAACTATGCACACACACTTCCTGTCCCTGGATGCCAATTCAGAACCTCTGCCCCAAATGTCTCACATGGCCCTGTTCTAGCGCCACCATGAGGCCGATGTTTACACTACTCCTAGAGCTTTTGTCCCCAAATCATGCAAATTGATAGACAGTATCTCTACAGTCATGTGGTCAACATGGATCTGTCCATAATTCCATCCTGATTGGCAACAATTGACTTCCAAACTTTGCAGGATTGCTCCGTTTTGAACAAAATGCCTCAAATCATGAACACAGGGTGCAATCTTGGTGAAATTGGAGCATGCACGTTCCCACTAGGCAGAGGAAGAAATGCCACTTCAAATTTCTCAAATCAGCCTCATGGTGGCACTATAATAGGCCAATTTGTGTTTTTACCTTTAACTCCACCGATCAGTGGAAAACTGTGTATGCGCACTCCTTAGAGTCTAAGGAAAAACCCTGCATTTTTGGCATTTTCCTTTTCTTGCGCCACCAGGAGGCCAACTTATGTAAAACACATTCTTTGCAGATTTTCTCCAACAACCACGGAAATCAGTACACAGTATCTCTATAGTCATGTGATCAAGACTGATCTGTCCGATATTTCATATTCCATCCGATTTGGCTTATATTGGCCTCCAAAGTTTGCAGGATTGCTCCGTTTTTGAACAAAATGCCTCAAATCATCAAGGCAGCTTGCGATTACCGTGAAATTTGCCACACATATTCCCACTATAGGTCAAGGAACAAATGCCACCCTTTTTGGAGCGGTGAAAGCGCTCCCAATAGACAGGTATGTCTGTGGCTGGCTATGTGGCTGGCTATGTGGCTATGTGGCTGGCTATGTCCGTAGCCTGGCAATACCTTGAGTGGCCACACATGTTAAAGGAGGGGCGCTGTTGTGCAGGCACACACACACACACACACACACACACACACACACACACACACACACACACACACACACACACACAGTATAGCTGCTCAGATTCACCGCTCCACTTCGAACCGAGGTTTGATTTTTCTTTTTCTTTAGCAACATTTTGGAACACAATGCGTCAAATCACGCATGCAGCGTCCGATTGCCATGAAAGGCTTAAGATTGGTGAAGAACACATGCCACCCTTTTCACATTGGCCTATTACAGTACAGCGCCACCAGGACACCTGCCCTGGCGGAGACCTGTGCTCGGAAGAGCACTGCTCCTAGTTGGTGAATGAATGTATACCTACTGTTGTATTGTCCTCACAAGTATGACAGAGCTACGACCTTTAATGATAACGATAATGATCTTTATTTATATAGCACCTTTCATACATAAAATGCAACTCAAAAGTGCTTTACACAAAAAAGAAAGATCACAAACATACTAAATAAACCTTTGTGTCTAACCTTATGCACCTTCTGTCTGACCTCATGTATTAACAAGGATTATGATATGCTTTGCTATAATTATTGATGTTTTTTCAGAGCAACCTGAGCCCATATTACAAGTCACCAAACCCAGCGGCACAGATCTGGTTGTGTCCTGCATGGCTGTGGCCCGTTCTGCTCTGAATGTAACTCTGGAGGTCCCCACACATGTAGGACCTTCAACCTACAGTACCATCCATACAGCCAACGCTAATGGTACCATCACAGTGACTAGTACTGTCACACTGGAAAGGTGTTGCAGCAACGGCGCGACAGTCCGCTGTGTGGTGCGTCTATACTCCGGGGTTGTCATTGAGGCATCCTCATCCAAAGTCATTTATTGTGACAATCAAGGTGAAATATGGCTTCATGACTTTCATGATAATTATTCGTAGGTGGATAGATTATTGGATGGAGAGACGATGGATGGTGTTAGTAATGATGTTTTCTTTTCCTAGATGTGTTTAACAAATCTGAAGCTGATCACTGTTTTTTCAGTAAGTTCTTGTTCATCAAGTCAAGTATCTAGAAAATATGTTGGTTTCTATATGTATCATTATTACAGGTGACTTCCCTGTGGGGAAATCCACTGATGGCTTAATAACACAGAAGAGAAGAAAGTTAAAACATTTTCACTTTGAAATCTCCACATCATTCTCATTCTCAACAAAGGCAACAGGAAGGCAGGAAGGGACTCCAGCCGTACAAGGCCAGGGGGAAACAAAAACAAAGACAAAACATAAATCTTGCTAAATAAATCTGGCTCCCTGCAGTCCCACTCAGCCCCTCTGTATACTAAACTTATGAACTTAATGCAACTTAATGACACATATCTCTCAAATTATGGTGTGATTCACATTTATATATAGTTCAATATGAGCATTACCCTGATTGAAGCAACTTATAATTTATTTGTATTTTGTATCTTATTTTGGGTAAATTGTGTCAGAAATGTTTGTATCAAATATGTACAGTGCAGGTCTATGAGTGATGTAAAATCCCACTGTTTCAAGGACGTAGGCTCACAATCATGCCACATTTTTTGAATTTTGCTGAATGGGCATGACAAAAGATTAGACACATATCCATACCTACAATGGATAGCTTGATTTGATCATTCGTTTTTGGCAATATTCTGCGTTTCTGTCTCTCAGTGTGACCGTCAGTGGTCGATGGAGACTTCGGGAATTGGGCTATTTTGGGCATAACTTACCAACAATTCTTAATACACTACAGTAGACATTGTATGTGTATACACTACACGTACATTGGAAAACCTACTTATAATTTAAAAGCAAAGCCCAAATTGTTGCTCCCATTAATAACATTTTCATTGTAATTTATTCCAGGAGGTGTAACTCCTCTGATGATTATAGCCATAGTGATAGACAGTCTAGTGCTATCCTGATCAAGATAAAAGGTGAGCTGTCGCATGATGTTTCACTTTCAAAAAAACTTTTGGTCATTTTATCGTCTAATCAGGTTTTTATGAACACCCTGGAAAGATTTTAATTTGCTTCATTCAGTTTTTCCCTTTAAGATAAGAGTTTACCAGACATTTTGGACTGTAGTTTTCCCATTCACTCTGTTGTCCAACTGTTGCACTCTTTGTTTAGGATTTTTGATTTGATAATAATGATTTTTACTGATACAATTTTAATACCAATATTGCTGTTGTAATAAGCATTAATTAAAAGGTAATAAGGCCTGTAAATCCGATGCTTTTGTATTAATATGGCTATATAAATGTTAATTATAGCATCATGAACACATTTATTGTTCGATTATAAGACATTTATAAGCACTTATAATGAACAGGTTGAGAGTTTATAGACCACTAACTAGCAAGCCTATTCTGATCATTTCAGTTGTATGTTCATGGATATGAATATGGGCAAATTGTAATGACATATTTTTATGTTTCCACAGCTTTACATAAAAAGAAAGATCATACAAAGCCCTGTCACTCTACAGCCTACTGGGACTTTATTCCTTTTGAGTTATTTTTTCTCAGCCCAGGATCAAACCTGGGACTTGACGACTTGGCTAGCGGCGGAAGGATCTACTGTAATGTTAGCTATCTCCTAAGCTACCCTGTACAAAGCAAGAGAAGAATAATTACATCTTTTATTAGGAAAATGCAGCATGAACACATTTCTCTGTGTTTCTACAGTCCACTTTGTGCATTTCCACAGTTTTCTAATTTTTTTGTGATGCCAATTTACATATATCCGTTCAATTGTAAATGTCTCTTGGTGTCGATTATGTATGTAGTATGGAGTTTTCTCCTCTTTTTTATTTTATACTTTGGGGATTTTAAACTTTTTACTTTTTATTTGTTCAAGATAAATAAAGATCAAAAATGAAATTGAATATTGGAAAAAAAAATCTGAATTTTTGAAGGCACTGACCCATGTGTTATTTAATTGGTGTTATTATAGTTTCCCGTCAGATGGTGTCACTCAGATAAGGGACTGTCTGTCATTTGGGAGCACTGTGTTAAAGACGCCTCAGGCGTCTCCTTTGTTTTCTTTACTGGCTAACAAACAACAACCCTTTTTGATATCCTATTCCTCCACTCTGTCATGTTTTCCATCTCAGTTCCCACTGGAACCTGTCTTTCGGGTCTATTGCATCATGGGCTGTTGCATCTGGCAATAATTTAAGTGCTGAAGGAGTGTAATATGTGTTTGTGGTGATCATCTGTTCGTATGGTGGTGGTCAGAGTATAATTAAGTAAAGGACATATACAAAGTTAGATACAGCAAGGGAGACAAAGCATGCCAGCACTGGAGGAAATAAAAGAAAAATAATGCAACATATATGCATGCCCTTAATTATTCCAAACAATCATCAGAGTGATTGTTTGGAATAATGTTACAGAATGTGTTCCCAGATTTATACAGGTACTTAGTTGTTCACCGGTGGCGCTCAACGAAAATAGCCAATCTACAAGCTCACAATGTGTTGTGCTAAGACCAGTTATGCGTTATGAGCTTGTTTGGGGGCCCACTTGGAATATCCTCACCGCCCAGTCACCCCTGCACAATAAAGAATGAGCAGACCAGTCGAGTGCTCCAGTATCATTATTTGCGTAGTTTCCCGAAGTGCCCAGAGGCTCAGATCACCTCTACTGTCACTGACCCTGATTATGTTATTTCAACTCAACTTTCATGTCTCAACTTATACTTGGAAAAATACAATTCACTCTATCCGTGCATGTGTCCCAAATTATCTATATCCCACAACCTTAATTAGAATCGCCCCGTGTGTTTGTGTGTTTGTGTGTTTGTGTGTGTTTCCATCTGTAACTCCACGTTCAGCAGTTGTTCAATTGTCTAAAAAACATAATACAAAAATCAATAACGCATGTACCTTGCCCAACATCAACTTTATCACCTTCAAATGTGTCTCTACGTCTCATAATCCCCAAATGTTTAAAATATTTCCCCACATTTTGGCCTGTAGGCGGCTTTGTCCTGTGATGCGATTTACATCACAAATGGGCGTCAACAAGCGTCTGTCTGCTTCACACCAAGGGGCTGTAGGCTAGTTCCTATTATTTTCACTTGAACAGAACATTAAAAAAACATTAAAATATTATTTTCAGAAAGTCATGAATTGAAGTTGAGTGTTGCAAAACCTTTTTTACTGTCTTTATTGTGTATTTAACTAAAAAAATAAAGGTTAAGAAAATATATTCTCTCCCCATTCATTTAGGGTGGGCCAGTCGTACGAGTGGGTGGACCCATGCAGGCCTGATAGGCCCTCCCTAGTGGCACACCTGGATCATGGTTAAGGTCGGTTAAGCCCCACCCCTACTTCTGCCTCCGTCCAGATGGGTGTTATGAAAGATTACGACATACGGTAAGTTGACACTGGGGATGGTACAGCACTGTATATAAAACTCCGGAAACAATTCGGAAAAGGGGTTAGAGAGAGAGGAGTATACAGTCATGAGGGCTTATCGAGACGCACGCCTGCTTTCATACCTGTACTTGTATTTGATATTGTCCCCTTCCTTCTCTCCTTTGCTTTCCTCACCGTCCTCTTCTTGTGAGTTACAGGCACAATTTAACCTCAACAGAATTTACCAGGCTGGGGACTTTATACTGGGTGGCATGTTTCACATGCATCTCTACTCTGTGTTCCCTGAGCTGTCATTCACCTCCAAGCAGCAGGTGCCCACTTGCTACAGGTGAGTATCACACATAGACTACTGTACATCAACATGTCCGTACACAGACAAATGTGTCCGTGGTAAGGACTTGGTCTCGTCTGTGGCAATTCTTAGTTTTTCTTTTTACACACCATCTCAACGTTCTCATTTTGAAGACCCAATTACTGAATGTCAAGTCTCCAGTTTTTCTTCAGAATATGTATGACACTTGTTTACTATAACACTATAGCACATTAGGACTATACTAGTGGTTCTCAAATGTTTTATTTGCATGGACCCCCTTAACTCTACAAAAATGGAACAACATTTGTACCCTAAGGTTTCTGTCTCTCAGAGTTACAGAACTATTATGGTCATTCAGGGTTAGCTCTTTATGGGTTTCTGGTAATATTATTGTCCACTCATTTTGTATGTCCATGGTAAAAATTGTATTTTGACACATAAATCCACCACAAGCCAGCATGGCTATGACCCCTGCCCTGATACAATGGCAAGCCAAAGAACGGGAACTTCTTTTGACTTACAGTACAGCATTAGATGATGTTGAAATGTGTAGTTCTACAAAGATAAATATTCAAGTTTACCGTGGCATTTTTGTGTGTTAGTTTCGACATCCAAAGGTTCAGATGGGCCCAGACCATGGCTTTTGCCATCACTGAGATCAACAGAAACCCCAGCCTGCTACCCAACGTGACTCTGGGATATAGCCTCCACGACACCTGTCACTCAGTTGCAGTTGCCTTCCACGGTGCATTGTCAATGGTCAGTGGGAGAGAGGAGCAGGTTCAACTGGACGAGAGCTGTGTCGGGTCTCCTCCAGTGCTCGGTATTGTGGGTGCCGACACCTCAGCTCATTCTATTGCCATCTCTAGTATTTTAGGTTTGTACAGAGTTCCCATGGTAAGTTGAACATACTTTTTACCATCACCAATATGATATACATTTCAGTTGTTTGGTTAAAAAAGTAAAAAAAAAAAAAAGAATCTTACATCTTGAAAGACACAGAACATATTTACTTGCAGGCAGCAGAGCATGGAAGCAGAAAGGGATTTTTAATGTAGCGTGCAGATTTACAAAGGTTGGAGTTGGAGTGCAATGTATCTGTACTAGAGTATGTACTGTAGAAGGAAGGCACTGGAGCAAACTCAGACAATTGAAGCCTTTTTATTCACAGGGTGCAGGTAACAGAGTGGCAACATTTTGATATCAATACACCTTCGTCAGGTCATCTGTGATCTTTATTAGAGGTTTGATTCTTTGCCTGGATCTTAGAGTAGGAATCCTATACAGCCCTGAGTTGTAATCAGGGCTGTATAGGATTCACATATAATCATGATATTATAGCTTACGTATTTTATCACTGTAACCCCACACTCGGGGGAGAGAGATGGAGAGATGTGGGTGTGTGTGCGTGCGTGCGTGCGTGCGTGCGTGCGTGCGTGCGTGTGTGTGTGTGTGTACAGAGAGAGAGGCGTCGGGAAATCATTGTGTGTGATTTATTGTTATTACTCATCTTATGAAGAGTGAGTCTAATGTCCATGTCTCTTATTAAAATAATGTCTAATTCAGTGCTAAAGGGTGCATAATGGGTAGAAAATATTGTTTGAAGGGGTGGAATCTTCCAAAAGATTGCACTTCCAAATAGTTTCTATAATGAGATTCCAAATGGTGAAGTCTACCACTGTGTGTTTGAAGCAAAATACTGTACAATACAGCTTATTTTATTCTGTGTGGTGAGGGGATTCTGGTAATGGGGGTAAATCTAGATGAGTGGTGATTGGTGAGGGATTTTGATCAGAGCGACAGCACTTGAGCAGTGGAGCAGAAGCAGAACCTCATGAATGTGCTTCAAAAAAATATACAAAAAGTTTTTTAGTATATTACAGAATAGATGTTTTGTCTTTTTCAGGTGAGTTACCTTGCCACCTGCTCCTGTCTGAGTGAGCAGACGCAGTTCCCATCCTTCTTTAGAACAATCCCTAGTGATGCCATCCAGGTGAACCGCTACAGACAATACATCTGTTGGTTTGTAGTGCACGTTCCACACACATACCTGTAGGCCTAGATAGAGTCTAGTGCAGTGGTTCTAGTGGTCCCACGTGTGGTCCATCGCAAAATGTTAATTGTATTTATCTATTTAGTATATGTTATAAGAACATCAAATAACAAGTACGTTTTTGAATAGGCAGGATGGGAACAAATATTACTGATTGTTAAGGGCTTGATGTAATTTGTTGTCATACACAACGCCTCGCAACACTGGCTTTAAGATCAGCAACGTGAAATATTAATGAATTAGAATAAAATAAAGTAGAAATGATTGTGTTATGCCTTTTTATACAAAAAATATATAGGCCTATACATTGTTGTGGGGAGGTGGGGTGGGGTGGTCAAGAGCTTTAAAAAGGTCTAGATTCTAGGCCTCCTCATCCCAAGCCATGCTGGTTTTCCCTTGCACAATATATTAACCCATTAAAACCGGGAAAGCATCTGTGCCATGTTAGATTTTTGCGGTGGCTACTACAAAATAGCAGATACAAGCTCACTCCCAAATTGAGATGAATTTGGCCACGGACCCCCATTTGTTGTGCCACTTTGCCAAGGACCCCAAAAATGTTTCAACTTTTGCCAAGATATGTCAACATCCATCAAAAATAGCCAAGAAATTAAATAAAGCTTAAGTGTATCAAGTAACTGTTCCTCCCTTTGCTGGGGACCCCAACATGAGAACCATTGATCTAGCCTAAACACTTTTAATCCCTCCATTCTTTTCCGAATCAGATACGAGTTATGCTCCAGATTATGAGGCGGTACGGGTGGACCTGGGCAGGGCTGCTGTTTACTGATGATGCCTACGGCCGCGATGCTGCTCGGGTCTTCCAGGCTGACCTGGCCCAGTCGGGTTTGGGTTGTCTGGCATATCTGCAGGCCATGCCCTGGGACCACCACCCAGCTGAACTTCAGAGGATCGTCACTATGATGAAGACGTCCACAGCTCGTGTGGTCATTCTCTTTGTATATGGGAGCTATATGGTTGACCTTATGGAGGAGGTTGGGGTTATGATGATTACAGTTGATTTAGGGATTGATCAAAAGGAACCTGATTAGTTAATTAGTTATATTGAAATTAAGACATCCTTTCATACAGGCTATAAATAGGTTAAACATTTTCAGTGCAGTGCAATTTAAAGATGTTTTAGGTTCATCAATGTAAAGGAGTAGTTCATCTCCAAAATGACCTTTTTTTCTATTGATTACCCACGCCATGGAGACTTGAGTTCAATAATATTTTTTTGTATTTGTTGCATTCCTATGACAAAAAGAAATATTATAGTAAATTTACACCCATTGATTCCGGATGCATTTGGGTCTCCATCCACAAAAATGGGGGTAAATTTACAATATATATATATATATATATATATATATATATATATATATATATATATATATATATATATATATATATATATACTGTATATATATATTGTCTTAGGAATGCAACAAATACAAAAAAATATTATTGAACTCAAGTCTCCATGGCGTGAGTAATCAATAGAAAAAAAGTCATTTTGGGGGTGAACTACTCCTTTAAATCCTCTCAGCAGCTTCTTTCTTTTTCTGTGCACAACACAGATACAAATAATCAAACACTGTATTATACAGTAGACAGTAACTAGAATTTAGTAATGTAATGGTCCACACATACACTGCATTTCCAGCTATATAGCGTCTAAAGGAACTGCTATACGGTACATACATCTCAACAGGTGATAAAGCAAAATGTGACGAGTATACAATGGATGACCAGTAATGCTGTGACGACAGCCACTATATTCCAGAATCCTCACTTCCTGCCGTACATGAGAGGCACCCTGGGTCTCTCCATTCGCCGTGGAGAGATACCAGGCCTCAAGGACTTCTTGTTAAAAATACATCCTGACAATGACCCCGACAACAGCCACCAAAATGTCATAGTGAGTCTTTTGTTTGGTTGTTAAGCAGCTCTTTCAAACTGGCTTCCGTTGTCACAAAGCATTGTATTTATATGCTTAAGACTTCACTTCACTGTGTTTCTTAAGGTGAGACAGTTTTGGGAGAACACATTTCGGTGTAAATTTGCTCCCCTTCCGTCAGATTGGGTGGATGCTGGTGGAGGGGTGTGTACTGGACAAGAGGACCTGGTAACGGCAGATACAACCCTGTTGGACGTGTCTGACCTCAGGGAAGAGTACAATGTGTACAAGGCTGTGTATGCTCTGGCCCACGCCATCCATGACATGTTGCAATGTGTGCCAGGAAGAGGGCCTTTCACTGGGCACATCTGTGCCACTTTACAGACAATGCAGCCATGGCAGGTGTGATATTATTTTTGTCACAATTTACCTGTTAATGTTAGTTGGATTCTAATTTAGAATATTAATGAACATGTAAGCATGATAAAAGAAAAAAAAAAAACATTAAATATTGACATAGCAAGGAGTAGGTGCAGAATGCTGGGACAAAGGTAGTTCATGTTAACATTGTCTTTTGATTACAGCAAGGGTGTATTTAATACAGTCACTGTCAGTATAACTCTGCTATTGTATTGTTGCGACCGCAGGGATGACAGGAGAACCAAATCCCTTTTATGCCCATATATGGAGATCCCTGATGTCCACATCACTGTGACCTCACTGTGACTCTGTCCCTTTTATGCCCATATATCGTCATCCCTGATGTCCATATCACTGTGACATCACTGTGATTCTGTGCCACACTGGCCAGGGGAACCACAGTGTCAGGTGTTACCCGTTTATGCCCATATATGGAGATCCCTGCTCTAAGTATCTGACATCACTGTGATGTCACCTGTTTATGCCTATATATGGAGATCCCTGCTCTGGGTATCTGACATCACAGCGATGTCACCTGTGATGTCACAGTGACAAATCACCACAGTATCAGGTGTCACACGTATACATATACATATACATACATACGGACAAGCTGTGCCGGTTCTGACAGTAAACTGAGACCTACGGTCGCAATAATACTGCTCATTGTCATTTTTAGCTTGTGCATTACCTGGAAAAGGTCAACTTCACCACATCCTTTGGTGATCATGTATCATTTGATGAGAATGGAGATGCGTTGCCAGTCTATGACGTCATTAACTGGGTGTGGCTCCCTGATGGAAGCACAAAGGTTCGCAATGTAGGTGTGTTCAAGAAGTCAGCCTCCGGAGATGAAGAACTCATCCTTGATGAAGACAGAATATTCTGGAACTTTAAATCCACGCAGGTCACTTCAGCATTCTAGAATAGCTGATGCCCATGCTCATGATTTAAGATAAATGTAATAGTTTAGATTGAAATCATGATCATTCCTATTTCCGCTGCAGCCACCTCGGTCTGTCTGCAGTGAGAGCTGCTCCCCTGGAACACGTGTGGCCAGAAGGAAAGGAGAACCTGTCTGCTGCTTTGACTGCATTGCTTGCTCTGAGGGGGAGATCAGCAATGAGACTGGTAGGTTTACATTATTTAGCGATGTGCAGCATAGGTCATCTTTAGGACGTCCCTTTAATCTTCCCTTCTTTGTTAGATTCTACAGAGTGCATCAGTTGTCCAGAGGACTTCTGGTCCAATCCCCAACGTGACCAGTGTGTCCTTAAAAGCGTGGAGTTCCTCTCCTTCCAAGAGCCCCTGGGTATCTCCTTGACAACCATCTCATTGTTAGGCACACTTATCTGTTGCATTGCCCTGGGAATCTTCATCTATCATCGAGACACACCCATGGTGCGCGCCAACAACTCAGAACTCAGCTACCAGCTGTTGTTGTCACTGAAACTGTGTTTCTTGTGTTCACTTCTGTTCATTGGTCGTCCAACACTCTGGACTTGTCAGCTGAGACATGCAGCGTTTGGTATCAGTTTTACGTGGTGTGTTTCGTGTATCCTGGTAAAGACTATGGTGGTGTTGGCCGTGTTCAAGACCTCCAAACCTGGAGGAGCAGACATTATGAAGTGGTTTGGTGCCATGCAGCAGAGAGGAACACTTCTGGTTCTTACTGTCATCCAGTCAGTAGTCTGTATAGCATGGTTAGTGTCTTCCTCTCCAACTCCTCATAAAAACACTCTGCTCCACAGTGATAAGATAGTCTATGAGTGTGATGTGGGATCAACAGTTGGTTTTGCAGTGCTGTTGGGTTATATTGGTTTACTGGCACTCCTCAGCTTCATCCTCGCATTCTTGGCAAGGAATCTCCCAGACAACTTCAATGAAGCCAAGCTGATCACTTTCAGCATGTTGATCTTCTGTGCCGTGTGGATCGCCTTCATCCCTGCATATGTCAGCTCTCCTGGCAAATATGCAGATGTAGTGGAGGTTTTTGCAATTTTAGCATCTAGTTCTGGCCTTTTGGTCGCACTGTTTGGACCAAAGTGTTATACGATCCTTTTGAGACCCGAGAGAAACACTAAGAAGTCCATCATGGGTCGAGGTGCCACCAAGTCACCGTAGCATAAACAATGATTTTATCTGTATGTATTGTACATTATAGTATGACACGTTTGATTGATGATAACACTGTTTGTAGATTCAGTTTCTTCTTCCTACCTTGTAGGAAGAGGAATGCAAGTTGTGCATGTGGCACATTGTGATCTTGTAGATCAGCCATTTTCAGCACGTTGTGACACCATCAGTTCAATGTTATCATGATGGTATGTTTCTTGGGTCATCTTCGAAGTTTATATTTGGGCTATTCCTTAAGTTTACAGGAATTTTGGGGCCCTGTTATTGACATGAATGACTAGCCCTTTGACAAATGTACATAACCACAACATTAAATGCAAAGGCTCTGTCTGGCTTTAGACCCAGGGCCCATTGGTTTGGTAATCCACTCTGGTGGTGTGCACAGGTAGAGCTTGGCTTTCAGGAAGTAAATTATACAATTTAGGCTTTTAGCACTCTTAATCCAGAGCGATTTACAGTAAGTAAACAAGGAAAACACAAAGTAATACATCAAATGCACAGAAATGGCAAACTAGGATCATAGGTAAACCAAAAACCTATCGTCAGTCTAAACAGTATAGGCCTAATATCAAAAAGATCTATTAACATTTTAGGATGCCTCAGGCCCCGGACACACAGTTAAATCATGTGCCCTGTGCTTGCCCTTGGGGGAGGGTGGAAGGGCAGCATCCAATTCATTTCCTATGGAAGTCACATGTTTTTTGCCTCTAGCTTGACACTAGCTTTAATGGAAAGCAATTTACCACAGACAAGGCCTTACAGTGATCATCATGCAGCAATGGACTGTTTATTCACAACACTGAAAGCACAACGTTTTATTTATTTATTTATGTTTGTGGCCATTTCTCTTGCACATCTCCTCTATATAATGTATGTTTCTGTTTTGCAAAGCTTATTTCACACTGATTTATTATATCAAGTTAATAATAACATTTTATATTTAATTCAATTTAAAGTTAGATGAATCTTCATCAACTGAATTGAAATTGGGTTGATATAACTAGTAGATTTGGTTGAATTAACTGTACATATACATTTTAATCTAATTCTTACATTTAACCAGGCTTACAAGGTAGGCAACTAGGCCTATTAGCTGTGAAAGCACTCTGTCCTCCACCCTCCCATTTTCTCAGGCTTACAATGAGACTTAGTTAAAATGTTTACAAACGTGATTCTTTTTCTTTGAGATCGTTAGGCATAAGTTATGCCTAAATTCAATATGTTTGGCCGCTAGATGGCGGCCTAAGACCATATAATAAAGCATAAAGTCATGGAGCTGAGCCCGCTGTAATATGGATACGTTTGCTGAATCCACCGGTCCAATGTTCTACAAGCGTTTAATTCACAATTTGGGAATGGTATTACATAATTATAATTATTATGATATTATTTGATGTTCTATAATTGATGTAAATATTATATAGGCCTATATTAATTCATATCCGGTACATATTGTAATATAACACATTTCTTATGTTTAGTTGTAATATAACACATTTGTTTCCAGACATTTTAGGGCAATGCAAATCCAAAAATCAACCCTACCTCAAAGTTATCTATTCCATTCTACAGTAAAACATTATGTCAGATAGAAACCTTCAAATATGTACAATTCTAAAAATATATACATGTATATGAAAAAGCCATGGAAAGCTTATGGATAACAATTGTCCAATCTACAGTTTCCAATATGCTTATTCTTGTTTGCCCATGGAATTATGATAATTCATAATGTACATTTTGTATGTTTGTTTCTAGGCTACATTTCATGGTACCATCAATACAGTATATTGCAAATCTCTTCTTTGCCTTCAATCTTTTCTCTGTGATCAGCACCTCACACTCTTTACCTGGTGTGTTTTCTTTTTCACTGAATATCTGCTAACCTGACACAAAAGACAATAATGGAATGGAACACAATATTGCAAACATCCTCGATGATCACTTGAGTAAACATACAGTACAAACATAAACATACTTGACCATACATACAATAAGTTTCAGGTTTTTAAATGTCAACGTTTAACATTAATTAATAATAATGTACCGTAGACAAACCGTCCCACTTGAATACATTTTAACATGAATTCAATGTCTTTACTACAAAATAATGCAATTCTTATGATTTATTGAAATGTTTGTACTGAAATCATGTCAACTGGACTGAAGGCATAAATATCAAAAGGCAATGTAATCTAATTTAGATGCATCTGTTCGTCTAAATTAGTGGTAATATTGAAAGGCAATGAACAGTAACAAATCAATGAAAGGACAAGAGTAATATGACCTACAAGCTGAATAATGTCAATGCCAACCAATCAACAAAACACAAGGCATCATATACTATATGTATACATAAACACACATGGTGAATATACACAAGAGCCTAGTCTTCAGAGTCACTACAAAAAGGTTACAAGACAAGACATAGAGTAAGACAATGCTTAACAAGGAGTTTATATCACCTCTACGAAGGGGAAGTGTGACCAGCTCCAAGGCCAAATATCTGAGAGAAGAAACTTGTGTTAAATGTATGTAGAGTGGACACTGAGATTCAGATATCATTACGAATAGTGGATCTGTGTGCCAAGAAAATAGTGATTTCACGATCTGAATTTAATAAATAATAACATAAATAAAACATATAATAATAATTATAAATATGGTTTTGATGTCAGGCAGACAGTCTAAACTAAAATGTGTTTAGAGAAGTTGCCAAAAAACACATTAAATGGTTATTGTGAAAAATATACCAGTGGAATATTATAGCGGAAAAGTTACACAGTATGACAAGGTAGCTTATCTGTCCTGAACTTATTCTAAAGAAAGAAAGAAAGAAAGAAAGAAAGAAAGAACCTCTCATCCAGTACTCATACATTGAGAAAAACTATATAAAATCAATTATTTGAAGCAGACAGCAGTCCAGATTGGACACTTCAACCCAACATATTTTTACAACTACATTTTATCACAATAAAACATATATTTACTAAATACAAGATTATATAGATATGTGAATGCAAAGATTTGCATAGTTTATGTACTCAATTATACTGTTTAATATATTAACATTGTCACTGTCTGATAAAGGACGTTGATGAATCAGTAAAATTTCATTTGTCTGTGTTGATTGTCTGGCTTCTTATCAAACACGTTTTCACATAAGGAATATGACTTGGTGAGTTTGGTGGATTGCAGCGAGGGGCAATAACTGTTATGGCCATGAATGGACATACTATTGAAGATATCTCACCAATAATTGGAATTACATCATGGCAAGGGTACAACACAACCCAAACCCAGGCTCTAACAAAGTGCCATTGTGCTTTAACCTATTATTGACAACTCTGTCAGTCTGTCGCACCTCGAATGGATCAATATATAATACAATTTAAAAAGAAATGCATTGGAATAACAACTTAAACCTCTCTCAAACAAATCCCTGTAGAGTGCAGTTTTCCAACAACTTATGGATTGTCTGCCATCCAAAGACAACAGGCAAAATTGAGAAATAGTTTTGGACTATTTGCTCACAACATAAAATATAATGATCCACATTAACTACACACTTGTGGTGCAATGCTGTGCACAATCATCTGTGTTATTAGCTATACACAACTGCAATAAACCGATCAGGCCACCAACAAAAACTACAAATGGGTGCATTTGTATTCAGTTGTTCATTTCTTTTTTTATAAAACAGTGGCTGGTCCCACTCATGGAACTGGCCAAGGCTAAATCGTCCTCCTACATACACCTTGTGTTCCTCACAGAACATGTTGAAATGGGTCTGGTATTGGAAGTAAAACATGAAAAGTGGACATGCTGATGGTAAAGTCTTGTCATCATGTTCCAGGTGACCCATGGTCTTTGTTATGTTCTAGGTCCTCCATAGCTCTCAGTTGATCTTCACTGTCTGTGTTTGACACAGTTTCTTGAATATCTTTGTCTTGCATAACTTCGCTGCCAACAGTGTATGTCAGAGTATCCTGGAGGTTTTCTGAATGAGAAGAAAAGCAGCATTAGGGAAAAACAGCATTCATTTTAAGTTCAATCAATATTTAAGTTATGCCTGTGAATTATACCTAAAGTAAAACTGATCAATAAATATGCAAATATGGCATAGTAATATAATTTCCAAATGACTACAGCTATGTGTAGATAATGCTTGTGGCCTCTCTAGTGTGTGTGTGTGTGTGTGTGTGTGTGTGTGTGTGTGTGTGTGTGTGTGTGTGTGTGTGTGTTGTAAATAGAATTATGGTTGTTTTATGCTAGCGACACCATCAAACTACAGACTTATGATGTGCTCAGACTCTAGACCAGACAACATAGGAACTACCTTTTACATTAAGCTGGACTGTCAGGTCTTGGGCTACATTGTACCAAAGGGGCTGGTTTATTAAGACAAACTAAGTAAACATTTATGAATACAAAGAGCCCTCTCTTGTAATGACTTAAATTATCGTATTGATCTTGATAAAAATATACTTTATGCCTTTTATTAAAATTGGCTTGTGCGTGGACGGTGAGTGCATGGGTGCTATTGACTTTGATTGGCCAAGCTTCATGTGACATAGTGCTCTGGTCAGCACTTTTAGAATGTCAGGCCACTTAGCAGCCTACATCTAGTAAGTTAGCATTACATGTAGGCAGAGCTACAGAGGAATGAATATGATCCAATATTCATCTGTTGCTGATTGCTCGTGGGAGTTTTGTTTCTGGAGTTGTTGTCCCCTTTGGCTACATTGCCAGTTACTCTCATTGTTCTTGTGAAGCAGTTTATAGTACGAATGAAGGGTATTTCACCTGTATGAGTCCGCATATGTGTCTTCAGATGTCCACTTTGGATGAAGCTTATGCCACAAACTGCACAACTAAAGGGACTCTCTGCTGTATGTGTCCTCATGTGCACCTTAAGTTGACGAGTTCGGCTGAATCTTTGTTCACAAACTGTACAACTAAAGGGCTTCTCCCCTGTATGATTCCGCATGTGCATATTCAGCTGAGCATTTCGACTGAACCGTTGGTTACAAACTGTACAACTAAAGGGTTTTTCCCCTGTATGAGTCCCCATGTGTTTTTTCAGATCGCCCATTTGAATACAGCCTTTGCCACAAACTGTACAAGTAAAGGGTTTTTCCCCTGTATGAGTCCTCATGTGTATTGTCAGTTGACCACTTTGACTGAATCTCTGTTCACAAATTGAACAACAAAAAGGCCTTTCTCCTGTATGAGTTCTCATATGGATCTTCAGTTGCCCACTTTGAGCAAATCTTTGTTCACAAACTGAACAACTAAAGGGTCTTTCTCCTGTATGAGTCCTTAGGTGCATCTTCAATTTATCATTGCGACTGAACTTTTGCTGACAAACATTACAACTAAATGGTTTTTCCCCTGTATGAATGCTCATGTGTTTTTTCAGGTCATTCATTTGAACACAACCTTTGCCACACACTGAACAACTAAAGGGCTTTTCCCCTGTATGAGTCCTCATGTGCATCTTCAGTTGGCCATTTTGACTAAATCTTTGTTCACAAACTGTACAACTAAAGGGCTTTTCCCCTGTATGATTCCTCATGTGCAAAGTCAGTTGATCATTTCGATTGAATCTTTGTTCACAAAATGGGCAACTAAAGGGTTTTTCCCCTGTGTGAGTCCTCATGTGTGTCTTAAGCTCACTCATTTGACCACATCCTTTTCCACAAACTGCACAACTAAAGGGTTTTTCTCCTGTATGGACCATTGTGTGTCTTTTTAGACTTCTAATGTGATCAAACCCTTTGCTACAAACAGTACAAGTAAAAGGTTTCTTCCAGTCCTCTTCATCAGCTTGTGTATTCATTTGTACATGTGAGGTGCTGGCTAGAGGCTCTGTCGCTCTATTTTCATCCTCATCTTCAATTTTCACTAATGTCAAAGTTGACCCATCCTTTGGTCTTTCAAGTAACTCCTCCTGTTCCTCTTTAATCTGCGGAGGCTCTGGTTCCTCCTGAACCAGACTGGGACTCTTCTGCTCAGGAGAAACCTCCTCATTACACACAGGGAGATGCAGGAAGTCTAGAAAAAAGGTAAAATGTGAGACAACCATTACATGTATACATCTTATATTTCTCAATGCAGTATTTCTTATGCTTTGTAGGGTTCTCCCAAAATAGTTGTATATGTGGATGCTCAATCATTGCTCAAAAAGTTGCTATTTGAACATAATTTCAATAATTAAAGTATTTGAGAGGCTGGTCCTCCAGTACCTGCGACCTCTGGTGAGCGACTCCCTGGACCCTCTGCAGTTTGCCTACAGAGCCAAAGTGGGAGTGGAGGATGCCATCATCTACATGTTGCAGAGGGCCTACGCACACATGGAGAACAAGGGGAGCATGGTGAGAATTATGTTTTTTGATTTCTCCAGTGCGTTTAATACCATCCAGCCCCCCCTGCTTGCTGAGAAGCTGACAACCATGCAGGTAGACCACAACATGGTAGCCTGGATAACTGACTATCTAACCCAGAGGCCACAGAGTGTCCGGCTACAAGGCTGCCAGTCTGATGTACTGATGGGAAGCACCGGAGTACCCCAGGGAACAGTGCTGTCACCCTTCCTGTTCACCATCTACACCTCTGACTTTTGCTTCAAATCCAGAACATGCCATCTTCAGAAGTTCTCAGATGACTCCTCCATCGTTGGATGTATCACTGACGACAAGGATGAGGAGTACAGAGGTGTGGTGATGGACTTCGTCAGATGGGCTGAGCAGAATCACCTACTGCTGAATATTAGGAAGACAAAAGAGCTGGTGATCGATGCAAGACGGAGCAACAAGAGGACCCCAGTGCCCATCACCATCCAGGGGGAAGAGGTGGAGATTGTGGACTCTTACAAATTCCTAGGTGTCCACCTGAACAAGGAACTGGACTGGAGAGACAATACGGAGGCTGTCTATAAAAAGGGACAGAGCAGACTGTACCTCCTGAGGAGACTAAGGTCCTTTAATGTGTGCAGCAGGCTGCTGCACATGTTTTACCAGTCTGTGTTAGCCAGCATTCTGCTCTATGCAGTAGTTTGCTGGGGAGGTGGCATTAAGGCCTGGGAGCTGAACAAGCTCAACAAAACCATTAAGAAGGCCAGCTCAGTAGTTGGCCTCCAAATGGAAGGGCTGCAGTCAGTAGCAGAGAGGAGGATAAGGGACAAACTAAACGCCATCATGGTTAACCCCTCCCATCCTCTCTATGGTGATCTGCAGGACAGGAAGAGCACCTTCAGTCAGAGGCTCACTTTCCCCCCGAAAATGCACACAGAGCGGTATAGACTCTCTTTCCTGCCCACTGCCATTAGACTGCATAACTTACATGTTTAAGAACTTTCTCCCTCGTGCATAGTCATGGGCTGACTCTGGTTGTGTGTGATTGGTGTCCATCAAATGTTTGTCTGTGTTTTTTTTGTCTAGTTGTTTATTTGTTTTGTGTACACTATGCTGCTGTAATGCCTCAATTTCCCCTCGGGGATTAATAAAGTATATCTCATCTCATCTCATTATTTGGATGCTTAATTTTTACATTTGAACAAATACACCACATCATGTGCAGGCAGAGCTGCCGAGGAGTGATTCCGCTTTCATTATAAATCCATGGGAATCTGATGCTATTTGCTTGTGGGTGTTTTGATTAGGGTTATGTGGCAGTCATTGTTTATGGTACGTTTCATCTATATAAATTGAATTGTTAAGGAAATTGCAGCAATAAAACCCATGTTGATTTATTGTAGAGAAATTACACAAGTGCAGTGCATAGTAGACATTTGTGCAGGTTAGTTGTGTTTTCAGTATGTCCTTTACAACAACGTTCCTATGAATCAGTCTATGGGTGAACTATATGGCTAATTTTTACATTTTAACTCGTTTGACAAACTATAGAAGTCAATGGATTTTACCTGTATGAGTTCTCATGTGTGTCTTCAGGTGTCCACTGTGAACAAAGCTTTTGCCACAACCTGTACAAACAAAGGGTTTTTCCCCAGTATGAATCCTGATGTGCATCTTCAGCTGATCATTTCGACTGAACTTTTGGTTACAAACTGTGCAACCAAAGGGCTTTTCCCCTGTATGAATCCTCATGTGTTTCTTTAGATCACTCATTTGACCACAGCCTTTGCCACAAACTGCACAACTAAAGGGTCTCTCCCCTGTATGAGTCCTCATGTGTATTTTCAGTTGACCATTTCGACTGAATCTTTGTTCACAAACTGAACAACTAAAGGGTTTTTCCCCTGTATGGTTCCTCAGGTGCATGTTCAATTGATCGTTACGATTGAATTTTTGTTCACAAAATAGACAAGTAAAGGGTTTTTCCCCGGTGTGCGTCCTCATGTGTGTCTTCAGCTCACTCATTTGTCCACAGCCTTTGCCACAAACTGCACAACTAAAGGGTCTTTCGCCTGTATGGATCATCTTGTGTCTTTTCAGACTTCTAGTTTGATCAAAACGTTTGCCACAAATAGTACACCGAAAGGGTTTCTTCTCTGTGTGGCTTGTGGATGGAGTTTCCTTTGATGATTTCAGGTCCTGTAAGTTGTTGTTCAAAGGCAGTCTCTGCCTTTCCACAGTTTGTGTCTTATGTGATTTCAGTGTGTTTGAAGCCGATTCCCTGGTTTCCTCACACTCATCACTGTGTTCATTGTCAGATTCAGAACAGTGTGAAGAGAAGAGCTGGTCATCACTTGTTGTTCGTGATGCTCCACTGTCCTCTACATCAGCTTGTGATTTCATGTGTTCAGTTGAGGTGCTGGCTAGAGACTCAGTCTCTTTTTTCACCATCATCTTCACTTTTCACTGCTTCAGTCCCCTCTGGTCTTTGAAGAATTTCTGGTTCCTCTTTCATCTGTAAAGCTCTGGTTCCTCCTGGAAATACTGGGGCTCCTTTTCTTCTCTTCAGGGGAATCCTCTTTACACACAGGGAGGTGTGGGAGGTCTAAGCAAGATAAAATAATAGAAACCATTAGATGTATATACATATATTTCAATGAATTCATAGTAATTTTATTATAAACTCAAACTAATATAATTTAAAGTTGGGGCATTTCTCAATTAGATTAGCTACAGAAACAGTGAACAAAAAACAAAAACAAAAAAAAAAAACATTTGAAGACAACAAAATAGGACCGGTTTGGAAATGTTTAATTTGCACCACCCTAGTAAGCAACGTATCTTATGTAAGTTTTACTGTATGTTGTATTTGATGTATGTATTCATTTATTTGTTATTGTTATTACTTTGAGTAGCATGAGATTAGGTTAAGGCATAGCTTTTGTTGGGGTACGGTTGTGGTAAAGGTTAGGTTTAGACATGGTTTTTGTGAGGTTAGGTTAGGGTTAGGCATACTTTTTAAGGCATATGACAAATGGGAGTTTGTTGTCAGATTATTGCCAATGTTCTCTTCACTGTCAAGTGAGCAATTGGCATTCTTCAATGATCACTTCTCCCAGTCCATGAGAGGGCTACGCTATTCCTGTCACCCGCTGATCATTTGCAAAGAGACAACTATAAATCTAACACTAGGGATATCACAACAAAGCCTAATTTATAATCCCTTCGATCTACAAGCTCACATTGTGTCGTATCGAGGATAGATTGGCAATTTTAACGGTTTGTGTGCTGAATTATAGATTGGGCATTAGTAGCACCCCTTTCGAATGATATCAACGCACTGAATGGGAATTTGTCTTTTCAGACCATTGAATGGTGCAGTAATGGCTCAGGGGTAGAGAAACCGCCATTAGAACATGGAGGGTTCCCAGTTCGATTCCGGGCTCCCCCAGAGATAGTGTCGAAGAGTCCTTGTGCAAGACTCTGAACCCCTAGGATGGGACGATAATTGTTATTATCGTTTATCGCTATGAAAAAGGCTCATAATATTTCATATCGCAGAGATTTTCATCATGAAGGGAAGGGAATCAGTTATAGGGAGATGAGACCGACATAAGGGAGAGTATTCTAGAGGGTGTCAGGCTTATTCGCCTATGTTTTATTCGCCTGCATGCATTTGGTCCTTTCGCATGGCACTTTCGCCGTGGAGGAGAGTCTTTTCACCTATCCTGTCTGGCCCATTCACCACAGTTGAAGAGCCATTTCGCCTGCCTTAGATTGTCCATGTTTGCATGGCAGTGGTGTTACCTCACCTGTCAAACGGTGACCATTACACATCCAAAGCACCCCATAGAAATCTCATTAATACAGATTAGAGCTATTGGAATCAGGTAAATGGTGCGTCCAAATAATTAAATGGGTTAGATAATCACCACGTTAGTTAATCACCCGCTTCACGGTTACTGAGGATAAGGTTAGGATTAGGTTTAGGCATAGTTTTACTGAGGTTAGGGTTAGGGTTAAGGTTAGGTTTTGGTGGTCGGACCAAAGCAATTTAAGGGACTTCGACCTAAGGACAGACATGTTGCCCTGTTTGACACAGGGTCCACCCTATGTTCCCCAGGTTCTATGTTGCCCTCTCTATGTTCCCCACATCACAGCATTAGTTTTAGGTACAGTCCCTTTGACACCACTGTCAGTCTGTCACAGTCACTATAATATTTAAATGACAACGGGATAATATGCAAACATAAGACAGTCTGACAGCAGAATTGAGCATAGGCGAAATGGCTCTTCAACGGCAGCGAAACCACCAAAACGGCCAGACAGGTTCACGGTGAACGCAAAAAGACAATATCCATGTAGGCGAAAAAAAACATAGGCGAACACGCTGGTGACCTTCTAGAGCAGTATGACAGCCTGGCGGCAGGCGGTGTTCTGGACTTGTTAAAGCCCCTAGTTTCTGGAATCATCTCCCTATCCATATCTGAGAGTCTGATGAGATGAAATTGAGGGACCAAGGCCCTTCGGGCTTGTATAACACGGTTCTATTGTGAAAATAGCAGATCTACATGCTCACAACGCCGGTGTTGTGAGCATGTAGATCTGCTATTTTCACACTTTCTGCCTCAAATATATGACAGGTTGGCCAACGTTTAATTTGTTAATTTCAGAGGCATTAAAAAGTCCTTAAATTGTCACTTTAGAAATGTGCAGTTACCCTCTATACACTTTAACTTTATGCTAGTTTGTTTACTGTTGAGTGAAAAAACAATGTTGCACAAGTAAATCATCTGGGGACCCCCCAAAATAATTTGAGGACCCTCCCTAGGGGTCCCGACCCACAGGTTGGGAACCACTGATCTACTGTAGCCTTCGAGGCAGACATATTTTGCGGCATTTCAGCACCGTGGAGAGCGCCCGTTTTCGGATCAATGAACCGTGGGAACAATGCATGGGCATTTAATTTGTTTTCTGAACAACAACAGGCCATTTGGACTGTTGAGATTGTCGTCGGATGGTGCGTCTGATAACGGTCTGTTTCTGTCGGAACAATAGGCGGCAGAAACGGCAGTTGTTCGTTTAACGACCTACTGTCTGTAGCCAACTAGCCATCCATGTAGTGTTCCATACATTTTGGGTGGTTCGGTTTAATCAAGCTTTAGGCTAATTGACGTTTTTCACTACGGTCTTTGTTCATTCTGGTTTGAAACCAGTTTAAACTGGTTTGAAGCTGCAGTTTAGTGTTCTACCAACCTGTGTGGAGTTTCAAACATCTCCATCAGACGCGGAGCCTCTGGTTCATCAAAGACTTAAGTGTTTATTGTAATAGAGTCCCGTTAAAAGAGTTTCTAAAGTGGAACAAATTCAACGTCAGTGGCAGCTGTCGATGTGCGTGCGTGTGTGTTTGTGTTTGTGTGTGTGCGTGGCACAAATGAAGTTCCGGGTCGATGCATGACAGGTCAAAATTGTACAGACTGATGGTGGTGATGATTTACCGTCCTCTGCTGGTGGATGTGTTTACTACAGCTACATTGATATGTAGGTCCAGTGAGCTATCGCGTCCAGTGCGCACCTAAAACCTTGCTCAGAGTTCAACTTCGTCTTTATCCACAGTGTATCCCCAAAATGACATGGCTGTCATTGGTTTTGTAGCATGTATACATTGGGCCTATGTAATTTTATTACCTGGAGCTGTGTTTTTAAATTACAATCATGTGCCAATGTGGACTACTATTATTATAGCATTATGCAGCCTGCCATGTTTTAATCATGCTGTAGCTTAATCAGAACTGGGAGAAGATTTTTTTTTTTTTAATTTAACCTTTATTTAACTAGTAAAAACACATTGAGATATAATCTCTTTTTCAGGAACTGGCCAAGAGGCAGAAATAAAAATTACACTGTCTTTGCTACACGTACAAGACACCAACAGCAAAGATAAAACATCCATGATACATCACAAATACCTAAACTCCAAGGTATAGACTACTTTACACAATATAAAAGCTAGTTTACAAACTTCAGGTAATACTACACAAACAGCATGCAACCTGTAACAAAACAAAAGGTAAAAAAAAAAAGAAAGAAAAAGGTTTCTGAAACATATAATACATTTTAGATGTTTTTGTTTTATAAACGTGAAGGTCTGTCTGAGGGTTTTATAAATATTGAACCAATGAAAAGTAGGCCTATACAACAGCTTGTGACTAATAACTACATTAGATCCATATGTGGACTATGTAATTACTGAACAAAATTACATATGAAGAATCAACATTCTAATTTGTTTGTAAAGCATTACTTTGCTACATTTAAATTGTTTTTTAATTTTTAATTTATTCTCTGTGTTAAATGTGTCCAATAATTTAATAGATCACTTTATGTAAGTTTTATCTATTGGCTTTAAAGTTTCACACTTCCAGGACACACAAACTTTATTTATTTGTAAGTACAATTTTAGGAGCGATGGAAACAAAGCAAATCCAAGTAACAGATATTGTATGAACTCACCCATGGCCAGAACGGAATTAGTTTTCCCGCCCTCACAGTATGACTAAGGAATGAGCCACCGTCCTTAACACTATACTGTTCCTTACAGAAAATTATCCATTGCGTAGCCTACTAAACCCTTTAACTTCTCTGTAGTTACAGGCTAGTTACAATCAGTGACTTTCCCCTGTATTGAACACAATAGTTATGGGGTAAGTACAAGTACACTGTTTCCAGAAAAGGAGTTGAACCACACATCATCTTTTGTTAACCTTTCTGATATACCACACAAACACAACACATAAAGGACCAATAGCTGCACATTTTTTATTTTTGGACAGGTCTAACAGAAGAGATGTTTGCTTTTACAAAATACTTTAGAAAAACAATGTAATCTATGCATGTGATCAAACGAAATTTGATCTGACATGGTAGCACCAACCATGAGCTACGATAATTTAACAACACATATCAATGTAAGGGTGGCCCGGCTTACATTTAACGGCCAGTATTAAAACTGTTTCATCAGCCAACACTTAATTATAGGGTTATGCCAATAAATAATTACATTAAGTGTGGAGCATATTATTATTGAACAACCCCAATTAATAATAAGTATACCGACTACGCCACCTCTATAAAAAAGGAAGAGATTTAGAATTATATTTACCAATAACAAAACGAAATTATAATACCCTCTTCCACCCTCTCACATCAACACACAGCTAACAGCTACAAACATTTAGCAACTTCAGCACTTCATTTCAACATTGCTACAAGCATAATTAATGAATGGACATAAAGTAAAGCTTATATTGATCTACCAGCAACCTTTGAACTGCAAGTAATAATGACAAATAATGACAATAAAAAAGCTACAAGGTGTATTCAAATCTCATCCTGCCGTCTCCCACATCGAAAAGACAGCAGCACTGGTAGCACTTCATTTTAAAATGTATTCTTCGTTTTATTATCCACAGTATCTGAGACAGTGTATGGTACATTTCACTTCTAGACATCAACTGAGACATTGTTCACAGGTTTTCTTTGATGTTCAAAATGTATGTAAATCGGACCAAGAAATACATTAAAGTTTAAAGCTCCTTCTGACTGGAAAAATCTACCTGTTTATATTCGATCAATAACTTCTCTTCAATTGTTTAAAACAGCGCTGTCCACTATTGAGATTACCTGTTCATGTTTTTACTAATCATCATTATAACAGATCTATGATCCTGATGCTGTTGTTGTGTTATCGTTGTACGTTTCCTTTTTTGTTTTGATTGTTCTTGTCTGGTCGATGTTGTTTGAATTGTCTGTTAAATATTTATGAACAAAGTCTTTAATGTAGAAAGTGTATTTTATCATTTGCAGACCCCCTTGAAATCCAGATGGTTGATCTCAAGGGGTTATTTCCAATCAAGCCTTCTTTGGAAAAAAGTATATTGTTCAACTAACAAATTATCCCCTGTATGAATCCTCTTATCTTGAGATGTGCACTCTGACCAAATGCATTTGCCAACTAAAGGTTTTTTACCCCTGTATGAGTCCTCATGTGCTTTCTCAGATCACTTTTGTCACCATAGGCTTTGCCACAAACTGTACAAACAAATGGTTTTTCCCCTGTATGAGTTCTCATATGTGTTTTTAAATGACTGCTTTGACTACAGCCTTTGCCACAAAATGTACAAGTAAAGGGCTTTTCCCCTGTATGAGTCCTCATGTGTTGTTTTAGATTACTCAAGTGACCTAAGCCTTTGCCACAAACTGCACAAATATAGGGTTTTTCCCCTGTATGAGTCCTCATGTGTTCTTTTAGTTCACATATTCGACTACAACCTTTGCCACAAACTGTACACATAAAGGGCTTTTCCCCAGTATGAATCATCATGTGTCTGTGCAGTTTACCCCTATCAATACAGCCTTTACCACAAACTGTACAAGTAAATGGCCTTTCCCCTGTATGGGTCCTCATGTGTCGTTTTAAATGCTCCAACTGAGTACAACCTTTGCCACAAACTGTACAAGTAAATGGCCTTTCCCCTGTATGAGTCCTCATGTGTTTATTAAGATCTTCTTTTTTACGACAGCCTTTTTCACAAACGGTACAAGTAAATGGCCATTCCCCTGAATGGGTCATCAGGTGTCTTTTTAGATTTCCCATGTCTCTAAAGCTTTTGCCACAAACTGAGCAAGTAAATGGCCTTTCCCCTGTATGAATCCTCAAGTGTCTATTCAGTCTAGTAGTTGTTTTGAAGCTTTTTTCACAAACTGTGCAAGTAAAGGGTTTTTCACCTGTATGAGACATCATGTGTTTTTTCAGATCACTCTTTTGAATATAGCCTTTGGCACATATTGTGCAAACATAGGGCCTTTCTCCTGTATGAGATCTCATGTGTTGTTTTAGTTCACTCATTTGACCACAGCCTTTGCCACAAACTGTACAAGTAATGGGGTAATCCCCTGTATGAATCATTTTGTGCCTCTTCAGATTTCCCTTTCGATTAAACATTTTGCCACAATCTGTACAACTAAAGTGTTTCTTCACTGTGTCACTCATGGATTGAGATTCTTTTGATGATTTCAGGTACTGGTTCAGATTGATGCTCAAAGACACTCTTTGTCCTTCCACATTTTGTGTCTTGTGTGATTTCAGTGTGTTTAAAGCTGACTGACCTTCCCTGGTCTCATCACTGTCTTGAGTGTCAGATTCAGAACAGTGTGGAGCCCAGTCATCACTATCATCAGTGTCAGATTCAGAACGTGAGGAGAGGAGCTGGTAATCACTATTTTGTTCTGATGGCTCACACTCCACCACACCAGCTTGTGTTTTCTTGTGTAAAGCTGAGGTGCTGGCTAAAGGCTTTATCTCTCTGTTTTCATCATCATCATCACCACCATCATCATCTTCACTCTTCCCTGCTAGTAATGTCAAAATTGACCCATCAGCCTCTTCTGGTCCTTTAAGTAGCTCCTCCCATTCCTCTTTAATCTGTGGAGACTCTGGTTCCTCCTGGAACAGACTGGGGCAGCTCTCCTGCTGTTCAGTGGAAACCTTCTCTTTACACACAGGGAGGTGCTGGAAGTCTAGGCAGAAGATAGTATGATAGTATAGCTGTGTAATGGTCGAATATTTTTGTGCAACTGTCTATCATGATACCTGATCAGGACTGTATTTTACTCATCTTCTTTAATACTTTATTTTAAAACAACGCTTAATAGTCTACCTAATTTAGGCCAGTATTCAACACACAAATAATTTCATAACTTCTTTACACCTGTATACTTGTGATGTGACAATAATAAAGTTGTAATTTTATATAGCTACATTATTAGGTATCATCTGCTGTAATTACAGCTTATTTAAGTATGGAAAATTGAGATTTAACGTTTTAGCAATGATGTTCACACTTTCACAGTTCAAAATACATCTTTGTAAATGTAACTCATGCTTTGAACTCATATGTGACCCCCAGTGCAGAAAACAGTAGTCATCCCGCTGCAGCACATTTCACAGGAGAGCTGTAAAAAACTAAAGTGTACAAGATCTTCAAATACTTAGTGAAATTACATTATTAAAGAGAAACCTTGCCAATTATGATCCTAAATCCCATTGAGTGTGGTTAAAAGATACTTCAAGTCTGGGTGATTTACACGGTGGAGGGAACGTGCACGTGCTTGTGTGTTGGAACTGTTGCAAGTACCAAGTACAAGGTTACTTTCCATCCTGGATATACTGTGCACAGCTCATAACCCAAACTCTGCACATATTTTGGGTGCTCCTATCCCCGGACGGGTATGGATTAGTTATATTATATTATGTAATGTACTGAAATGTTTAGAAGAATTATAACAGGAAGAATAAAAGATGAAAGCATGAAACCTACTGAGTTCCAAGTGGTCTTCATGTTCCTGTTTAATAGAAACGGTCCTGGATGGTTCTTGCTGGCGTGTCAGTCGTGGGTTGTGGCTGTCAGAAACTGAGGAAGGTGCAGGGGAAAATAGCATTTCTACATTATACTATTCAACTTTCAAATGTGTGGCACCCCTACAGTCAGAAGTTAAAGTGCTTTTCTATGTCCTCTCATACCAGTGCTTCTCAACATGTGGGGGATCCCCAGATGATTAACTTAATGTGCAACATTGTTTTCTCACTCAACAGTAAACAAACCAACAACGTTTAAGTGTATAGAGGGTATATGCACATTTCTAAAGTGACAATTTGAGGACTTTTTAATACCTCTAAAATGACAAATAACATTTTGGTCAAATTGTCAAATATTAGAGGCAGAAATTGTGAAAATAGACGATGTGAGCATGTAGATCTGCTATTTTCACAATAGAACCGTGTTATACAAAATGTAATGCCTGAAAAGGTTGAGAACTACTGCTCTATACTACCCTACGAACCTATACTATAAGTGCAGTAACTAGTAACTACACAAAAGGGTAAAACTTTACATTTCTGTCTCGTCACCTGGAGGCAGGTTGTGAGACGTAGGGATTACACTTTCTGTGTGTCTGTGTCTGTTGGCAACCAATCAAATCCATAAAGGCATAGTAAGCAACTTTGCACTTTGTTTACATACCAAAACAATAAATACATTTTTGACCAATCATTTCCCTCTATACCAGCAGATATCAGCCACTGGAGTAGTTGTGTTTACCTGCAAAAGTACACTGCCTTCTTGCTGTATTTTGATGTTTTCGGTGTTTGTTTTGGTGGATGAGATATTTTGGTTGCCCCAAAATATCTCAAAACATTTATTGTACCTGTTCTCCGAGGAGCTTTTTTTCTAGTTAGGTATTTTTTTTATTATGAAGCAAAACTGTAAATAGCTGATGTACAAGTGCACGTGTCGCTATAGCTCGGCTATTTTCACTAATTTAAAACTCAGTGCAGTGTGATCGCTTAGTCTTGCTAGATTAGTACAAATAAAGTGATCATTTGTTTTACCTGAGAGAGTGTCACACCTCTTCTTACTATGTAGTAATGTCAATATTGACTCATCAGCCTCCTCTTCCTGTTCCTCTATCATCTTTGGACATTGCGGTTCCTCCAGGGCCAGACTGGGGCTGTTCTCCTCATGCTCAGGGTAAACTTCTTTACACACAGAAGGAGGAGAGAAGATCTAGCATCAGCAAAACAACTTAAAGTGAATGAGATTTATTCTCCTATTTGTGTTCTCACATTAGTAGACTAGGCCTATAGGCCTAGTCTCTTTTTTTCTCGGTTGAAATCGTCTACAGTTTGGCTTGTTGTCACGGGGAAGTTATCACACCAGTGTGACTTTCTTTCCAATAGATTTCAAAGATATGGATGGAGTGGTGTGTGTAAAGCTGCAATGTGCAATATTAAGTGGACCAACACCATAGAGTTACAGTATATTATGGTCAACACTGACACCTATAGTGTAACCAGCCAGCGTAACCCTGGGAAATAAGTTGTTAAAAACAGCATCTTTCCCATAGTTCTTACTTAAAAATGTTCAACTGCTTGCCTTGAACTAAATTGTAAAATATTTGAAGCTACACACAAGCAGCTGCTGTGACGTGTAGTTAATCTCAGATACATTCTAGCCAAGCAGCTGGTGTTAAACGTGTGCAAACATGTGGTTACAATTTACAAACCATCAAAATCAATGTCCAGCAGTTTGTTTTGTTGCTCCAGCAGAGTTTCTAGTGGTTCCATCTCTCTCTGGAAGAGGTTGCACATGAATTCCGCAGCCGCAGCGAGACGCTCAATCAGAAACACTCTGATAGTTTGCTTTACACAACAAACATCGCATTGTTTTTCCAAAACACACAATATCTCCTCTCCCAACGACGTCATGTATTCATTTGTCCACAGCCGTAGAGACTCTACTTGACACATTTTCACGCGTTGACGAGACATTTTTTTCTCTCTCGCCGCAGTCTAGTTCCCCAAAACAAGAAAGAACACGTAGCCTTGAGCCGACGACTACCTCTGTAGTCTGACCGTTATCTATCTATTTGACTTAGTCCACGTGTAGCCCTGAATACCTGACGGTCGTATGTGACCGTCATGTATTCAGGGCTAGTCCACGTGTATCACACTCTATGGTATCACACATGCGCAAATTGCGCAACAACAGACTGCTGCTGTCATGCTGACAGTTGATGCCTCACAACCACAACCTGCCAGAGAGATGGGGACCGTGGCGTGGGAACGCGCACGCACACGATGTCCAGCCAGGGCGCAGCCTCAATAGGCCTAACCACCTCGATCAAAATAACAATTATTCTACATTCTCTAATTGTGTAGACTTCTTGTAAATGATTGCAGATTAGTATATCGAGGGCTTGGAGCAAAAAGGGCTTAAAGGTGGTTGCACACTGCTGCGTTTTTCGTTGCGAAATGCGTTTTTCAGGGCAAGGAGAGAGAGAGAGATAGAGAGAGCAAGGGACCGAGTGGTGCGCGAAACGGGCGGCAGTGTGCAAACGTGACTGACATAAAGTGAGGTTGATTTTTTTATTTGGGGGCTCCGAAATTCACTCCGATATTCGGCCCGAAAAACGTAGCAGTGTGCAACCAGCTTATCATTTAGGTCTACATTTTATTTTTCACAGGACAGCTTTTCATTGATTGTAATTATTTAATTAAAAACAACATTAAAAAGTATATTTTGAAATACATTCATTGAAGCCTAATCTGTATTAAAGTATAGACTGATAAAACATATTGATTTAAATTAAATAATTACAATCAATAGAAAGCTGTCCTGTGAAAAAAATGTAAAATGGCACTTACGCCCTTTTTGTTCCAAGCCCTCGATATGGTCTGGGCAAGCCAGGCTAGGCCTACATGGGCCTCAGGAATTAAATAATTTTAAAATATTGATTGGGTTATATGGAGCCTTTAAAGGTGTAAGAGAAATATAGCCTATAGGTCTATGTCATTTCAATTTGCCTATTGCTGTTATTGTATTGTGTGTTGTTAGAATTGACATTTAAAATAGATTATTTACCATGTCCGTTTAAATTAACAACTTGAACCCTAGCATCCCTATTCTGAGGAGAACTTTAGCCAAAAATAGCCAATCGGCTATTTTCGGCAAATAGGTTTGTTGTAGAGGTAAAAAGAAAAAGCAGACCAAGTAAGTACTAAGTAGCCTACAGAGTGAAAGGTCAAGTTAACTAAAAACACGAATCCAACATAGACTGATGACAGTGCTGTCAAACAAGTCTATGAATCCATACTGTACATGAAATCGATGAAAATCTGCATCACACTATACAATTATGTAGAGGGGGTCCCTGCTTAATCTCTCTCTCAGCTAAAGGGGTTGTCAAAAACAGCTCCTCTTCAGGCTATCTGTCTGTTGTTCAGTGACAGTCCTCCTCCACCAGGTGGCGAAGAGCAACGGTCTATGGATACTTCATTGGCGCGTGATTATGGATCCCACTGGGAAAGATGGATAACCACGCCCTGGACTCATTTTTGAAGCTTGTGATTGGCTGAACCGGACGTAGGGAGCGCTCCGTTGTAGTCACTTGGACCGCGCGAGGTGCACCAAAACCCAATTATCATGGCGTTTATCGTGCGCTTAACGATTGCATTCACCACGGCTTCGTAACTCGCGCGGCGCGGCCCGCTCTTCGCGGGCACTCGCGCCTGCGGCGCTCGGGCGCGAAGAGCAGGACCAAGGTCCGCTGGCCTTCGCGCCGCTTGCAATGTCGTGGACAATAACTGAAAACGAGCGCTCTATGCCGTAGCCGTTTCCATCCATCTCCCAGTGGGATCCATAATCACGCTTCATTGGCATTGCGCGTGTGCAAATCACTTTCACCCGGAACTAGTGCGGTATTGCTGAATCACGGCTTGGAAACAGAATAACCCACCGTAAAACAACAACAACAACAATTATCTCGTATCGGTTTTCATGGTGGTGGGTGGGGAACAAAGAGTGCGGTGGAAAATGTCTCATAAAGTGTTATTCTGAAATGATCGGCCGGTGGTGTGACTTGGGGGAAGATATTGTGTGTCGTTTTGGAAAAAGTAATGTCAGCAGCGTGATGTTTTGTCAGTGTGAAGCTGTTGTGTCAGCGTGCTGCCGACACAATTGATGCCTATTAGACTAGCGGTGAGTAGCAGGCTATAATACTCCCCTCCCTATTTGTCTGTCATTTATTTAATGTTGTATGAATAGAGAAAAAATGGATCCCCATTTAAACAAAAGCCTAACATCTTTCTTAGTTTAGTTGACCTTGTATCAGTGCAGTGCAGTGAATGTCCTGTCCTGTCCTGTCCTGTCCTGTCCTGTCCAGACTGTCCTGTCCCCTTTCCTATCAAACCGTAGCCCTATGCCTGTGATATTACATGCATTATTGCATTTCATGTCATGAAATTATGTAATATCACAGCCATTCGGGATACTAGTTCAGTGGTTTTCAACCCATTCAGACCCAAAACTGAGAATATGTTTGTTATTGTTGGATAAGAGTTTGTTCACAATTACATGCTGTATTGATGGGGTGCCATATGAGAGGTGACAGGCAAACGTTGATCAAAACAATAATCATAATTTATTTGTATTAGAGATGTTATTTAATACCCATTCACGGTATTAGATGAATATTTTGTTAAACAGTTAAAATGAGTTATTTATTTTCATTAGAAAGGCAGGACTTTATCGGCTTTTTCGACTGTCTTGTACAGTACATTCGTCACCCTTTTGCACTAAAATCATGTTTTAATGAAGTTGGAGACATCATCAACCTTCATCAACAACCCATGTCACATCAAAGCCTATCCTTTTACTTCATTACAGACCAATCTGTGGATTACAGGCCAGTCGGCAGAAGATGAGTTCTCCAGAACAAGCCAGCACTGTTTCTATTAAACAGGAACCTGAAGACCTCCTGGACATTAGTAAGTTTCATGCTCTTTCGATATTTATTTTATTAGTTTATTGTTATTAAAAGCGTACCTACTGTGTGTTTCCTCAGCCCTATGTTCCTTCAGCCCTAAGAGTCCTCAACATTAACCCTAACCCCAACCACTACCATAACCCTAATCCCAACCCCAATCCCTAAATTTAGGGAAATAGGGCTCTCAGGTAAAATAAGGTTGACCCTGCTTGTGGTATGCCACTCAGTGTTGCGCCTAACAGCACCCCATAACTATTCTAAAATCAATGCAAACTAGGCGTGTATATAGATTTTTTCCCCCCATACTCGTGTTTTCTTTTTTTTCTTTTTAACTTAATTTTGATTTGCAGATTGTCACATGTACATAACGTCACAGGGTCAACATTTTTACATCATTTTGACTATCACATTGTAGTCCATATTAAACATTTGTGGTGTCATACTGTTGGGTTACATGTTCAGTTCAGAATTCAGAACTGTTCCCATTTCTCAAGGAACAGTTCTTCTTGTATCCTGAGTTTGTATGTAAATCTCTCCATCACATATATTTCCTCAACAATGCACAGCCACTGCTCACCCATACTCGTGTTTTATCATTCATCATCATTAATCAGTCATGTAATCTTCCAAAAACCTTTTTTTAAAAGACCAACTTTAAAAACAACAAGTTCTACAGCCGTTAAAAAGCTGACCATCTGGAAGACCACAGCCAGTGAGAGGCCATTACATAATTGCGAGTTCAGGCTTTTAACAATCAATTTTATCAACTAATCGATGCACCAACAATGGCAGGTTGAGATGCGTGACACAGGTCACAGTGTGCGTGCCTGCCAAAAAGACATTTCACAACGCTGACATTTCTGCTGTTGTGTACTATGGATTAAGAGAAACATTGTGCAATTGATACGCGAAAACCAGTAGACCAAGCAACGTTGTGAGTCACAGTTTAAATTACGATAGATCAAAAATGTCGAAGCAACCCTGCAGCAAAATGCCATTACTGTGCTTTATGTCAAATGTGTTCAGCCAAAATACAAACTTTTAGAACTACCGGTATACTAAATACTAAACTACTAAATATCTAATGCCATGGGGAATAGAATATGGAACAAATAATCTAGCTGCCATATAACTGACACTAGAGGGCTAATCAGTCTAATCATTAGACTGACATTTTCACATTGGTTTACATTTTCACTTGGCTGCACCAGTATAGTTGTACCCAAATGTTTTTGGTCAGCTCCCCTACACTTTGGTAATATCTTAACACATTTATGCACATTGCACATTTATATTGTATGTCACACCCTTACTGTTCACAACAAAGCCAAGTGCAAATGTATGCAAAATGATTTGAACATTACAGTACAAAACTGAGACAGTGTTCAATTTCCATGGTTGCAGCCGTCTGTAACATACAGTATGAGCATAAACATTTATTTACAGCGGAAGATCATCCAACTGCCACAGCTACAAGGAAACACTGCCTGCAAATGTTTAAAGTTAAAACATTTAATGGTTTTGTCTCATATCTTTTGCCTAGACTTCCTGCACCTCCCTGTATGTAAGGAGGTTTCCCCTGAACAGCAGGAGAGGCGCCCCAGTCTGGTTCAGGAGGAACCAGAGTCTCAACAGATTAAAGAGGAACAGGAGGAGCTACTTCAAAGACCCGTGGAGGCTCATTGGTCAATGCGGACATTACTAGCAGTGAAAGGTGAAGATGATGAAAACAGAGATACAGGGCCTCTAGCCAGCACCTCTACTGAACACATGAAAACACAGGCTTATATAGAGAACTGGGTATCATCACAAGCAACTGCTGATGAACAGCTTATCTCTTCACACTGTACTGGATCTGACACTGAAGACAGTGATGAGTGGGAGCAGCAGACCAGGGAAGATCAGTCAGCTTTAAACACACTGAAATCACACAAGACACAAAATGTGGAGGAACCAGAGTCTCCACAGATTAAAGAGGAACAGGAGGAGCTACTTCAACCACCTGAGGAGGGTCATTGGTGGTCAATTATAGCAGTGAAAAGTGAAGATGGTGGTGAAAACAGAGATACAGAGCCACTAGCCAGCACCTCAACTGAACACAAGAAAACAGAGGCTTGTATAGAGAACTGGGTAGCATCACAATCAACTAGTGATGGGCAGCTCTTCTCTTCACACTGTACTAAATCTGACACTGAAGACAGTGATGAATGGGAGCAGACCAGGGAAGAACAGCCAGCTTTAAACACACCGAAATCACACAAGACACAAAATGCGGAGGGACACATTTTGAGCAACAAGCTGTCCCAGGACCTGAAATCATTGAAAAAACACTTTAGTTGCACAGTTTGTGGCAAAATGTTTAATCTGAAAGAAAATGTTAAGAGGCACTCAATGATTCATACAGGGGAAAAGCCCTTTACTTGTGCAGTTTGTTGCAAAAGCTTTAATCAAAAGGGTTATCTGAAGAAACACATGAGGACTCATACAGGCATAAAGCCCTATACTTGTAAAGTTTGTGGCAAAGGCGTGACTGATCTAAAATCACACATGAGGACTCATACAGGGGAAAAGTCTGACAAGTCCTATACTTGTACAGTTTGTGGGAAATGCTTTGGTGATAGGAGTTGTCTGAGGAAACACATGAAGACACATACAGGTGAAAAGCCCTTTACTTGTACAGTTTGTGGCAAAGGCTGTGGTCAAAGGAGTGATCTAAAAATGCACATGAGGACGCATACCGGGGAAAAACCCTTTAGTTGTACAATTTGTGGCAAAGGTTGTGTTCACATGAGTCATCTAAAAGAACACATGAGGCTTCATACAGGAGAAAAGCCCTTCACATGTACAGTTTGTGGGAAGGGTTGTATCCGAAGTGGTCAACTAAAACGACACATGATGACCCATACAGGGGATATGCCCTTTACTTGTCCAGTTTGTGGCAAAGGCAGTGGTCAATTGAGTGATCTAAAAACACACATGAGGATTCATACTGGCGATACACCATTCACCTGTACTGTTTGTGGCAAAGGCTTTGCTCAAAGGGTACAGCTAAAACAACACATGCGGAATCATACAGGGGAAAAACCCTTTACCTGTACAGTTTGTGGCAAAAGCTGTGGTCAGAAAAGTGACCTGAAAACGCACATGAGGACTCATACAGGGGAAAAACCCTTTACCTGTACAGTTTGTGGCAAGGGTTGTGGACAAAGGGGACAACTAAAACAACACATGAGGACTCATACAGGAGAAAAGCCCTTTACATGTACAATTTGTGGCAAAGGCTGTAGTCAAATGTGTGATCTAAAAAAACACATCAGAACGCACACAGTGAAAAAGGTCCATTAGTTGTAGTTTGTGGCAAATACATTGGTTAAAATGTACACCTGAAGATATGAAGAGAGATGTGAAGCAAAGGCGGGGGTTTCCCATGGGTCATCTGAAAGATATGACCCATGCTTAGGGAAAACCCTTTATTTGTACAGTTTGTGGCACATTCTGTGGGTATATAAATTAGTCTGTAAAGATACATGAGACTACTCAATACATTTTGGTTACGTTTTTGGCAGACCCATTTGGAGAAGTGGAGATATGAGCATTCATGTGGAAGAAGCCCTTGTGAACTTTAGGCTGCAATAAAATGGATGATCTAAGAACATAAGGAAACATACAGTCGTAGAGCATGCTGGTTAAAAAAGGAAAATAGACAAACAATGCAAACAGTACATGATGAATGTGTATTTGTGGTGAATATATCATAACTATATCATAAGTGAAATCAGTAAAAGAAAATACACATTTCCCTGTCTCAATATTTCTCCTGTATTTCAACCTGTTTTTCCAGGATAATTATATAGCTGCTTGTGAGTGCTGTAGCTCGGTACCTGCACATCTTCATTGAGGTATTTTGTCGAGGCAAAGAATTCTTCTATTATAACAGGTAAAAATTATAATAAATATACCATATTTACCAATATTATACCAGTTAAAATGCATAATAAAATTATATTATACCAGTTACCAGTTCAAAATTACAATTCAATTATATTATACCAGTTAAAAATTATAATTAAATGATACTGTAACAGTGTTACTGTCAGCAATATCATTTTGTACTTGACATTTCTTTAAACCATGCTTTTAATCTTCTATGATTGCTTATGTGTTTTGACCATGTAGCACTCTGAGATTCCCTGTGAATGAAAAGTGCAATACAAATAATATACAAATTAAAAATATTATTATTAAAAGATAAACTCAATATCTTTTCAATAAAGGCCTTTCTGCTACAGATTGTTTGTGTGCTATATCATTACATAAATATTATCAAAAGATGTGTTCATTCCTTTAACAATGAAAATATTCTTGCCCCATAACCACTATTAACAATAGAGGAACAAGTGCTACACTGAATATGTTTATTTTATATTCCTGTTGTCCTGTATGCATGTCCTAATGATACTTAGAACTAAGTATCTTTGTTCGAATGCATTTAACCCATTTAGACCTGAAGCTAATTCTGCAAATGCCTCACAAAAGTTCTCACACTTTTTCAAAAATATCACCAATTGATGCGCTGTGAGCTTGTATATCTGCTATTTTTTTTATAGCCTACACGAAAATCTAAAATCACACAGATGCTTTCCCTGTCTTAATGGGTTATGATGCAAGAATTAGCCAAATATATTTGGAAATGAATGTCACATTTTAAATGACACAGACTTGAGTGTGTTGTTTTGTTTTGGATGTATTATTAATTATTAATAAACATGCAGTAGTAGAGTATGCTGGTTAAATAAGAAAAGGGACAATGTAAACTGTATGATGAATGTGAAATGTGAATAAATCGTAACTGAGTGAATTCAGTGAAAGAGATGCCACGTTTCACTGTCTCACCGTTTCTCCTGTATTTCAACTTGTTTTTCAGGATAATTATATGGGTGCTCTAGCCCGGTACTTGTAACATCTTCATAGGGTTGTTTTGTAAAGGCAAAGATCTCTTTGTTACCTGTCAAACAAAGAAATGCATTACATTTCATTTAAATTCTACAGGTTGCTTATCTGTGCAATATAATTACAGAAAGGTAATACCAATTGGTTCACTCCTATTTATTTATTTGTATGTGTATACCATACACATGCACAGCATGCACGCATATAGGCTCATGCCTATATATGTGGTGCGTGGTCACAAATGAAATGTTTAGTAGACGTTATATGATGTATTTCAAATTCATTGGGACAGTATAGCGTAACACGGTAGAACACACCACACTCTTATAATTCTAGAAATCTACATTATCTACTTAATGATGATAATCATAATGTGAACAATACCGGAACAAGTGCTGTTTCATTTTACAATGACAAAATCATTGACGCTGTCTGGTGGAAACCCTGTATCTCCAAAACTGTTCCTTTTCAGAAAATGGAAAAAAAAGGCACCCGGCTGGCCAGGGGGAAGCATTATATAGACCAGGATTACTGCATGTTTTTTTGTGAGGTATACCTACCCTAGGGAACAGGGGGAGAACATGCAAACTCCACACAGAAAGGCCCTTTCACCAACCCCACCTAGGGTAAGGGCAATGATGACGTGGAGGAGAGAACACGGCCATGGCGTCCCCAGCGGGAATCGAACCCAGGACCTTCTAGCTGTGAGGCGAAAGCGCTACCGACTGCAGGCGCCACTGTGCCCCTCACAAAATGTCATGTGCATCTTATACACTAGGAGCATTTATTTTTTGCGATTAATTTAAACTGCTGTTTGTTATGAATACATCCACAATGGATGTGAATATAATGCAGTGATAAAGCATTTTTTTTTTTTTTAAGTGGGATTTTTCACCGCATATAAAACCATCAATCTGTATGAATGAGGCCAAATGAATAGCTAGATGAGAAATAATGGTATCACATTTTCATTTCATTTATTCAGGTCTTTCCCAGTGTATAAGGACAATTGCAGCACACTGCCAGTTTGAACCATTTACATACAGTAAGTCTTAACAGGTTTTTTACATGTGTAATTCTGTGAGAGCCTTGCAACTGTACAATTAACAACAACATAGTTGTTGTCGCAAAAACATTCTAACTGTGGGAATTGTATACATGGATAGTGTAGGATGTGTCTTTAAAGGGAATATTATGGATATAAATAATAATAATACAATGATTCACTGGCAGATTTTATTTGACCACATATGGACAAACTCACACCTCACACAAGTGTTTTGTTTGATTGATCGATTGAATATTTTATTAGACAAAAATGGAGAACAGTACAAGTATAGTCAATACAATAAAAAAGAAATTGTACAGTACAAGTACAGTTAAACACCCTGCCTAAAAGGAGCATCCCAAAGCAGTCCTTTTACGGTCTTGTTTACATCGGAAGTCCTTGGTATTCAATTCATGGACATAACAAAGCAAGAAAAAAGAAAACATTAAAAAATCATCGCAGTTAACATGGATTGAATGAAAAAGGCCTGTTTGCCTTTATTTTAATAACAGCTTTTCAATGAATGAATCCTCAATGAAAGCTCAAAGGAATTTTGACCAAAACACTTGTGAATTAAGAGCTTACTTCCTCAAAATGAGAAATAATGTGCGTTTTCAGAAGATCACTTTGACTGAAACTTTGATCACAAACTGAACAACTAAAGGGGGTTTCCCCTGTATGCGTCGCCATGTGTTCGTTAAGCGTACGCTTCTGACTACAGCCTTTGCCACAAACTGTACACGTGAAAGGCTTTTCCCCTGTGTGAGACCTCAAGTGTGATTTCAGCTCACTCCTCTGACTACAGGCTTTGTTACAAACCGTACAAATATAGGGGTTTTCACCTGTATGAATTCTCATGTGTTTATTCAAATCACCCTTTTGAAGACAACCTTTGCCGCAAACTGTACAAGTAAAGGGTTTTTCTCCTGTATGAGTCATCATGTGTCTTTTTAGATCACTCATTCTACTACAGCATTTGCCACAAACTATACAACTAAAGGGTTTTTCCCCAGTATGTGCCCTCATGTGTCTTTTCAGATCACCCATTTGAGCACAGCATGTGCCACAAATTGTACAACAATATGGTTTCTCCCCTGTGTGAGTCCTCATGTGTCTATTCAAATGGTTCTTGTGACCAAAGCCTTTGCTACAAATGTTACAGATATAGGGTTTTTCCCCTGTATGACTTCTCATGTGGTCTTTTAAACGATCCATTCGACCAAAGCCTTTACTACAAACTGTACAAGTAAAGGGTTTTTCCCCTGTATGAATCCTCATGTGTGTCTTCAGAGTTTCATTTTGAGTATAGCTTTTGCCACAAACGTTACAGGTAAAGGGCTTTTCACCTGTATGATTTCTCATGTGGGTCTTCAGATGTTTCTTTTGTCTATAGCCTTTACCACAAACTGTACAACTAAATGGCCTTTCCCCTGTATGCGTCATCATGTGGTCTTTTAGCTGACCACTTTGACTACAGCCTTTACCACAAAATGTGCAAGTATAGGGCTTTTCCCCTGTATGCGTCCTCATGTGTGTTTTTAGATCACCCATGAGACTACAGCCTTTTCCACAGACATTACAAGTAAAGGGCTTTTCTCCTGTATGAGTCCTCATATGTGACTTCAAACTGTCCTTACGATTAAAGCTTTTGCTACAAACTGTACAATCAATTTTTTTCTTTTCTGCCGTGTCTGATTTCGATGTGTTTAAAGCTGACTGACCTTCCCTGCTCTCCTCCCAATCATCACTGTCTTCATTGTCAGATTCAGAACAGTGTGAGGAGAGGAGCTGGTCATCACTAGATTGCTGTGATGCTACCCAGTACTCTATATACGCTTGTGTTTTCATGTGTTCCGTTGAGGTGCTTGCTAGAGGTGCCGTCTCTCCGTTTTCATCATCATCTTCACTTTTAGTTGCTATTAATGTCAACATTGACCCATCAGCGCTCACTGGTCTTTGAAATAGTTCATCCTGTTCCTCTGGAATCTGTGGTGGATCTGAAGGGCTCCTCTCTTGCTGACCAGGGGAAACCTCCACTTTACACACAGGGAGAGGCAGGAAGTCTGGGAAAGATACAATTAGAGTAAAACATTTAATGTTTGAACTAAATTCACATTTTAAATTCAGACACTGTTTCTTGTTATGTAGCTGTCGTAGGTGGAGGAACTTTTGCTGTAAATAAATGCTCCATTTCTAAACCTCAAGTTAATCATTCATGTTTATCAAACCTTAAAATTTAGACTCCTGCCAGAATCTGGAGGATCATGACACACATACAAGAGGAAACTAGGCGCAAGTACTGTGATCGGTGATGTTTGGTGCTGTCTGTATGTATGTGGATGGGCAAGTTGCCAACTTGCAACTTGTTATTTATATCAGGTCACACTTGTTGGTGAACGCTGCTCCCTCATGCCACTGGCTATAGGCCCTGCCTTTGTACTGTCGAACAGAAACAGATAGCTGGAAACAAACTGCATCGAAAATAGTACTGGCGCAAGTAATAAATGTATGAGGTTGTATTCATTACAATTCTTAAAGTTGATAATTGATGTATTTTCAAGACAAAAGGTTTTACCATTGGCTCCATCTTAGTACTACTAATATACAGTTTGTACTAGTAATAGTACATCACTCCCCTGGCTGCTCAGCGATGCACATGCCAGGTTTTAAGTGCATCGGTAAGCAGTATTTAACACTTCAAATAGCCATGACTCAGTGACCATTGCTCTGATCAGTGAAATATAGAGCTGGATCTGAGAATCTAATACAAATACAAAGGCGGTTCTCAAACATTGCAATTTCAAGGACCACAATGACTCTGAGAGTGTACAAATGTGTACACTAGATTTTCTTTCCATTACCTTCCAAAATTTGCAAGCCATAGGTAGACAACCTGGCCTGGCGGAGATTTGCACTTTGAGGAAGAGCACACCGTTCTAGTTTAAGGTGTTATGTCACACACCGAAATATTACATTATGCTACAGTGGGTCACGAGGTCTTTCTCCAAACAGTCTGAAAAGGGGGCGGGACCGTATCAGTTAGTAGTGAATGTATACTTCGTCGGTTGTACGGTGCCGCGCTGTGAGCTTTTGAAGCATGGTTATTTTTTGTCACCACACACACACACACACACACACACACACACACACACACACACACACACACACACACACACACACACACACACACACACACACTTATTGTTGGGGGGAGAGGAGGAGAAGTGCTCACTGCTGAACAATAGTGAACAACGCTCCGGTTGCTGTACCGATTAGACTGAAGGACACAGCCGCAAAAAAGTCCAGAACATGGGGTGGAGAAAGCGAGACCCTGGATGCTAATCTTTGACAGCTTGTTTATTGAAAACTTGCACATTTTTAGAGATAAATATGCCATGATGTTACGGAATCTTTATAATCTTTACACCTACAATTGCTAAATTCGCATTTTCACCTCACACAGCTTCTGTGGGGGTAGTTTCAGAATATAATGATATGCACGCTCAAGGTAGGTTTACTTGACATCATCACATATTAGCTAATTAGATCGCTGATTAAATGTTTAAATGCACCCTAGGTGGGGTTGGCAAAAGGGCCTTTCTGTGTGGAGTTTGCATGTTCTCCCTGTGTCCCCTAGGGTAGGTACCCTTGCAAAAAAAAAAAACACGCAGTAATCCTCTATACGAGTGCATCTCTCCACTCCGACATGTCTCCTTTCCGACATGTCTCCATTCCGACACTAACCCTATCTCTAACCCTAACCCTAAACCTTAGGCCCATGGGAGTGTCGCCACTCCGACAATAAGAAGTCAATTTCGGAGTGGCGACATGTCGGAATGGAGAGAGCCTCCCCCTCTATACTACCTCCCCCTGGCCAGCCAGGGGCGTTTGATGGAGGGAAAAGAAGGAACTGGTTGGAATAACGTGTTCCTTCCACATGCTACAGTATATCCTACCAGGGAAACTCCCCCGCCAGGTGGAAAGAAGCTTGGACTCCTCATACATAGAAGGAAGCATGAGGTCAGTCCGTTGCTCTCCCCAGGTTGGCAGAGGGAGTGTAGCGCCCAGGATTACAATAGACAATTGACACTGGATGAAAAAATTAGTAAAAAAATCGTGGGATAAAAAAAGTTTAAATCCAGTGTTCTCCACCACTGAAAAGGCAAGTCGATGTCACCCTTACTGTGGTCGTGGGCCAAATGATGTGGGAGTTTGGGATGGTTGGCTGTCATCCTTTTACCTGATAGACCAAGGAATGTATGGAAGGAAGGATATCACATGACAACGGGGTAGGCGCCATGTCCGACCATGACGCTCACCATGGGTGCCAGAACTCGCACCGGAAGTGCGATGAAATACGTGACAGTGAAAGGAGCTGGCTAGATCAGCTCATGAACAAACCTGGAAGAAACACTATTTATGAACGACTGAGACCCTTGTCATATAATCTGTTCAGGAATATAAAAGAAAACATATCACAGGTATTTTTACAATCACTTGCTTTTCGATGAGCACAGTACATAATGAAATAACAATGACAGTAAATAATAATCGTGTCTGTATCGCGAGATTTGGTTCCGGACAGGAAACGGTGGATAGTCTTGCGATACTTGGCACGTTTAGAAACATACTTTTTGCTCTTTAGATACGGCTATAAAATGACACAGTGCACACATCAAAAATCAACACAGCAGAAAACAATTATTTTCCTGAGCTGAGTATGTTATAAAGGTCTCAATTGTTCAGAAATAGTGTTTATTCATGAGCTGCTCCCAGGCTGCTCCACAGGCTTCCACAGACTCCAGTGCATTCTACTGAACTTCCGGCTGCAGTTTGGCACCCATGGTGCGACGAATCTGACAGTTGGAATTGCGAGATAGCGAAAATGACGTTGGTGTCTTTACCTATATTTACCTTGTGATAGATGGGGAAATGAAATGTAATGACAGACTGGGCTGAACAATGCAACACTACCAGGTATTTCTGTCAACTAAGCTGTGGCAAATTAAATCCCCATCAGAAGCAGGAACACACAGAATGCACATATAAAGAACAGCACCTCGTGCCTTCCCTCGGACATCCGCATGATTAGCAAAATGAAATAGAATCATGATAAAGCTTGTAATTTCGATACAAAGTAGGTCAATTTCGATAAATTTTGTGTACGTATAAAGTAACTTGACAGGCTCAGTTGTTTTTGTCTTTTAAAGTCCTTTGGCCTTATTTTCACATAAATTAATTGAATACTTTGTTTTAAGACTTCCATGGAGACCCTGTGTGAGCTTGTAGATCTCCTAAATATTGGTTATTATAAATATTATAATAACCAACATTAAGGATTAACAACTTTAGCTGCCTTCCAGTGTTACTTTATTAAGTGTCCCCAGTAGTACAATTGTGCATCATACCAAGTTTCCAACAAATACATTCCTGCCAATAGGCCTAACTACAGTGGGGAACTTCTGTGGTCAATGTTAATTAATGTTGATTGCAAATCATTTATACCATTGTTTTGTGCCTTTTATTCGTACTAAGAGTATCGGTTTAGCACCGGTATCGATAAAATGTGTGCCCCCTCTGTTACTTGCCAGTGGTTCTTAATGTGGGGTCCCCCCAGGGGTCCTTGGGGGGTTCCAGGGCGTCTCCAGAAAAATGCTACAAAATCAGTTTAACCACTTTCACCCATATACAAAGGCCATTTGAAAATGGCCAACAAACTCACAACATGTCAAGATGTAACACGTTGTGAGCTTGTAGATCTGCTATTATCAAAAATAAATAGAAATACGGAATATTTTCAAAACAAAAATCTTTTATTGGGTCCCTAGCACAGAATATTTACAGATGGGGGTCCGTGGCCAAATACATATTCATTTGGGGGTCCTTGACATAAGGTTTGAGAACTGCTGACCTAAACAACATTTTCTTCTGTAGGAAACCCTTGCTTTGTGTCTCTGTCCATGGTGCTGGTCAAATGGTAAAATCCTGTCTTTTATGGAATAATGTCAAAACAGCATATTATAGGTACATTACGAATTACATGCAAATTTTTCATTCCACCTAGCAGCCATTGTGGTAGCCTATATACTTCAAGGTTGAGCACTGGGTTTGAACTGGTCTGGCAGAATGCCTGAATATAAAGCATGGATACTTTTTACATTTACTTTTAATACAATTCTCCTCCATACCCGAGTCAGTGAATCCATGGAAATCTTCCTCATCGCTGTCCTCTTCAAACATTTGATCGATCTGTCGATGCTGATCTCTGTCCGTGGCTGGAGAGAAAAAAAAAACTTTTGAATCAATTTTGTTCCTGTTTTACTTTAATCTTCTGCTCTTTCTCTACCTTGATCATCTATTCTCAAGAAAACAACAGAAAGTTTTTTTTTAATTCTTTCACCACAAATACAGTTACTGTTCTCTCTAATCAGCTTTCCCTTTGTTACCAAAGAGAACAGAGTGCCAGACTACCTGGTTCAATACTGATGGTGCTAGCAAGATGACAAAAGGCATTTCAGCATTGTCTCCATGTTCAGCTGTGTCTGTCGCTATCCCCTCGTTGTATAGCGGTGTCAACCTTGCTACATATGTGTATTTTGCATGATTTTTGTTGTGACCCAGAACTTCTGATTCACATCACGCCATGTCGCTGTCCATCGTCGTGGTGCTGAACCATTCACCATTCCATGCATAACAACGACTAGATCAACATGGATCATTTAATGTCCAGTGAAGGTAGGTATCAACAAAGTGTGTTTTTTGTATTCTCTCATGTTACAAAGCATAAGTAAGAAAGGGGTTAATTGCGACCGTCAGGTTGCAGTTTAGTATCAAAACCTCCACCGGCCGTCCGTCCGTCCGTCCGTCCGTCCGTCGGTCACACGTCACACCTTTGCCCTGCTCATATCTCCGCATCAGTATGACATCACACTGCTTGGTGTGTGCCGTCAGGGTCATTTGTGTACGGGTGATGTCATACTGATGTCAGCAGTGTGATGTCATACTGATGTCAGCAGCTATGTCTCTATATATGGAGTTATATGTTGTTCGTGTCCAAATATGGGGCTTGTGAGGTCAGACTTAGTGAGATTCGTCGGTTATCTCCATATATGGAGGGAGAACCAGCTTATGAGCCGATGAGTTGTGTCAGAGTCGAGATCCTGCTTGCATCTAATCTGTCGGTAGATAATGCCGGTCTTATATAAGGGTCATTTGTGTACGGTGTGATGTCATACTGATGTCAGCAGTGTGATGTCATACTGATGTCAGCAGCTATGTCTCTATATATGGAGTTATATGTTGTTCGTGTCCAAATATGGGGCTTGTGAGGTCAGACTTAGTGAGATTTGTCGGTTATCTCCGTGTTGGTTATCTCCATATCTGGAGATTCAACCTTCAACGATTTTGACATCTTGTTACTAATCTGTCGGTAGATAATGCCGGTCTTATATAAGGGTCATTTGTGTACGGTGTGATGTCATACTGATGTCAGCAGTGTGACAGGAGATAAGCGACCAACGGTCGCTTATCTCCCGATTAGGGAGTCTTACTGGTAATATAATGTATAACTGCAACTGAACCTCTATTACCTGGTGCTGAACCCTCACCATAGCTTGCCAAAATGTCATTCATCTAGCCTGTGCTGCAACAGGAATACACACTGTAGAGGCATGTGTTTTTCCTGAAATATACCTTTACTGCTTCCATAATTAATCATCATATCTTAATGAATCGGAATACGCAGGACTACAGTGGAAAGTCCTTTTAGGATTATTGTATAACTGTACCTCTGTACTTTGTGCAAACTCTTAATGTATTCAATCAATGAAAAACAACATAACAACAGAATAAAATAAAGAAAGCGTGAGAGCATCAAACTTACTGAGGTCCAGGTATTCTTCAGGTTCCTGTTTAATAGAAATGGTCCTGGCTGATTCTGGAGAGCTCATCTCCACCTGCAGGCTGGACTCCACTGACTGGCCTGAAATGAAGCAGGGATCCACATTATAATATATGGCGTGAAAGTATCATTTGAACTCTCTGGGCCAGCAGAACGCATTAAAAATGTCACAATGTTCTATGGTACTGGTGTTTTGTAATTATTTTTATTAAATGGTCGCTGTGGTTACAGTTACAATGTAGGTTTTCATGAGCCCGACGTATTGTTGTATTAGAGACGGAGCGGTCTCATCCCGAGCATAGTTCACTGCTTGCTCCTGCAAGACACATGTGTTCACTTGTAGGGGAATGGAGCGTTTTTCTCCTTTATTTCTTTTTTCCTTCTTTATTTTGGTTTAATAGGACATACATTACATTCAATGTATCATTGGCACTAAGGGTGACAGGAATACACATATAACTAGGCCTACACTTAAAGGAGTAGTTCACCCCCAAAATGACTTTTTCTATTGATTACTCATGCCATGGAGACTAGAGTTCAATAATATTTTTTGTTTTTTGTAGAGATGTTACCGATCAATCGGCAATGGATCGGATCGGGCCGATCAAAGCGTGATCGGCGATAATCGGTGGTTTAGATCAAAAGGTAAATTCACCGATCCGATCCGATCGGTGCATCCGATCAACCAGCCGTTCAGTATGCCCACTTGAGGCTATTTTGGGGTATTGATTTCCACAGTGCTGAAGGAATAATTAGTTACTGCTATGATAATAAATACATAGTAATGCTGGTAAATAACTATAAGGCAAATATATAAATGAATTCATGAGTGAATGAATGAATTAAAGTTAAAACATTAACATTTAGACAACATAAATAATAACTTGATCGGATCGGTGATTGATCGGTATCGGGTGATCAAACTTTTGTGATCGGTGCTCGCTGATCGGTTCCAAAAAACCTGATCGGACCATCCCTAGTTTTTTGTCGCATTCCTAAGACAAAAATTTGATAACAATAAATTTACCCCCATTCGTTCCGGATGGTGACCCGTTTCGAAACGGGTCACCATCCGGAATCAATGGGGGTAAATTTACTATTTACAAATTTTTGTCTTAGGAATGTGACAAAAAACAAAAAATATTATTGAACTCTACTCTGCATGGCATAAGTAATCAATAGAAAAAAAGTCATTTTGGGGGTGAACTACTCCTTTAATACATGTATCACTAAAGGAGACGCAGAATATATAGGCCTGTCATAATTATTACATAAACGTCTAATTGCAATTATTTGAGATAATCACAATCATTTTCACACAAACACTTAATGTTGACAATTTTTCCACACACTTTTAATATAGGCCTACTGTATATTAAAAAGTTGATCTACAAGCTTAAACGACGAGTTCTAGTTGTACGCTTTTTTGAAAGTGTAAAATATATTTAATAGTAGCATTAAGAATTTCAGTAATTTCTTTGCATATTTAAATTCTTTGCCATATCTGCCCTGTGCAACAAATAGCCCTAATACTAAATGTAATGCACTTATAACCATTGTCACTAAAGGACACATAGCTCAATTTAATGTATGATGACGAGTAATAGAATTGTTACAGAAACATATCTCCATAAGCATTTGCACCTCAATATGTAATTTCAAATGTTATTGTTTGCCCCCCATGAATTAATGTCCTAGCTATATAATTCATCATATTACAGTTTTTGTGATTGTAGATCGGCTATTTTCACTGTTAAAAATATATATTACTATTATAAATAATAATAAATTAAGGCTTTCATTTGGTCTTTGGGCCCGAGCAGACTGAGCTTAACTATATCACTAATAACTAGGACATTTGTTTTTGAACAAATGTTCCTAAGTCATCGTTTATAATCGCAGACTATAATATTATTCATAATAATATTTAACACGTCAGCAGATTGTGTCAAACAGCTGTTAGCATTAGCTGCTAAGCTAACCATTAAGCTAAAGTTAGCATAAAGTGTTTTCGTGTGCAAAAGAATCAAACAGCTATATGTAGTGCTATACCCGATCTACACAGCGTGACCGCTGGTTCCAGCACGTCGTTGTTCACACGCCGAGATGAAGGTTTCTTCTCCATGTTTGTCTTTTTACTATGCTGTCTGTCTGTCTGCGGCCTGCATCGATAACCGTGAAGCAAAGCTGCCTTCAAGTACTACACGATAACAACAAATAGGACTTCCGGGTCTTAACTGTCAAATTCCCAATAAAATAAATAATAATATAAAAAAGAAAAAAAAGGTAACACGTCAAGCAAAGCAGTTCTACCCAACAGTCAACATGTAAGTGTTGAACAACAAATAAATAGGCTAATTTACTACAATATTTGTGCACTTGTTGACTTGTTGACACACACACACACACACACACACACACACACACACACACACACACACACACACACACACACACACACACACACACACACACAGTCAGAGAGAGTCTGTGTATCCATAGTCTGAAACATGATTTATAGACAGTGCAAGTCTCAATCTATTATGTTTTTTACCTCAGATAATCAGAACAGTATTTACAGATTAAAGGTCATCAGCCCACACACTCATTTTGGTAGGCCTAATGAGTTTTTTCAAGCATACTACATTAAAGCATTTCTGTAGTCGTTTCGGAATTAGCTTGAACTATGAATGCGAATGGAATGTAAACAAGAACAGATTTCACAATTGCTCATCACATAAGCCTACACCCACTGTAATGATTTCTAGGACATATATATTATGTCATGTTAGGTACACAGATAACTCATAACTCTATGGTACACAGAGATACGTACCATAGAGTACAGTAGCCATGATGGCTACTGTATGTATTGGGATACTGGTCATTTTTGGACAAAATAGTCAATGTTAGGCTGTTACCCTGGCCTGTGGTGCATCCAAAATCTAGAACAATTACACACCTCCTCCGCCAGGTGGTAGGCGAGGTTAGCAAAAGGCAACAGTCCCTGGATCCTTTATTCTTGCGCATGCTCGAAGTACTTTTCCCGGAAGTACGTTTTCAGCACGGTGGTCTCGTGATTAGCGAGTGAAAATGTGTCAGCAGCGTGAACTGAGCAAATATAGAACTTCCGGTGTCAGAGCTAGCAAATATAAGACTTCCGGTTTGAAGCATTCGCCTTCAAAATAAAATGCTCGTAATTAATTCCATTGAAAAACGTTGAATTTGCAAATTATATGCTCATTAAAAATATAAATTAAGCATTTGAACAAAGCCATATAACAAAAAATATGTTCATGTGTAAAAAAAAAAGTTTTAATAACAAACAATATATCTAAATAGATAAATGCTGTTCACTGGAGTGCATAGCCTTTACAAATTGGACACTGGACAGTAGACGGCTCTTTGCGTCGGCACTTTGAAGACACGCACGCGTTCGGGGAGACCTCCTCTACCACACCACACTCTCCGCTAAGCGGGAGAGGTGTAAAATGAAAATTTGATGGCTTTCCAGTGCAGCCACCCGCTCAAAAAAGTGATATTTTCAGACATTTTCAAACTCTAGTTGGCGCTGGAGAGCAGACGGCTCACTGCGTCGGCACTTTGAAGACATGCACGCGTTCGGGGAGACCTCCTCTACCACACCACACTCTCCGCTAAGCGGGAGAGGTCTAAAATAAAAATTTGATGGCCTTCCAGTGTGGCTAGACATAGAAAAGTACCATTTTCAGACTCTAGACAAGTCCCATTTTCAGTGAGGCCACAGTGGCCTTAAAGGGGAAGACTACCCATTTTCAATATTGAAATATGTCATTAATATACCTTAGAGGAGTTGTGTGGAAATAGACAAAAGGTTCCCCCCCTTCTGTGTTGCCTAGAACTGGAGGATTGATTTTGGGGTTTGTATTGTAAAGTACAACGTGTGATGTCATCAAGTTGTAATTTACAATACAAACCCCAAAATCAATCCTCCAGTTCTAGGCAACACAGAAGAGGGGGAACTTTTTTTCTATTTCCACACAACTCCTCTAAAGTATATTAATGACATATTTCAATATTGAAAATGGGTGGTCTTCCCCTTTAATGCCCCAGCTGACACTACCACCTTCTCATCAGTAGACACCTGTGTCTCTTTCTTGTCATGTAGACACCAGTGTCTGAAATCTTAACTTCCGGACCCCCTCTTTAAACCAATCCAGTGACTTTGATTGGTGGCAGGGCTGAGCATCGATCAAAATGTAAATACCATAATTTATCTATTTCACTGCAGATTAGATTATCATCCCTAACCCTTAAATTCAACCAATTCTTGGACTAAAATTTAGTTTTACTTGATGGCCTTCCTGCCCTGGCATTTGGCCTTTGTGCCCTCAAACAATGGACAACACCAAAGGCCAAGTGTCCTTGCCCCTAAAATGACGACATTCCAGGCCTGACCCCCACCCACCCATTATATAATGAGCAATCTAATCATTATCTAATGAGTGGGTGATTCACACATCATGGACACTTTATGCTAACCAGAGTAATGGTAACAGTAATGGGCCAAATGGATGAACGAGCGGGCACATAGGGTGACTATGTCATTAGCTTGGCTGTAGACGCAGTAGACGGCCCTCCACGCTTTTTAGCGGAGAGTGTGGTGTGGTAGAGGAGGTCTCTGTGAACGCGTGCGTGTGTCAAAAGTGCCGACACGAAAAGCCGTCTCCTCTCCAGCGCCCACTAGAGTCGGAAAACGGCGCCATTTGAGGACTTTTTGAGTGCCTGGCTGCACTGGACGGCCATCAAATTTTGCAATGCCGCCTCTCCCGCTTAGCGGAGAGTGTGGTGTGGTAGAGGAGGTCTCTGTGAACGCGTGCGTGTGTCAAAAGTGCCGACACGAAAAGCCGTCTCCTCTCCAGCGCCCACTAGAGTCGGAAAACGGCGCCATTTGAGGACTTTTTGAGTGCCTGGCTGCACTGGACGGCCATCAAATTTTGCAATGCCGCCTCTCCCGCTTAGCGGAGAGTGTGGTGTGGTAGAGGAGGTCTCTGTGAACGCGTGCGTGTGTCAAAAGTGCCGACACGAAAAGCCGTCTCCTCTCCAGCGCCCACTAGAGTCGGAAAACGGCGCCATTTGAGGACTTTTTGAGTGCCTGGCTGCACTGGACGGCCATCAAATTTTGCAATGCCGCCTCTCCCGCTTAGCGGAGAGTGTGGTGTGGTAGAGGAGGTCTCTGTGAACGCGTGCGTGTGTCAAAAGTGCCGTCACGAAAAGCCGTCTCCTCTCCAGCGCCCACTAGAGTCGGAAAACGGCGCCATTTGAGGACTTTTTGAGTGCCTGGCTGCACTGGACGGCCATCAAATTTTGCAATGCCGCCTCTCCCGCTTAGCAGAGAGTGTGGTGTGGTAGAGGAGGTCTCTGTGAACGCGTGCGTGTGTCAAAAGTGCCGACACGAAAAGCCGTCTCCTCTCCAGCGCCCACTAGAGTCGGAAAACGGCGCCATTTGAGGACTTTTTGAGTGCCTGGCTGCACTGGACGGCCATCAAATTTTGCAATGCCGCCTCTCCCGCTTAGCGGAGAGTGTGGTGTGGTAGAGGAGGTCTCTGTGAACGCGTGCGTGTGTCAAAAGTGCCGACACGAAAAGCCGTCTCCTCTCCAGCGCCCACTAGAGTCGGAAAACGGCGCCATTTGAGGACTTTTTGAGTGCCTGGCTGCACTGGACGGCCATCAAATTTTGCAATGCCGCCTCTCCCGCTTAGCGGAGAGTGTGGTGTGGTAGAGGAGGTCTCTGTGAACGCGTGCGTGTGTCAAAAGTGCCGTCACGAAAAGCCGTCTCCTCTCCAGCGCCCACTAGAGTCGGAAAACGGCGCCATTTGAGGACTTTTTGAGTGCCTGGCTGCACTGGACGGCCATCAAATTTTGCAATGCCGCCTCTCCCGCTTAGCGGAGAGTGTGGTGTGGTAGAGGAGGTCTCTGTGAACGCGTGCGTGTGTCAAAAGTGCCGACACGAAAAGCCGTCTCCTCTCCAGCGCCCACTAGAGTCGGAAAACGGCGCCATTTGAGGACTTTTTGAGTGCCTGGCTGCACTGGACGGCCATCAAATTTTGCAATGCCGCCTCTCCCGCTTAGCGGAGAGTGTGGTGTGGTAGAGGAGGTCTCTGTGAACGCGTGCGTGTGTCAAAAGTGCCGACACGAAAAGCCGTCTCCTCTCCAGCGCCCACTAGAGTCGGAAAACGGCGCCATTTGAGGACTTTTTGAGTGCCTGGCTGCACTGGACGGCCATCAAATTTTGCAATGCCGCCTCTCCCGCTTAGCGGAGAGTGTGGTGTGGTAGAGGAGGTCTCTGTGAACGCGTGCGTGTGTCAAAAGTGCCGACACGAAAAGCCGTCTCCTCTCCAGCGCCCAATTTGTAAAGGCTATGCACTCCATTGAAGAGCAATTATCTAGTTGTATATATATTTTTTGTCATTAAAACGTTATTTTTACACAGAAACATAATTTTCGTTGTACAGCTTCAATTAAATGCTTAATCTATATTTTTAATGTGTATATCATATACAAATTAATCGTTTTTCAATGGCGTTTGGGGTACTCTTATTCTGAAGAGATCGTCACCGGAAGTCTTATATTTGCTGACACTAAATTTGTTCACTTGACATAGCCAAATGTGTCACATTTCTCTCTACGGCTGTCGATAAATGAACACCACCCGACGGTGCTGGGAGAGGAATATTGTGTGTTTTGGGAAAACTGTGTGATGTTTGTATGTTGTGTGATTTATTGTTAGCATGTTTGTCTCGCGAGCGCTTCACTGTGTCCGAGAGAGTGCACGTGCAACCTCTTCCAGAGAGGCTGTGAGCAACTAGAAACTGTTGGAGAAACACAACAAACTGCTGGACAGGACAATGATTTCAAGCCGGAGAAAGGTTTGTAACCCGTGCCCAGTGGTGGGAAAAGTGCTCAAATGTTTTAAGTAAAAGTATCAATCTTGCAATATAAAAAAAAACTCCGTTACAAGTCCGGAATGTTGTCCGGAATGTTGTCCCATTTCAAGTTTTCAAATGTATACAAATCTTTTGAAAATAGCAGAAAATCGAAGATCATAATAAATGCCCGAAACGTTTCCAAATGGCGGAAATGTATAAATGGTTGAAGTGTAAATTAATGTAGGCCTATGTTTTATAATAATAATCAATCTACAAAGTAACCAGTAACTAAAGTTTTCAAATAATTGTAGTGGAGTAAAAGTATACTATTTGCCTCTGAAATGTGGTGGAGTAGAAGTAAAAGTACCTTGAAATACTCAAGTAAAGTCAAAGTACCTCTAATTTGTACTATAGGTTGTACAGTACCACTTTACTTTACTTTTACACCACTGCCACATGTTAACAGTATCTTTAGCTAGTGTTGAAGTACATTTCCCAGTCCTTATTCTTAATCTGTGTTGTCCATCCTTGCAGGTGAAGATGAGTTCTCCAGAACCAGCCAGGACTGTTTGTATTAAACAGGAACCTGAAGTCCATCTGGACACCTGGACCGTTTCTATTAAACATGAATCTGAAGAACACCTGGACATCAGTAAGTGTCATGCTCTTTCTTCTTTATTGTGGCAAAAAGACTGGTACAGGATGCAAGTGCTCTTGTGCCCCTGGTTGCTACGGGCCGTTGCTAAGGGATAGAGAAAGTAAGTCCCGGCTGTAGGTATTCCTCTGCCTGTTAGACAGTCAACAATACCAGGATACAGCTTAACGTTTTTAACGCATGATGATTTAAAAGTTGCAGATAATACCTTTCTTGGAGATTTGAAGAAGTGGCCTCCCTAAGGTACACAGAAGTAATACTTTTTTAAATGTTTTTATACAGGGGTGCAATAGGAGGCATCTTAACTCTTTGAGTGCCACCCCTTTCACCACTAGAGGGCGCCCAGTGGCCATAGAAAATCCCATAGAGATATGCTGGTATATGCAGAAGCCCTGCAGCCATGACTTGCCTGAACACTTTCCTTTGTGCATGTACAGGAAGAGGATGAAGTTAGCTTGAAGTTAGCTATTGGCTACCAAGCATTTTAGAAGCCTTATTTTCGTCAACTTAGCCATGATTAAACCTTGCACACCTCATGCATGGGAAAAAAACAGAGAAGAATGAGCTCTAAAAAATCCAATGCAATCCTGGATTGCATTGGAGTGGATTTGTGCAGTTTGTTCACAGCTTTCAAACAAAGAAATCCGATTGGAAATCCGTTCAGGCATTCTTGAGATAATCGCCATTATGTTTTACATGTTATGTAAACAAACATGGCTGCCCTGTATGTTAGATGGGGTTGTATGGGGGTGGAACATGCAAAATCGCGATTGAAATCATGTTCAACAGATTTGATGGGGTCCAAAAAAAAAAAAAAATTTTTCAAAAAAAAAATTTTTCAATTTTTTTTTTTTTTTTTTTTTTTTAAAGCCGAACTTGTTCGGGATCGGGACTCTGCGATACGCTAATAAAGCCGAACTAGTTCGGGATTGGCACTCAATGAGTTAAGTTAAGTATCAGGTCTTGTTGACTTTTTGTGTTTTAAAGGAATTTAGGGATTTACACTCCTTTAAGGTTTTCGGTAGGGCGTTCCATATGTCAGTGGTATAGCAGAAGAACGAATTTAGAACTTTTTTTGAGCCAACTCTGGGTTGAACGTGATCTGTGGTAGGCCTGTGCAAAAAAATCGATTAACTATATTATCGTGATGTTAATGCCGGCGATTCAATTAATCGATTTTCGAAGTTCAGAATCGATTTTCCCGATTTTATTTATTTATTAAAAATAAGGCGAAATTGACCTGAAGGTGAAATAACCACTTTCAGTCAGAGTAAGTACAGGTCCTAAAGGAACAGTTTTAGCTTATTTTAGGCTAAAGCCAGCGGAAAAGAAAAAAAAAATTATGACTGTTGAGTTCTGTGTTTTCTGGCATATTGACAAGGAACATGTTGTTGTAATGTTGTAGCACTGGCACTTTGGCTGAAATAAATGTCAGAAATATTGACTGACTTTATTAGGTTGCATTGATTTGAAGTATATGATTCAACGTTTAATGTTTTATATTGTTTAGAATTGTTTTAAAATGTTTCAATATAAAAAAGCTGTAATTTTTGGGGAAACATCGCAATAATCGTGATTCAAATCGCAGGAAAACGCAATACGCGATATAATCGAATCGTCACCCTATGAATCGAAATCGAATCGAATCGGGAGGTAAGTGAATCGTCACAGGCCTAATCTGTGGAGCTGCCTCTGGTGTTGTAATGACATCCTTGACGTTTAGGAAGTACTTTGTCAGGTACATGGGTCGGTATCTTAGTGGTGTAGTGTATCTTGTACACCAGGCCCATTGCAAGATGCTGTACTCTGTCAGCTACCTTTTCCCCCTTTTTGAGTAGGCAGGGCCTAGAGTGGATCATGCGGGTCAGTTTGGAATGAAAACCAGGCTTTCCTTATGGTGGAAAGCCTGGTGAGGACTGAGGGTAGGGTGTGTTAGAGTTAGGTGTGCCAAATTGCAAGCATTGACAATAGGCAATATTGTAGTCAATCCATCATAGTGGCCACCATTCAGGTCAATAATACAGTAAGTCATGTTTCTCAAACTTTCACATTTCAAGGTCTCCCCTTAACTCTGACAGTGTACAAATGGAACCAAATGTATCCGTTAGGGTTCATTTGGTTCCATTTGTACACTGTCAGGCTGTTAAGTACATAAAGTGCTGTTTTACAAAAACAGACCTTACAGAACAAAAACATTATCGTGTCCAATTTCAAACACAGCCAAAGTGTATGTATGGGTGAATATATAATGGAAAAATGTGAATGTTAAACATTTAATGGTTTTCTATTTTATAATTTGCATAGGCTTCGTGCACCTCCCCGTGTGTAAGGACGAGGTTTCACCCGAACAGCAGGAACCAGAGCCCCCACAGGTAAAAGTGGAACTGGAGGAGCAACTTCAAGGACCAGAGGATGGAGATGGGTCAATGTTGACATTATTATCAGTGAAAAGTGAGGATGATGAAAAGGGAGAAACAGAGCCTCTAGCCAGCACCTCAACTGAACACGTAAAAACAAAGGCTTATATTGAGGAGTGTGGGTTATCAGAACCAACTAATGATAACCAGCTCCTCTCTTCACACTGTTCTGAATCTGACACTGAAGACAGTGATGAGTGGGAGGAGACCAAAGAAGGTCAGTCAGCTTTAAACACACTGAAATCATACACCACACAAAATGTGAAAGGACAAAGATTGGCTTTAAGCAAGAAGAAGCTGTCCAAGGACCTGAAATCATCAAAACGAACAAGCAAACGCTTTAGCTGTAAGGTTTGTGGCAAAAACTTTAATCTGAAGACAAAGCTGACAAATCACACAAGGATTCATACAGGGGAAAAACCCTTTAGTTGTACAGTGTGTGAACAAAGATTCAGTCGAAATGATTGTTTGAAAAGACACATGATTACTCATACAAGGGAAAAGCCCTTCATTTGTACGGTTTGTGGCATAGGCTGTGGTCAGATGAGTAATCTGGTAAGACACATGAGGACTCATACAGGAGAAACCCCCTTTAGGTGCACACTTTGTGGCAAAGGTTGTCGTCAAATGGGTGATCTAACAAAACACATGACGACTCATACAGGAGAAACTCCTTTTTCTTGTTCAGTTTGTGAAAAAAGATTCAGTCGAAATGAAAGTCTAAAAAGACACATGAGTATTCATACTGGGGAAAAGCGCTATAGATGTACAGTTTGTCTACAAAGATTCAATCGAACTGAAAGTCTGAAAACACACATGAGGTCTCATACAGGGAAATAACCCCTTTGGTAGACCTGCCAACCGGCATGCATTTTGCATACAGGTGCACAATTCAGAAAGCTCCCTCTAAATTACACAAAAAGCTGTTGCCGCTTTATGAATTTGTGGTGTACTCTGTAATGTTTTACATGATTGTATTATCAATTATTATGCTAAATAGTTCATGCTTGAAAACAAATTGAACCGAGTGAGTAGACGGAAATGGTACCATACTGACCATTATTGAGGACCAGTTATATAAAGATGGGTTGAAAATGGGTGACGTAGTCCTTTCAAAGAAGCACTGATTTTCTTCTTTCCTTCTTTAAAAGGAGCACTTCACCTGTTTTCGACCCATTTTCATATAATTGGTCCTCACTTATGCTTATAATATTGTACCATTTTGTCCACTCAGTCTGTGTCTCAGAGAAGGACTGTTGTCAGTTAACCAGTTACTTCATCGGTAGACACTTTTATTATGCAAGGACTCTGGCTTCTATTATAACTTAACTTTCTAGGAAGAGAAAGCCTGGTGTTTCTGTGAGCTTGGAATGCCCATTGATGATTTCATTGATAGACAAGTTTCTGAACTGTTCACAGTTCACCAATGAGAAACAGACAGTGTTTTGCCATCTTAAAATGAGCATTATTAGGTAGGACAAATTATATGAAGATACAATAAGGCTGCATTTTGTGCTTACAAAACGAACTAAAACTATCTAACACATTCACCATTATGTGCTATCCAAATGCTTGTGATCCTTTTTTATTGCTTTTTATCTTTTTAACAAGATCAGTGTCTGTCCAGATTTAAAAGCCATATTCATTATTTTAATTAATATAAATATACAATGCAATGTGCTGACAAGCTCCTTGACTTTTTTAGCTGTTAACTGTATGTTGACATGTTGTTTGGAGTGTCAATTATCATTGCTATGCCAACAAAGTGACCTTGAGGCTCAGTAGGAAAAAATGCTACCTCTCGGATATCAGGAGACCAGAGAGTGGTCAAGTGAATCAAACTATTTAACCAGTGGTCTTAAACATGTCACAGTGGAGTGGGGAATTACCCCATATGACATATGAAAGTAAGGGGAACATATGAACAGTAAAGATAGTATCACAAGATTAGAAAAATCCACATCAACATCATCCCCCAAGTGCTATAGCCCTTCCTTACAGCTAGTTCATAAGCAACATTGCATAAATTGCAAGTTGCAATATTAAAAGCAATACGCTAACTGTGGCCTAATGCCTCGCTGTAACTTTCTCCTCTTGACAGATGTCAAATCTACTAAGTAACAATGCATGGTATTTTTAAACTTTATTTTTAAGACTCTTTTTAATCATATTTTCTTTCAACTACTAGGGGAATGCAACTAGGGGGTGCAAAAGGTGAACCCTCCTTCACAGAGAGTTTTGCAAAGAAAACTAAAGAATGATTTAACCTTCCTGAAGACTTGAGTTAATTTTGTGTGTGTGGTAGGGATGGGACGATATGAACATTTCATATCACGATTATCGTGACCAAAGATATCGTGATTTGCGATATCACGATAATCAAAATATCCCCAACATCCATTATCCTGGGGCGGAACATTTGCCCAAAGAATTGCAGATCTACAAGCTCACAGCGCGTCGCGATGCGTTGTGAGCTTGTAGATCGGCTATTTTTTGTCAAAGAGATTTGGTAGAGAGTGAAAAAAAGATTGTATCATGTACGTATATTATAAGTATGTTTTACCAATAGAAGGTTTAAGTGGTACCGGATATGCAGCTCGGCAAATAAAAAGGTGATTTGATCCCTGTGCGTGACTGAGGACGATTTCACAATAAATTAAATCTCCACAATATATACGATATCTTGAGTGTTTTTTATCGCAATAAATGATAATATCGCTTATCGTCCCATCCCTAGTGTGTGGGAGGGGTACCTTTTTTCCCCTCCATGTTTAAGGTGGATTATTTATCATCTGAGAGGAACTTCGAATCACCCCACCAGCCCTCTGTCTGTCTGTATCTCTCTCTGTAATGAAAAAGACGATAAGTGCAGGAGACACCGGGGACGTGCAGCGAGTGGTGTTGGTACCGCTAGTTAGATGGGCAGTTCTGCCTTGTTGAACTTCTTCTGTGTTTTTGCAACTATGACTCAAGTTAAACCTAATCTTAGGGGGTGGCAGTGGCTCAGGGGTAGAGAAACTGTCATTAGAATACAGTTTTCCCGAAAGGTTACAAGTTCGATCCCGGGCTCCCCCAGAGTTGGTGTCAAAGAGTCTTTGAGCAAGACTCTGAACCCCTAGTTGCTCCCGGTGAGCAGGTTGGTGCCTTGCATGGTTTCCTCCACCATCGGTGTATGAATGTGTGTGAATGGTTGAATGTAATGCACAATCTCTGTAAAGTGCCTTGGATAAAGGCGCTATATAAATGCACCATTTACCTTTTATTTACCATTTCATTCTTAACCTCAGTAAAATTATGCTCGCCTCAAACCTAACCTTATTCCTAACCTCAGTAAAACTATGCCTAAAATGAACCTTATTTCAAACCTCAGTAAAATTATTCCTAAAGCAATCCTCATTCCAAATCTTAACCTCAGTAAAAAAAAGAAAAGGAAAAGTATGCCTAAACCTAACCTTATCCTCAGTAAAAGTAGTGTTTTATTTGAGAACATAAATTGTCTGCAAAAAGTAGCATCGGATTGAAGTGAGATCGGAGCCCAAGGACTATAGGCTGGGAGTCTAATAAGGTTGCACTCCACTGAGCCAGCACAAAACACAGTGACGAAGTTATGCATGATGGATCAATCCTAGTCATTGTATAAGATTATAAAATATAGCATTGGCATATAATATTCTTATTACTCCCCAATACATTTATTAAAACAACAAAGTGTTTCCTCAACTGCTAAAAATGAACCATAGCTTTTGTCGAGCAGAAACTATGTTTACTGCAGTATTTGTGGAATTAATTATGCTGTGAAAAGCAGTTACTTATATTAAACATTACATTGTATACTGTTCATACCATGTGCCATGTGTTTCACTGTTTGCAATAGATTCTGTGAAATGCAGGCACTTTTATTTGATGTTACCATGTAGTGACTAGTTGAGAATTATACACTGTGTATACATTAAAATGTAGTGTTGCCTGTCTATACCCCACACAAAACTAGAACAATTGCATACGATGCAGATACCACCATAGAACCAGAAGCAGAATCTAAATTGTAATATTGTTTTGCATTTCTGAATCTGCAGTCCTTGATGTCCTCGAGTACAGCATCTGATCGCCAACGTAAGGAAATAAACAAGGCAAGTTGTTTGACAACGGTATGTGAATCTGCTATCCATTTAATAACAGTACACGCTCATTCATTCTGCCCTATGTTAATTGTAATACCTCAACTCCCAAAATTCCAGACATTTTAAACCATGGATTTCAATAAATACAACTGAGATGTTTTAATACCTTAAGGATCCACAGGGGACTCTGTTAAACAAGGCTACACAAACTTTGTGAATGTGTTTTATTTGAAGTTACGTCACAAACATTGTAACTTTACACAGGTTACTATATAAATATTTAAAAAAGGTATCGGGGCTGGCCTAGTGATCCAGGCACATACCACATAGGCGATGATGCTTGACAGCAAGTCACGGGTTCGAGACCCGACCCCGGCAGCCATTGCTGCATGTCACTCCCCGTCTCTGCCCCAAAATATCTTAAGAAGGATATAAAAAAAAACACTCATGGCTCTGTTTTGACTGTCTTACGTACCAGCCCTTATGCCTTAACTTAAGACCTGGAGGTGTGGCAAACCACTCAAAACATTCAAAACAGCATTTGCCAAAATAGAGCCTCCAGTATCAAGGAACATAATAGCATGTTATCAATAATTGTGTGCCGTAGGTTAATGTTCTGCAACCTCACTCCCACACAGATTCGTCAGAGCACAGCACACACTCAGCATCTTGTCAAGGAATGTCACGTCCTCGCCCTCAATTGGAAGCACCATACTGAGCGGTATTTTATCAGCCAATACAGTGTACTTGTTATGTATAGTGCCAATCACTCCCTCCACATACGTTCTGAGGTGAGCCATCTGTTGTGTTGCTTCCACATATTTTATATCCAAATGGCAGGGCCCGTTTGTGGACGAGGGGATCATCTTCACCTCAGCACACATCATTCCTACCCCGTTATCGAAGCTAGCAGCTAGCAGCAAATCACCAGGTAACAGTTTGTCAAGAATCCCAGAGTTTTCTGTCACATGCTTGTCACTGATGCAACCTCTCCATCCCTTGGAAATGAACAAGATACGTCCTTGTGGTGTAACACCAATGAGGTACTTAGTGGTTTTATTTTGCTTGTAGTCCAAATATGACCGAGGTTTGTGTGTGTTAATGAGATTGTATGGTTTCATTGTAACTAACTCAAAACAGTCCAATATTATAGCAACACGCTCCCCAAAAGCCTCCTCAAACAGAGGAGGCATACTTCTCTGCAAAGCTACTCTCCTTGGCCAGTGCACCAAAGAGTTAAGTCGGGTATGCAAAACAGCAATTGTGTCACTAAATGTTCTGGAAACAGTTGTTCGGACTACATTAAAGAGCTGAGCGATACGGATGATAGGCATATTATGCCGCAGGCGCATGAGAGTTAGGATAAGCATCTGAAAAGGAGTCAATACTTTGACTGCCGCAGGCAGGTAGGGCAGAATTGTGGCCAGCACAGCCATTACAAGGGCAAGGTTTGGAAGACCAGTGTAGTACTTGACTTTCAGATCGTCATCTTCGAAGTACTGTGCATCCAGTTTCCTCTTTTCACGCACGTCATCATCCCTGTTCTCTTCCAATAGGCGGTTGATTTCAGCACGCCAGTTCACACACAAGTGACATTCAATAGCATAGCTGCTCACACACTCATCACATCTCATCAATGGCATCTTGGCAGCAGAACCGTAAATCCCAGTTCCACCTGCTTCTTCTTCTTCTTCCAGTGGCGTTTGTACTGCTTCTGTCTGTGCAGTCTCATCTACAGCAGTCTCTTCCACTGCTGCAGTCTCATCTACAGCAGTCTCACTCTCTTCCACCGCTGCCTGTCTACTGCCTATCGCAGTTTCCTTTTGTCTGGCAAACTGTTCCATCTCTGTAGCCATGTCGATTTCATTGTGACCCATGTGCAAAGATGGTGCCCAGTCTGGATCGGTCTCACTCATTTCATATGCTGGTTTACCTGGGAACAACAAAAAACAGAGTTGTAATACAACATCAAGCTGGCCAAGGCATCATTTTTCATGTTCCCTCAGCTGTGGCGTGTTGGACAAATAACTCAATGGTACTGCACAGTGCACACCACTCGTTTCAAAATTGTATATGATGCAGGAGGCATTATTTAAAACAAGCACTTCCAATCTCCTAAGAGTTGCTTGTGACTAGCGTTAGAAGGAGTTTTCCTTAACGCTATGTCACCGATGATCCCTTTCGCCAGCAGGAAAGGCTGCGCACCCTCTTGTCTGTAGTATAAAAAAAAAATTAAATACAGTTTTCGCTACTAACCAAAACAAAGATGCTTGTTGGTGAAATGAAAAACAAATACAATAGATTCTCTATGCATGGGGTTCAGGTCAGGCCAGTTGGCTGGTCAGTCAATCATAGTAATACCATGGTCAGTGCACCAGTTATTAGTAGTTTTAGCACTATGGGCAGGTGTTCCCTTTCCTGCTGGAAAGTGAAATAAGCATCTCCATTCAAGCCTACGAAACACAGAGTGCTCTAAAATATCCTGGTAGATGGCTGTGTTGACTCTTAACTTTATCATACACACATACGGTTTACTTCTCTACTCCACATCTTGGATCCAAATATTGTATACTTTTACTCCACTACAATTATTTGAAAACTTAAATTATTTGAAGTTACTAGTTACTTTGTAGATTTTGATTGTCATTACAAAACATACATTAACCACTTCAGCCCTATATTACATTTCTGCCATTTGAAAATAGCCGATCAAAAAGCTCACAATGTGTCGCGATGAGCTTGTACATCTGCTATTTTCAAAGAAAAGTTATTAGGGTTGTAACGATACATTTTAACAGCGATATGATACGCATCACGATTACACAATACATGGTTAACGATACTTGGACAATATTGGTTCATTCATGGCGATACGATACGATTCCATTCAATGATTCAAAATCTATATAGTAACTATTTAGCAAAGAAATGAAATCTGTGTAAAACGTGTAAAAAATATATTATTTTGGAAGTAAACGCTGGGATTATCTAGCAAATACATTATATTTCAAGTTCAACACATATGGACAAACGCACCTTGACATGAACACAGAGATTACACACATTTATTGATAGACCAAGAGTAATGGAAAGGTAATTAGACCCCTCTTTCATTTTCCCTCTTAAAATTGATATATAAAACGATATGATACAAAGCCAAAACGGTACGATATTTTGCTTTTGCAAACGATGTAGTAGATCACTGCAAATTAAAATCGATTTTTCGAATCAGTTACTATATCGTTACACCCCTAATATTGTTATACTTGTCTTCATAAGGAATGAGTATTTTTACTTTTGGTACCTTTGTACTTTTATTCAAGTAAATATTTAATCCCAGACATTTACTTATGGCAGAGCATTTCTACATTGCTTGATTGATTGATTGATTGAAGACTTTATTAGAAGTTTGCATAGAAAACGGTACAGTTTCATGACGGTACAGTTCACTGGTACAAGGTCTACTAAAAGGAGATCCTAGAAAAGACTACGCTTATTTCCACAGGAAACCATTTAAGTATCTCATAACATTGAATGACAGACGAATAGAACACAGTACTATGCAGTAGATATAGTCAGTAAATAAAGAAAAAAGAAAAGAGCAAAAAAAAACAGTAGGTTTATACAAACAGTAAGTATATACAAAGAAGGGGCAGGGAGGGGAGGGCTGGGCTAGGTTTGTTTTTACCAGTTGCGAACGGCTGCTGCCTGTAAGTGGTTTTTCAGGGCGATTTTAAAGGATGCTAGTGATCCACACTCCTTTAAGACCTTTGGTAAGTAGGGTGACCAGACGTCCCGTTTTGCCCGGGACAGTCCCGTTTTCAAGCTGCGTGTCCCGGTGTCCCGACAAATATCTCTAAAACACTAATATGTCCCGGTTTTCAACATTCACTGCAAAATTGTCCCGGTTTTCGCCAGAATTAAAATAATAGTAGCTGTTTTCAGTGGTTGCATAGACATTTATCATGTTCTTTTCATGAAAACATGCTCACCTATAACAAACAGAAAAAAGGAACAAATTCATTGCGTGTCTGAATTCAACGCTGAGTCTGTTTGTCAATCACTCACTGCCTGTTTGCAACCCTGCGGTGCGTGTGTGCGCGTGCACGAACGTTAGAGAATGAGCACGCGGGTGAGCGGTAACGGGCGCATTGCTTTTAGGGTCCCAGTTTTAGGCAACAGTGTTTTGCATCCCGGTTTGAGTGGCTGAAAATATGGTCACCCTATTGGTAAGGCATCCCACATTTTTGTGGTATAGCAGAAGGACGAGTTTGACCCTTTCTTTGAGTTGACTCTGGGTTGAACGTGATCTGTGGCGCTGCCTCTGGTGTTGTAGTATTGATTCTATTACTTTAAAGACTAAAGTAAAAAAATGTCAGTACTTTTTACACCACTGTTTTTTTTCCTGGCCAAACAAGGGAATCACGTGACGTTGATCCGCTTGCCCTATTCGCTCACACTAAAGACATGACGTATGTGTATTTAGACGTGTGCCATCGTGTTATCTGCTGTTTCAGTAAATAATTAACTCACCAGAAAGGAAATGCCGGGAGCAAACCTTGGCCGATCTGGGAGAGTCAAAGGTGATTTCGGGTAGTCGCACGGCGGAAACCCACACTCTCCGACGTCTCTTTGTCCTCTCAGCGACCCGGGGCCCCTCGGTGAGCCTCAGCGCAGGAATGCTGTGAAACCTCAGTCCGTGGTCTAGTTTCTTATTCTTATCGTGGGAAGTGCTGCGACAGCCTTTGACACAACAACGTATACCCGTCATAATGACAGAATGGCTGAGCTGAAAGAGCAAATAGCAAAAAAAAACAGACTGCAACAGCTAGCAACGCCTGAAGCTAAAAGCAACAACAACAATACGCATTTACTTCCTCTTCCTGGTCAAATCGTTAGCGCATGCGCATTGCTTAAGCCTTAAAACAGGCAGGCACCATTGCCTTTCGCCACCTTGTGGAGGATGTGTGTAACTGTCAACATTGAATGAAGATGGATGGGTTTTAGCAACAACCTCAAACTTTACTCAACTCAAACTTTATTTATAAAGCACATTTACAATGATCAGTGGTCTTGGGCCAGGCTTTCCCGTTGAAGATGGACATCAGTCCCCCAAATGACACTATGTCCAGTAGTCCTATAGCTCCTCTAAAACTTTTGGATTCATCAGTTCTCTGGTTTAGATGATAAAATACAGGAGAGTGTGCATCATACCAGGTCTGAGCAACTCAATGTAAAATTGGCTATTTTTGTCCAAAATGGTCTTAAGTAAAAGAAAGTAGCATGATCATTACATGCCTGGTGTACAAGATACACTACACCAGGCCGCGTGGCCCTGGCCCGCTGGCCTTCGCGCCGCTTGCAATGTCGTGGACAATAATTACAGTCGGACATTGGACAACTGGGACGTTGGACAACTGGGATTTTCCCCACTAAGGGCACCCATGTACCTGACAAAATACTTCCAAAACGTCAAGGTTCACAATTACAACACCAGAGGCAACTCCTGTCCACAGATCACGTCCAACCCAGATGTGGGTGGCCCCAAAAAGGGTCAAATGTGTTCTCCTGCTATGCCGCTAAAATTGGAACGCCCGCCGAAGGTCTTAAAGGAGTGTAAATCTCTACCTTCCTTTTAAAATGGCACTGAAAAACCATGTGGAGGCAGCTGCTATACTTGAAACTGGTAAATGAAAACAAAGTCTATCCTTACCTCCCCCTGACATTTCTATTCTCATTCTCATTCAATGTTATATGAATTAAAAGGGATCTTAACAAGCCATATGCCTTTTTGGGTGTTTCCTTTTAGTTGTACCAGTGAACTGTACTGTTATGAAACTGTACCTTTTCCTATGCAAACCTCTAATAAGGTCTTCAATCAATCAATCAATGCTACACTGGGTCTGGACCCATTTGTGGGTCGTAGACATATTTGTATGGGTCCTTTAATTTTTTTGTTTCCTACTGTTAGGATAAATTATGATACATAATTATGTTATTGGTGTATGAGTCTCATATGACCATATAAAGGCATAATATGAACTGAACGTACAGTATATAAGAGACCACATTTTGGTCGCATACTGTAGGTTCAGGCAAACTGATTAAAGGTCATAATAACTTTGAATGCCCTGAATAGAATCATGTTTTGATATACTGTGATACTATGATATAAGTCACGAGTGGTGGAAAATAACCAGCACTACGTGGCACTTTCTTCCTGTTATTTCCTTGTTATGATATAGGAACAAATCAATGAGTTCCTACTACTTCCTTGTTATGATATGGGAACAAATGAATAAGTTCCACGACTTCTTACTGTCATAACTGTACTCTTTATATACATGTTAAACTTCCATTTTGGGAGAGAGAGATTAGAACGCTACCACCAGGATGGCAGCCCACTGCTCTGTCTACCTTGTCTGTCTCTCTTCAATACAGCAATATAAGAAATATAGTCCTTTGGCTCTTTGTCTTATTTTCTCTATGGATTTAGAGATCCATAATTTATTATTAATACCTACATTTTGTTTTTAATTATTAGTATTTAAAAACATTTTAAAAAAATCAGATTCTTGTAAAAAATAAGTAATTTCATGAATAAATAAAATAAAAGTCGTCTCATTGCTGCAATAAAAAATAACTAATAATAAACCCTGCAAACCATGAGAGCTTTGGTAGACTTTGCATGAATGTAGTCTTCAGATGCTTAGTAGATACCATTAGCATTCACTTGATGGCAGTAGAGTCCTGCACCAAACTAATACCAGAGGGAAGACTTGATTCCCTCAGAATTGCTATCTTTTAGGACCTTTCATAGACAGCAGCAGCACACAGCAAGGGTATGTTTTGAACAGTGACACTGCAGTACAAAGCCTACCCAGGGATCATTAGGCCAGTCGATCTGAGTGAACCCTGAATGATTACTATTGCGATTTATTTTGGGTCACAACCCTCTTTAGATTTTAGATTGACTGGCCTACATTGCCATGCTGGCTTGTGGTGGACATTTCTGTCAAAACTATATTTTTGGCACAGATATGAGAGTTCAAATATAAAATTTATTTTGTGGGGTCATGGCCTGAAAAGGTTGAGGACCACTGTTATAGACAGTAAATTCAGTAAATAACAATGATGCATTCTGGCACTACGTTTCTGTCGGGTTGAAAACTTGCATGTCCAAAACCTTTTCCTTTTTTATTATTATTTTATAAACATAACAGTAGTGTAAACACTACAAATGCGTCGCATCGTGGGGCGATTTGAGCTTATAAGTATAAGTCGGTTATATTCACTACTTTTGTGTGACACAAACTCTTGTATGATGAAGTAGGGCATTTACAAAAAGAAAAAGTTGAAATACAGAGATAGGCCTACAAGGTTTCTGCCCGACAGGCACGGCTGGCAACTATAATGTTGCTGCTGAACAGTGCTCACATTTCATCTGTTGTGTCAACCCATTGATCTCAATGCACTTGTGTTCAGAATGTTCTGTTCCAGTCAGAAAGACAATGCAGCGGGGATAGACTATCTGCCCTTCAGGTCCCCCTCCCAGGATAGGACGCCTGTGATCCCATAATACTGTCTTTGTGTTATGTGATAATTAAGATTGACACAGTATCTGAAATGGCAGCAGAATCCCTTAATTCCTGTTTCCCATAGCATGCAGGGTATACTGTGTTGGGAGTGTGTGTGTGTGTGTGTGTGTGTGTGTGTGTGTGTGTGTGTGTGTGTGTGTGTGTGTGTGTGTGTGTGTGTGTGTGTGTGTGTGTGTGTGTGTGTGTGAGAGAGAGAGAGAAAGAGAAGATAAAATCTCAAGTTCTTTTAAAGCTAATTTTGTACATTTGAATCAGATTTCTTTTTCTGACAGTGCAATTGCCAGCTTAAAGGCATAGTATGCAGCCTGACCTTGCCCTGTGTTATAACTAAACAATAAATAGATGTTTACCCATATTTTCCCTCCATACCAGCAGCTATGATGGTGTTAACATCTGGCTGTATTTTTTGTCTTCACTGTAAAACATCAAAATACAGCGAAAGAGTGCTGTGTTTTTCTGCAGGAAAACACCACCACACTACTGATAACTGCTGGTATAGAGGTAAATTGCTAATTGGTAGGCTAATGGTAATGGTTGATTATGTAAATATGCTTAAAGGAGTAGTTCACCCCCAAAATGACTATTTTTCTATTGATTAGTCATGCCATGGAGACTTGAGTTCAATAATATTTTTTTGTATTTGTCGCTTTCCTAAGATTTACCCCCATTGATTCCGGATGGGGACCCAAATGCTTGGGCCTGGATAGGGACCCAAATAAGGCCCTGGATGGGAACCCAAATGCATTTGGGCCAGAATCACTGGGTTACCTTTAGGGTCAAGGGTCAAGTAAATTTACCCCCCATTGATTCTCACCCAATGCATTTGGGTCCTCATCCAGGGCCTTGTATTTGGGTCCCCATCCAGGCCCATGCATTGCCAGATTGACATGGGCCTAACAGAATGGGCCTCTAGCTTTTCTTAGTTCAATTCATTTGCAGACATGGGGTTGTTAACATATAAATACTCTCTTTCCCAATGCAAATGATCACTGGCCACCTGGACAATTGTGATGGAAATAGTAGAATACTAAGCTGCATGGGATCATCAGGCTACAAGAACCAGAGGCATCATTTCAGGGAAAAAAGGGGGGGGGGAAGTAAAGACAAAAAACAAACTTAAGAAGAGGCACTCAGTCAGAAGTTGACTGATCTGCAAAAAACATTCGGGGGTGGAGAAACTGCATGGCTGGGGGTGGCTACCGTGGGGTGGCAAATATTGGCATTCCATGCCTGGGACCCCAAATGACAACCCCATGACAAGTAGGCTACAGCCAGGGGCAGATGTGTTATCACATGAAGGGGTTAAACTGAGCGGCGCTTGGGGGTCCAGCTGTGAACACAGCCCCGCCCATTCACCCCAAACTGCAGGGAGCGCGGGCCGCACGGGGAGGGGCTGCTTATGGACTGACACCGCGGAAAGCCAATGAAGACCCTGAAAGTGTGAGTCACCCTCTCGACTTTCCAATGGAAACGGGGAAGAGGCGGACCGCAGGAATCACACTTGGTTGAATGGCCATCATCTAACAGCAATAAAGCAGTAAATAGCCTAAGATGCCACGCGCTAAAACACGACTTCAATCAGTAATAACCTTAAGGAGGGAAGGAAGGACAGATTGCTGGAGCCGCAACATCGCGCTGGATATAAACCCACGGAACGGCGCTGACATCGCTGCGGATTTGTCCTGCAGCTGCACTGCACGCACGGCCACTGCTGGCTGCGAAGCAAAACGTGGGAGAATCGATCATTTGGGATTTCGGTACTAGTGATGGACAGCTGTTGGATCACTAATTTGGCGCAGAGGAGGCAGACGCTAAAGCTGACGATGCAATAACACGTAATCTGTTGTGTTTCGCTGGCTGCTGGCTGAGGAGAAGTAGTGGCAGGGTTTTCCCTCGCTGGTCAGTGAGGGGGTCGTGATGTTGATGATGATGGTGGTGATGATGATGATGAATGAGCTTTCCACAATGTGAGGAGGAGGAGGAGGATGGAACAGCCGACAACAAGGCTGCAACAACGTGTTAATTGTTACAGGGTTAATTTTGTTGACTAAGACTAAAACGACTTTTGATATTTAGTAGGACTAGACTAGACTAAACAATTTCAGAAGACTAACTGGTGTGTTACTCAAAAGACTAAGACGAAATCTTTGCTGTCAAAATTAACCCTGCATTAAAGATCAAGAATAAGATTTAGATATTTAGTCGACTAAGACTAGATTAAACAATTTCATGAGACTAAAACTAAATGTGTGTTATCCAAAAGACTAAGAGTAAATCAGAATTTGCTGTAAAAATGAACAAGGCTGCAACAACGTGTGTGGCCATGCCGTACAGGTGCACGACTTGAAGCCCTCGCGCGTGAGACGAGACCCCCCAAATGAACGGCTTTGACTGAAACGGGGCAGCATGACGATGATGGGATCGCTCCGCGTATATTCTATGATTTTCCTCAGTGAAACAGCAACAGCATCGTCCCGCTTTTTACAGGGAAACGGGAGGCATGTGTGCAGATGTAACGGATTCGAAACGTAACGATGATGGTGCACTGTGATAGCTACGGACTGTTTGAGTTGCGTAATGGTCGGTTTCATCCTCTGACAGTAGTGAGTGAGGCTGCGAGCGGCTCTTTGGGTTGTTAATAGGCCCCGGTGATGAGAGAGCCAAATCCACATGGATCCATACTGTTCCCTCCTCTCTCTCTCTCATGGTGATTATTCGTTCTCTTGTGACTTTCGCCGCATGTTCAATTGTTTCCTTTATTATCCCCAAGTAGGCGTTTCACTCCAGAGAGAAGCTATTGTGATCATTATTGTACGATGTTTTTAAGACCATTTCATTGTTAAACTAGTTAAGACTGAATCCCTTGTTCAAAGGAAGTTTCATAAACTGCACACACACTATTAGTTTCATCCTTAATGTAGGCCTGGCTATATCATCACCCTCTCTCCATGAATTTCCCTCCGCGGATCTTATCTTATTTGACTTTTTGGACTTGCATTGAAGTGTTTCAACCATAGTCTACTATATTATGCAAATAGACATGGGATCTTATACAGACTACTGATGTAAATGGGACTAAGTCATTTTCTATTCCTTTTTAGTGGAATACTTTTTTCCCTTTAAAAAAAGTCATCTCAGTTGTCTGGTGACTGGTGGTGTCTCTGCTTCCAATAATATCCATCATGTCGAGATCAAACAGTGTCAGCCCACCCGGAGTCGGTGGTGCGCCCGGGCTGAGGGGAGGGACCGAGCTCAGATCAGCTTGGGGAGAGTGTGAGTCGGTCGCCAACGGATCATGCCCATACTCGGCCAGATCTCCGCGCAAGAGGCTCGCGCGCTCCAGCACCCGATGGAGGGAAGAGGACGACTTGGAGCGACCAGCCGGACGCGCGACGACGACGGTTAGCAGGGTCAGCTTCAGGTCAGTGGTGCGAAAAGTACTCCAATGTTTTACTCAAGTCAGTGGTTCTCAACCCTTTCAGCCCGCGACCCCCAAAATAACTGTAACTGGGGACCCCCCCACTCTGACAAGCACAAAGAGTTGAGGAATTACATGTAGTATAACACGGTTCTATGGTTAAATAGCAGATCTACATGCTCACAACGCCTCACAAACAACTTCTAGAGATATTAAAAAGTTCTTAAATTGTCAGAAATGTGCAGATACCCTATATACACTTAAACTTTATGCTGTTGTTTTTTACTGTTGAGAGAGAAAACAATGTTGCACATTAAGTTAATCATCTGGGAACCCCCTAGAATAATTTGGGGACCCCCTGGGGGTCCCGACCCACAGGTTGAGAACCACTGACTTAATTAAAAGTATCAATACTGAAATGATCGCTTAATCCATTAAGTAAAAGTCTGGAATTTAAAATTTACTTGACTAAAAGTAGCCTACTAAAGTTTTGGTATCATCTACTAAAAGTACTAAAAGTAAAAGTACTCATTTTTTTGGCAGAATGTCCAATTTCAAATGTATATTGGTCATTTGAAAATAGCAGATCTACAAGCTCACAATGTGACGCATTGTGAGTTTGTAAATCATCTATTTTCAAATGGCCAAAATGTATATAGGGCTGTTAATGTATGTTTTGTTATAATAATCAAAATCTACAAAGTAACAAGTAGCTAAAAGTTTTCAAATAAGTGGAGTAGGCCTACAAGTAAAAGTACAATATTTGGATCCGAGATGTAGTGGAGTAGAAGATAATTAGCTTAATGTGAAACATTGTTTTCTCACTCAACAGTAAACAAACCAACAGTGTATAGAGGGTATCTGCACATTTATAAAGTGACAATTTAAGGACTTTATAATACCTCTTAAATGACAAATTAACGTTGTGAGCATCTGTTATTTTCACAATAGAACCGTGTTATACAAAATGTAATTCCTCAACTCATAGTGCTCGTCAGGGTGGGGGGGTCCCCACTCGTCAGGGTGGGGGGGTCCCCACCCCAGTTAAAACATTGATTCTTTTGGAGGTTGTGGCCTGAAACGTTTGGGAACCACTGCTTTGCACCACTGCTTCAGGTCCAGGTCGGCTTGGCAGGAGCATGGAGAGGAAGGTCGAAACCACACCAACCGCCTGTCCCCGAGACGCGCCGACGGGGAGGTGAGACCCAAGTCGGTGGAGCTGGGCCTGGAGGAGCGGCGAGCCAAGGAGGAGGAGGTCACGCCCGAAGTGCACTGTTCCATGGCTGCGTGCTGCGACGGCGTCATGCACATCTTCAAGTCCAAGAAGTTCCCCTCGGAGAAGCTGGAGCGGCTCTACCAGCGCTACTTCTTCCGGCTCAACCAGAGCAGCCTGACCATGCTCATGGCCGTGCTGGTGCTGGTGTGCGCGGTGATGCTGGGCTTCCACTGCGCCGGGGGCAACGCCGACCCCACCTTCGCCGCGGTGTTCTCCACGGCCATCCTGCTCATCCTCGTCCTCATGGTGGTGTGCAACCGGAACGGCTTCCACCAGGACCACATGTGGATCGTGTGCTATGTGGTCATCCTGGTGGTACTGGTGGTGCAGGTGATCGGCGTGCTGCTGGTGCAGCCGCGCAGCGCCTCGGAAGGCATCTGGTGGACCGTGTTCTTCATCCACGTCATTTACACGCTACTCCCCGTCAGGATGCGCGCCGCCGTCATCACCGGAGTTATCCTGTCCGCCATCCACGTGGCCATTTCTTGGATGTTAAACAGCATGGATAACTTCTTATGGAAGCTGGTATGTATATGGCAATTGCCTTTTTATTAACCAATTACATATGCTATTTTTGGCCAATGTTCCCCCAAGACCATGGATGCTTTTTTTTGGCTAAGATTACTGTTGTAACGGGTTACACTACAGGCTATGAGGTTTGTGTAATTACGCAGAAAGTGATATGACGCTTGGCAGAGCATACCGGTACATCTGTTTAAGTTGTTAATGTTTGTTTGTTTGATTAATTGATTGATTCGTGATGAAAGATTTTGGTATTTTTTTCTTTACATGACTTAAATCAGGAAGGTTAACAGCCAAAACATGATCAAACTGGATGGCGCTTTGGCAGATGTAGGCCTACTATATTGTAACTAACTTTGCAAAGGCAAATTCCTTTACAACACAGCTTCTATAATGAACAATAGCAGGGGTTGTGGGCGAGTCTTGTGACTGGCCATTATCCAATAATCACTTTAAGGTAACATGACTAAAAATGAAACAAAAGCACGATAGACTTGTCTTCTAGATGCAACTGCTAGTTGCCAGGGAAACTGTCTTGGTTGACTACAGGGCTTGGCCTTATCAGTCCCTTTTTATGCATATTTGCATTCATTATAACATGTCTATAGTACAAAAACTCATTATCCTTGTTTGTAGATTATGGGTAATTCATCTAGGCCTAATATATAGACAGCTCAAGCTGTTGAACAAGGCCTGACCACTGCCTGTTATTAGGTTGGCCTTTGGTGTGTATTTTACTTGTGGAAGTTACCGCTCTATGCGAGCCTGTTACCAGGCTGGTCTTTACTTTTTCCTGTGAATCCATGTGGATTGACTGGATTCTATTCAGAAACTTGATTTCCATTATTCTAAATGGAGGTGTCACCTAAACCTAACCTTAACCCTAACCCTAACCTCAGTAAAACTAAGCTGGTGAATGCTAACCTGCCAACGCTGGTGAATGCTAACCTGGTGAATGCTCAGCCCCTGTTTTTAAGTGAGGGTGTTTCTGAATGGAGACCCCTCCCCGGATTGGTTCTGTGAAAGTTACCCTTGTGGCCTATGTGGTTGAGCCAGACAAATACGTTGAAAATCTGTTCAGTAAGGGTCTGTTTGCACTTTATCTCATGTTCAATGCACTGACTCTCTCTGCACCTTTAATGTCTAATCCCATGTACTTAGTACCTGCTGCTATGTGAACCTACCGAAGTGCTACCACCCATGTCCCATGTCAAAACTTATGCACTTTAATATCTAACTTCATGTTCATATTTGTACTAGCTGGATTATGCTATGTGTGTATGTAGATATCTGATTCTGAGGCCTTTGCTTCACCAAATTAAATAGTTCAAAGCGGCCAGCAGAGCCTTTGGCCTTCCATGTGTAAAGACCCCATGTGGCCTATGGGCCACGCGCAAGCCCATAACACCAACACCAATACCATGCACTAAATGGAAAGATCCCATTGATACATACAATCTAGTAGCAACTCGTAAATCCCTATGATCTATCCATACATTGCTCCTAAAACCCAGGGACGAAAGCTTAAGTTAATCCCAATATCTGTACTCTCGTTTTATTCAACAAATTGTTATTGTGCTTCAACTTTGGAAATGATTCTAGGCTTTATTTTATGGGGACTTTTATTAAGCTTACAATGCTAATGTTCCAGGAGATATTTGTTTTTTATGTGTTGTGCCTACATTTTCCCAGTAAAAATTTAAAGCCTCTGGTAGTAGTTTTACAACTTACATCGAGCTTTTCAAAACGTTTCAGCTAGAGCTCATGGGAGCTCAATAAACATGCACATGTTATTTTTTTAAGTGCAGTTTATTGGATACAGTTTAAATGATCCCAAATGATATTTGTGGATGTGTGTATGTGCGCGCGTGTGTTTGTGCGCGCGCCCACGCGTGTGTGTGTGTTAGGGACGGGACGGGACGATATGAACATTTCAAATCCCGATTATTGTGACCAAAGAAATTGTGATTTAAGATATTATCGCGATAATCAAATAACCCCAACATCCATTATCCTGGGGCGGAACATTTGCCAAAAAATAGCAGATCTACAAGCTCACAGTGTGTCGCATTGCAGTGCGTTGTGAGCTTGTAGATCGGCTATATTTTGGCAAAGAGATTTGGTAGAGAGTGAAAAGAAAAACGTTATCAAGTACGTATATTATAATCCCAGTGCATGACGGAGGACGACTTTTGTGTGTGTGTGTGTGTGTGTGTGTGTGTGTGTGTGTGTGTGTCACTCTCTCTTTCTATCTGATGTTCTCTGTCCCCTCGCACCATTCTTCTCAGTCAGTACTCCACCCCTCCTTCTGCAAAGTTCATTGAAGTCTCTACAACTTCAGTGTTTGTTCAAATAAAATAATATTCACCATTCCACACACTGCACTGCAAATTACGCTATTCCAAACGAACTACTCAGAATCCTGTTATCAGGCTTTTCAACTGTAGTGATTTTCATGAACCCGGATTCATATTCATAACGCTGTAGCAAGGGTTTTAGAACGATACATGCCAACACACTCATGAATAAGATTGAAGATGTCCGTTTTTGTCAGGTGTTCATCTAATGGCCAGTGCTTTTGTGACATAGTTATTGATAACATAGTTATTGATCATCATCAATTCATTGCTATTGAAACCTTTTTACATATTATATAAAAAGTTGCCTTTTTAGTCAAGACCATTACATATTTCAGAGATTACAATTTCTTTCAAAATTATTTCCTAGAATTTCTAACTATATAAAACACGCATTAAGTGAAAATAAGTGATAAAATACAAAAAGATAAAAGAAATAAAAGTGTTGTAGCCTAAAATAAGACTTTACGATACATATTTTCCTGTTTATTTTTGATCAGATGTTTGATTACATTGATTAGTCTGTGAATTAAACGGTTTGTGATGCTGATATAATCCTGTATCTGATTTTATTTCCAGTGAAAACGGTGGTTTGATAGCAGTGTGTGGGAAAGGGATGCTGTGTTTGTTGGTCTTTCATCACTATGCTGTTGTTTCTTAGCATGTCAGACCTCCTGCTGTTTGCACAAGTCCGAGTTAGAACACTGTGGGCTCTATTATGATCCAGGTCTTATGCCTTATGCCTTAACTTCTTTGCCCTTTTTTACATTTTGAAAAACATTTTTAAATACTTCAAATGCTGATCTACATCTGCACGCTGTGAGCTTGCACATCAGCTATTTGAAATATTTAAAAAAATGTGTATATATAGTAAAAAAAGGCAAAGAAGTTAAGGCATAAGGCATAAGACCTGGATCATAATAGAGCCCTGTGTGTTTATATGAGATCCCAAGATGCTGCTGCTTTGATGCACAGAGTGCTCCCAAGAATATCCTACTGTATGTTGCCCTAAATCTTCAGAAATGCAACAGCTGTCCCTCTCCTGACATTTCAAGCGTCATAAATTAAAATACAGGCGATATGATTATTGTGTGCGATATTATTATCGCGATAAACAATAGTGAATATCGTCCCATCCCTAATCCCAAAATGATGCTTTGAGTGCTCCCAAGAATACCCTTGTTGCCCCAAATCATCAGAAATGCAACATCAGTTCCTCTCCTGACATTTCTTAACATGCTTCAGATCACGTTCAAATCATGTAGAAACTTCCATGGATCACATCCTCAGAGAAAAGGAATTTTGGGCCCGGACGGCTGGCGTAGCAGTCCGGGAACCTACCGTAGGCTACAATATAGCCTGATAGTGCATTGTGGGTTTGAGTTCCCGATGATCTTTGCTGCATGCCTCTCCCCATCTCTTTCCCTGTTTCCTGTCTGTCTCTACTGAAAACTAAAGGCCAAAAAGCCCCCAAAAATATCTTTAAAGAAAAGGAATTTTGTTCTTGCTCTGTCAGCTCTTGTCTATGACCTAAATCTATGACCTTCTATGCCGACGAGGATACTTTTCTGTATCCCTCCGTTAAACTGCAAGATAACTGTAAGTTAATGGTATGAAGGGATTGTCTGTCTGGCAGACGTCAACAGCTGAATGTCTCAAAATCCAAAATTGCTTGTACACTTACTCTTAAATCTCTTTTACATTTCCAGGGCCGCTTATGACTTGTACAATATTCATTGCCTCAAAATGTGTTGTATTTGCTATTCTCATAGCACTGTGCATTAGCCTTCTTTCGTTAAAGAAAGTGCTTACAGGTAACGCCATAATTAACTTTGCAGTGTGACTGAAAGATGATCCTAACCTTAACCCTATAATATTATAACATGGGCCCCAAGTCACATCTTATTCCTAAAGGCATGAGAGGAGTTGTCTATCATGGTGATAGACAGCGCTTGTCTTTTAACCCCTGCCATCTTGTCTATACAGATTATAGCTTATGGGTTGGGCCTTTATAGGGACATTTTATTTGAAGAGGATTTAGCCACTTCCGCTTGAAAAAATGGAGTTGCTTTTCACTTGCAGTGCCCTCCTCCTGACCTTTCTCACCCGCCTTCTCCTGTGGCTGAATGGAGAGCTATAGTCCCTAGAGTGTGTGTGTGTGTGTGTGTGTGTGTGTGTGTGTGTGTGTGTGTGTGTGTGTGTGTGTGTGTGTGTGTGTGTGTGTGTGTGTGTGTGTTGTGACATACACATACAGCACATACTGTAGCACACCTTAACCTTAAGATCGATTCATACTTCATTGTTCTCTGAAGCTGTGAGCCAGAATAGCAGACCTACAAGCTCAAAACATTTGAAAATAGCTTGATCTACTAGACTACAAGCTCACAGCGACGTGTTTTGACGTTATGTGAGTGATGTGTTGTGACCATGTCTTTTATGGGGGTCCCTGCTCTCACAATATCTTCAGATGGGGGTCTGAGGCCAAATACTTGTTAATTTGGGGGACCTTGACATGTAAAGGTTTGAGAACCACTGCTCTAAAGTAAGTACAACCAACAGAGACAGCAGTGGAGGAAGATGAACACTATCAGTCTCTCTCTCTCTCTCTCTCTCTCTCTCTCTCTCTCTCTCTCTCTCTCTCTCTCTCTCTCTCTCTCTCCTTCCTCCTCCATGCTGTATGTTTTCCGGTCGCAAGTAAATGTGCCTTTATCTTTGGTTTCCTACATTCAGTTTTTAATTATAATTATTAAAAAAAACGAATTTCAAAAACAAATTCAAACATTTTCCAAAACAATTTCGTACAGAAAAAAACGACAACAATAAAACAAGACAACAAGTAGTGAAAATAGCAGGTCTACAAGCCCCAAGCCTGTAGGTTGGCTATTTTCATTAGTTTGGTTCACGAGGAAAAGATCAAATCTTTGGGGTCTCGAGGTAAAAAGTTTGGGAACCACGGGGTTATCTGACCAGCCCACTTGGCAGGCCTCCAGTAGTAACAGGGTCTGCAGCTTTTGTAATTGAATTGTCCTGCACTATAAAGTGTAAGACTCACGGGAATCCAAAACAGATGTCCTCCTCATCTCTCCCCCCCCCTCCACCCCTGATACAGTCCTGCTTTTAATTTGCCTTCAAGGGCTCACCCAGCCACAGAACCAGAGTGTAAACATCTGCTTTCACCGTGGAGGTTTGTCCCGCTTTGTCCATGTCCCCCGTGGCAGTGTCCAAATATACACAAATAGTTTTGTTTGTTGGGTAGAGTTTCGGTATCTGAGCAGCACCTCGGGGTCTATACTCTGAGTCGAGCTGGCAGGGTGTGAAAGAGTGGATGCTGTTGTTTCTTTTTTTAGGGGGTATCGATGCCAAATACAGATGTTGGACAAACCACATTTGTCAGTCATACACTCTCTTGTGTGAGTAGGCATGTCACAATATTATTACATAATCACCTAATCGCAATTATTTGATGTGTGGAAACACATCAACATTTTCATTCATTTTCCTTTTTTTAAAGATGAGTTTTTTTGCTCTACTGCCTTTGATAGTTTTTGAGCGGTGGTTACACCGTCTCCTATACGTGGCCGTGTGTGTATGCGTGTGTGTGTGTGTGTGCGTGCGTGTGTGTCTGTATGTAGCCTGCAGGCCTGCAGTACCTTTTATGACCACACATGTTAAGGGTGGGGCGCTGTTGTTCAGGCCAGGCCAGACCAGGCACACACACACACGCACACACACACACACACACACACACACACACACACACAGGGGGGAGGGGGGGGGGGGGGGGGTAAACCACCGCTCAGTTCACACGGGTGTGATTTTAAGTGAAGAAGGTCGTCTGGACTTGAACCCGCGACACGCTGTTAGGGTACAGAGCCTAAGCCCATTTTCAAACAATTTAAAAAATAGTGGAAATAGCAGATCTGCAGTATATTGTTTAAAAAGAATATGCTCTGTTTTGGCCATGGTAGATTATTTATTTGGATTATTGGTACTGGTCATTGTAAGTAAGTTACTTACTTGTGAAATCAGCCCTGCATGTGCAATCTCACATGGCCCTCTTCTAGCGCCACCATCAGGCCGATTTTAGCAAAACACATTTTTGGACACTGCTCCTACAGATTTTGCCCTAAAATCACGCAAAGCGGTACACAGTATCTCTAAAGTCATGTCATCAACATGGATCTGTCCCATTTCCCATATTCCCTCCTGATTGGCTACGCCTTCTAAAGTTTATGTATGCAACGTGACGGTCGCTTATCTCCCGATTAGGGAGTCTTACTGGTATTATTTGTATGACAATTGAAAGTAAAATGTCATGATCGTGACAATCCTACTCATGACTGCTGAAGAAGATTGTGCACAGTACTCCTCTGTATCTTAGCAACAGATGCCCTGTTTCACAACCACCATCCACTGTTTCTCGGAGCACCTGTGTGCATGTAGTCCTGTGACCCTGAGCGTCCTGCACGTCTTTTTGTATATCAAGGACAAATTCGTATAAGTTGGACACAAAAGTTCCTGTGTCATATTCCATAGTTGCAAAGTCTGTGACTTTGGGCTTGCTTTTCTGTAAAGTCGTGTGGAAATATGGGTAGTTGCGGTTTGCGTTTTCTTTTTGGGCTCGTAGTAGTGTAGTAGTTGCTTATTTTGGTCTTGTGTCCTAAGGTTGTCCAAAGCAACGTTAGACAATGAGCTCCATAGTCTACTCTGTTATGTTGCAGGATCCATCCCAACACCACGTCACCAGGCTTTCCACAGCAGCAGTCCACAACAAAGTTCCCTCTGCCAGTGTTGCCAATTCCGCTTATTATAAGCAACTTTGAGCCTGTCTCTTTGTGAAGTCGCTTGTAAATATCTGTATTGTTTTTTGGGGGGGCTTGTTTGTAAAGTAAAGTAAAGTAAAATGTTCATGTCAAGGACCCCTAAACTATTGGCCGTGGACCCTGATCGGAAATTGTTTTGTGCCAGGGACCTAATATAAGATTTATGTTGTTAAAATTAAAGTTTCAAAAACTTTAAAAAAAAAAAAAAAAAAAAAATCACAGTTCATTACGTTGAAAATAGCAGATCTACTAGCACAATGTGGCACATTGTGAGCTTGTAGATTGACTATTTTCAAATGGCCAAAGACATTTTTTCAGAATTGTACTTGCAGTACAGTAATTACAGTACTTGAGTAAATATACTTAGTTACTTTGCACCACTGGTTGGCTGTGAAGTTATTGTGACACTTCAGTGCACACCAGGATCATATAACCTCCAGGCTAATCATCCAGGACTGTTAACCATTCAAATGAGAAGGTTTTGGCCTTGATCCACAGACTGTGCAAGGCTGGGGCAAGGAGCCAAGCTAGTTAAAAGCATCAGACTTTTCACGCCTATGAGCATCAGCGCAACAGCACTCAGTGGCAGAACTCAACAAAGACCAGATGGATACAGATTTGGACATTTCCTACAACTTTGAATATGCAAAATATTCACAAGGATTATCTATGGACATGAAAATGCTTTCAATGAAACATAATCCTGGTGCCAGATGATTTGTAAGAAAAGTCCCAAGTGCAGTCTAACACAATATTTTGATTTTGTACATTTTCTATATTAATATAATTGATGCTAACTAATAGCCTGGGTGCCAGTCTGCTACTGCTACGCTACGTTCCGTGGATTTGTTTTGTCACTTCGCTACTCAGTCTGGAGTCTCATCTCCAAATGGAGGTGGGACATAGAAAGCGTGTGGAAACCACTCGCTGCTTCCGTTTGGTCTGTGGTGCGGGGCAGGATAAATAATACACCAGTGTGTATTGGCTGGCTGATGACGTAGCTACCCTAACCCTACTCTGATTCGTTGGAACAATATCCAATCAGCAACGACGTCGCCTACGTCACTAGTGACGTTCGCAAATAAGAGTCAACTGAATCATGGCCAGACTGAGAAGCGATGTGACAAAACAAATCCACGGAACGCAGCGTAGCGGGCTGGCACCCAGGCTAGCTAACTAATGCTCATTATTATAATATGGTACCATTTGTGTCTATTCTGTCTGTGTCTCAGAGGAGGGCTGTGGACAAGAAAACCACCTACCAGTGACATCATCAATGGGGAATCTAAGCTAATAGAAACTGCAGGCTTTATATTATTGTACAGTTTGCATGCTATAATGGAAGCCATTGTTCTTGTGTTAATACAAAATAAAAATAAACCTGCCTAACGATGATGTCACTGGTTGGTGGGTTTCTGAACTGACCACAGCCCTCCACTGAGACACAGACTGAATAGACAGAAATGGTGCTTATATTGGGTATTAGTGAGGACCAATGAAGATGGATGGATGAAGTCATTCTTCAAGAGCCTAACCACTTAAACCCTATATACCGGTACTTTTGTGTACAGCAACAGAAAAGAATAGCCGTCCCATCGCGAAGCGTTTGTGAGCTTATTGCGTTTGTTCTGCAATATTCACCAAACATTACGACATGCCCAGAATAGAGACACTAGATTTGATTTGATTTGCGGTCAGGAGATCATTCACGTGTGAATGTGTCACATTTGTTGATGTCTTGTTTGTTTGGGAAGATTGCCTTCAAAGTCTAATTGGAAAATCATTATGATTCTCTCCTCCACCCCTACAGTCTCGCTGTCATTACAGCATGTTTGTAACACATAAGAAACTCATTACAAACTAGAAAGATTCGCCCAGTGGAGCTGAAATCTCCGCCAGGAGGCACATCCCACTTGACCACTAATAAGGCTGCAACTATTAATTATGTTATATCAATCACTTTTTGTATTAATCCATAAGTATGTTTTATTTATGTTAACGAATCAACACGAAACATTTCTAAATAGATGTTGTTGTTTTTTTGTGTGTTTTTTTTATATATATAATATATATATATATATTTTTATGTCTAAATTGATAGGAGAGAGAGTTGGGGAGTGACATGCAGCAAAGGTTGTCGGGTACGGGATTCAAACCCGCGACACGCTGTCAGGCCGGCATTGCTGCCTAGCAGGTGTGCCGAATTATGTTTGTGCTCCCGGGTGTTAAACCCGATTATACAACAGGTAGTTAGCCTAGTGGTCAAACCTGGGAGTGCAGTTAAATGCTACTGCGCGTGCGTATGTTAATGCTAAGGCTACTGTGTACCCTAGTGCGCCTGCTCGGTGCCGGGAGCGTGTCAATATCGCGACATAGCATCTGTTCGACACAGGTGGATGTTAACCTGGTGAAAAGCTAACCTGCTGACGCGGGTGAATGTTAACCTATTATATATTACCTCTATGGCTGAAGCGCTCCCTCTCCCCACACTATGCAAGGCGGCTAGGCTAGCAGTTTTCATGTGAAGTTCAGGGACATAGTAGTTAAATGTGGCATTAAACATTTACACATTTCTATCAAATATCTTAATTACAATTAAATGAAGTTGGCGTGTTTTTTTTAAGGGCAACGGTTGTATAATCGCAATATTACACTTGTGCGTGTGCCTTATCGTCAATATCATCACTTCTGCGCTGAGGCAACGCAGGCGTGATGATATTGACGATAATGCACACCCTCTTGTGTAATATTGCTTAAAGCAAGCGCGCACGTTAACAATGTTGGAGACGGGCTTGACATTTTGTGACTGATGGGTGGACTGCTGCTTGGCTTACTGCTGTCAAAACAAACCTCATTAGATTACCAATAGAATACCACACAGTCTATAATAAATCAGTTACAAACCAGAACCGTTGTTTGTACATCTTGACTGTTTCTCTGGGGCTCAGTAGAAGACAGTTTATTTCAGTAATCCCATTTCCAGACAGTTAGAATTCAGTGTTCAGGCAAAAATGACAAAAATGATATTTATCTCTGCCAGGCTGAAGACATGGCAGGAAAGACAGTGACAGATGCTGATATCAAGAAAGGAAAGCAATGAGGTGGGTGGAATGGCAGGAGAGGGCTACTGTTAAAGAAAAAGGTAGCTGATTAAAAATAGACAGAAAAATATGACACATATTTTCTCTTTTGTTTGACTTAGGTGTAGGATGCAGCGTTTCCATCCAGTCCTGACTGCAGAGCACAGAATGACATTAGCTAGCTATATCCTTAAATACCTCTAAAAGCATTGCTCAGTGTCAACAACTGAAAGCACAACAACAGCAACCTTCTCCCTTGTGGAAAACCTTGTGGCTATTACACACACTTCCGTCAGAGGGCAGATTGAGGCAGTGCCGAGAACCGTAATCAAATCAGTGCTGATTACAGCGAAGGTGGTGGGACCGGGTCAGAATGACACTTGAATGATGGATTTTCTCTGTCTTTGACATCACGTTTCACTCTAGAGAATTTACAGAGAAATCTGAAAGAAGGAGCTCTAGTGAGCAGGCAATGAGGTGGGCAATGAGATAATGCCATGTACAAATTACTTATTGGCACTCGATACCTACTGTATTACAACAAGACAGAGTTATTGTCCTATGTCTCGCTGTCCTCCTGGTAGCAGATGTGATCAAACTGTCATCAGTGCTCACAGAACTCGAGGACGCCAGTGACATCATGAATAAACACAAAGTTAAACTCAGTAATTCTTTTCTCTGGTCCCATTCTCATGTTTTAGAATGTCTTACATGAAAAAGGGGAAATAAAAATCAACAACACAATACTAAAATGAACTTTTGTAATAACACCACTGTTAGTGAACAAACTAAGAGAGCGGGAGAGAGAGAGAGAGAGAGAGAGAAAGGGTGTGTGTGTGTATGTGTGTATGTGTGTGTGTGTGTGTGTGTGTGTGTGTGTGTGTGTGTGTGTGTGTGTGTGTGTGTGTGCGCGCGCGCACATGCGCGTGCGCATGCTGTTTGCTAAAGAGCCACCTGTTCTATGGCTAAGGTCGGCCTGACATCTCTTATGAAGTGGTTCTCAAAGTGGGGTCCGGGGACCCCCAGGGGTTCTTGGGGGGGTTCCAGAGGGTCCCCAGCAAAGGTAGTTAATATAGCATCACAATCATTTTACATCACTGTCTGCAAGCTCACCGTGCTTCACTTCACTGAATATTTTGTTACACTGTGTCTATTGACACTTCCATCTGTCACCAGTATGTTCAATGAAAGCATTTTCACATCCATACATACTTTTGGAATGTTTTGCATATTTATAGTTGTAGGATATCTGAATATTTACCGTGTCCAAATATGAGATGGGTCAGTATTTCCTGTTATGATTATTGTGGCCTAAATAATTGATTAATGATATTATCGCAGTAATCAAAATATGCTTGAAATTATTAAATTAGCTCATTAAAAATAAAAAATAAAACGTATTTTCTTTCAATTACACACCCCATAAAGTCTTTAATTCATGGAGACCTTTTTGTTTTTGTTGCATCCCTAAGCCAATAATTTGATGACCAGGAGTTTCCTACTGAGTCTCCTACTGAATTATTAATGACTTAAGAATGTGACAAAAACAAACGAAAAAAAAAAAAAAAACTCCATGAATTTAATTGCACCCCAGCATCCATATTCTGGCGGGAACATTAGATTTGGTGTAGATGGACAAAAGCAGTCCAAGTGTAGAGCCAACTAGGGATGGGACGATATGAACATTTCATATCACGATTATTGTGACAAAAGAAATCGCGATTTACGATATTATCGCGATAATCAAAATCCATTATCCTGAGTTGGAACAGTTGCCAAAAAATTGCCGATCTACAAGCTCACAACGCATCGCAGCGCGACGCGTTGTGAGCTTGTAGATCTGCTATTTCTTGGCAAAGACATTTGATAGAGAGTGAAAAAAGACTGTATCAAGTATGTATATTATAAGTACCTTTTACCAATTTTAGAGGGTTTAACTGGTACCGGATATGCAGCTCGGCAAATAAAAGGTGAATTGATCCCAGTGCATGGCGGTGGAGTGTTTTTTTATCACGATAAACGATAACATCGCGTATCGTCCCATTCCTAGAGCCAACTCAGGTCCAACAATTTCAAAATAAATGTAAACCTCTGTGGTATGCTTATTGTGAGCGTTAAACTTTAATGGCGGTTATCCTCCCATCCTTAGTCCAAATCTTTTCTGTATCTATCTGGTCTTTGTTGAGTTCTGCCACTGAGTGCTGTTGCGCTGATGCTCATAGGCGTGAAAAGTCTGATGCTTTTAACTAGCTTGGCTCCTTGCCCCAGCCTTGCACAGTTTGTGGATCAAGGCCAAAACCTTCTCATTTGAATGGTTAACAGTCCTGGATGATTAGCCTGGAGGTTATATGATCCTGGTGTGCACTGAAGTGTCACAATAACTTCACAGCCAACAAGCCATCCCTAAGCTTGGCCAGTCACACTGATATGTTCACCGGCTTCACCATAAATTCCTCAGTGTTAATTTGACTCAGAAAGTGTACGCTCTCTGAATAGGGATGGGACATATTCTAGGGGGAACAACCAACGCCTTGTGAGCTTGTAGATTAGAGCCAAGCCAGTGTATAACAAAGCAAATCTTCACGCTAAATAAAAATCTCTGCGCTATGATCATTTTGATCCTTCACAACAACGAGTTGTTTACTTATGCAGTAGAGATCTGCAATTTTCACTATACTGTACTATTGTGGAGAGAGCAACGTCAAATTGACCCTTTTGGAGCCCCTGCAGGGCATGACATTAAGGCTTGTCCTGTTGTAAATATTTATGGACAAGTTCCTTAAAAATGTACTTGTCCACTGGACCATTGGCTCTTGGTTTCACTTTTTCTGTGACGTGCCTACATCAGCTTTGTCCTGTATGCAGACTATGGACTGTGGAGTGGAGGGGGCCAGGGGGGGGGGTGTCTTATTTATTTGTAAAATAAAAAATAAAAAATACAGTGAAATGGCAAATTTATATCCGGACAAGTGACTTTTGTGCCAGGACAAGTGAATGGGAAATGTACTTGTCCAGAGGACAAGTGCCTCAAAAAGTTAATGTCAAGCCCTGCCCTGTCTTTATCATTCTATCAATCAATCAATCAATCAGATATACCAATAAATTAACTTTTATGAGTGCAATAACTGATGTAACTATTCAGACAATGGAGGGACAGGACTGATTGGGGTCAGTTAGAAATACCTCAGTGAAGGATGAATAATTGGATATACATACAAAAATATGCAAGATGCTGTCCACTATTAACACAAGGCACTGATGCTATGAAAGCAGCCTATAATGTAGTGTACACACACACAAACATAGTTTTTATTTTTTCTTGACTGGAGACATTTCCTGGCTACTGCATGTGCTTCTGCCCTGTACTGATAACGGCAGGCTTGTCATGGTGGCTGTCATTTATGGTGTGTGTATGTATGAAGGGTCACAACCAAGCCCAAGTCACATAAAAGCTCTTTCATTATACATTTTAGTGAATAAAATGCAATTATTTAAAGGGACTGCACCATGAATTTCACATTTTTTATTTTTGTCTTGTTTTTTGGTCTTCCCAGTGTCTCTTCCAGCCAAAAAAAAAAACAATTCATTAACTCCAAGCCTTGCCTTTCATTTCAGTGATTTTCTAAATGGGCATGTCTGAACGGTACTCTTTTGAAATCGGCCCCATTCTATGTCACAGGGGGCTCATTTCCTATTGGGCCCCCTCGAGAAGGGGGCGGTACTTTTTGGGAGGCTATATTCTATTGAGACTACGGTATATGAGGTGGAACCATGAGGTAAAGTGGTGCTAAAATTGGAACAATACAGTGAAGATTAGCATGGTGCCATGCTAAAATTGGAACAATACAGAGAAGATTAGCATGGTGCCATGGTATCTTCTCTGTATCGTTCCAAGTTTAGCCCAAAGACAGCACCCCGTTGCCAACAAAGGACATTTTGGTATTGCATCTGAAATGGCTTGGAATTAGAGTTGTTTAGGCTAAAACCTGTATAAAACCGTATTTAGACCAATATTTATATAAAACATATTTTTTTAAAAGCATGGTGTGGCCCCTTTAAATCTCTGTCTGTTAATACAATGTGTAACTTATACAATCTGGGTGGTTGTATTTGGTCTCCCTCTCCCTGCCCTTCTATTCAGATAGTAAGTTTAGTTTAGACACAACCATTGACCTGAATGCCAAAATTACATTTCTCCCCGGAGCAAGCGCTTGCGCAGAAAACATGGGTTCAAATCCGTGGTCAAACAGGAAAGTTACATACTGTAGTGCACCTTTAACGTAAACCTCATCCTTTCAGCAGTGCCTCCTTCAATTATTTACGTGTTCGATGGACATTATCTCAAAAGGCCATGTTGCTATTTTTTATCCCACACCACAGCCAATGAATATCCTACAGCATTTGTTTTGTAAATGACTGCCCCGTAGCCTCTCTCCTCATTCAAACCCACCCAATGCTGTAAAATTTATAGTGTTAATTTAGCTAAGAGTTTGTGGTCAGAAAGTATAGAAATGGAGCCAATGGGTCAGTTTGGTTCAATTTCTACACTCTCCGACAGTCTGTTCGTGCTTCCATAATATGTCCTGCCCAAGCATTGTCAAACACAGTGCTTTCGGCTGTATTTACTTGTGCTGTGCAGTTTTTTTTTGTGTATGTGTGACACTGTGTGTTTGTGTGGGTGTTTTTTTCTTTCATATGGCTGGCTGCACAGGCAATTCATCGACCACCATAGAAATCGCATCTTGTGGCCCTGTGGCAGCCCCTGCATGACCTCTAAGTTCAGCCACTAACACACTCTTGTTGACATTTAGGCTGCTGCCTCATTTGTGGAGTTTGTGGAACCCCAGCCCTTACTTTAGTTTCTTCCTCATCACCCCCCTCTCACGTTATGCCTCACTTATACACTCACACAGCCTCCAGAAAAAGAAAGTCATTATATCTTATGAGGTGCCAGGCAAATGAATCATCCCGCAGCATGCAGCAGTGTCCGGATAGTCAAATTAATTTCCAGGCATATTGGGTTAGGCTTTGCGTCTACGCGATTGCATTCAGCTTCTTGTGCTATAGTGTGATGAATGCTTTTATTTGGGGGCCCCGCATGCTTAACAAAATTGTTCTGCTTCAGCTCTACAGCATGTAGCACCTGCCTTCTTATTCACTGCCTTGGAGCTATGTGACCCGTGTGAAGGTCGACTCAGGGGGCTTCAAAGCTTGTGCCGGGTGTAAGACAGCAGAAGAATCCATCCATCCTGACTGACCGGTGTTAATTAGGTGTCCAAATGCAATTGGAAAACCTTGTTTTCAGCTCCCAGCAGGACTCATGGACTCAGCTGACCATGTGTTGTCCCACAAGACCGCATGGTTTAGCAAACATCAAGACCACCTGACCATGGTTAATTTTGGTAACAATACGATGATACTATAGGAAATAGGAATTGTAGAACTACCTGATTGAAACACAGTTTTCTCTGAGTTCTGAACAGCACTAATGAAATATTCCGCCAGTGCGAAAATGTCACCAGGGAAGCGTCATTCCTGACACGATGGGAGTGTCATTGTAGCTACAGTATATTCTTCTGACAAAGTGCACGTCTGACTAACGATAGACATAAAGTCACTTGACAACCATGTCTAACTGTCAAATACGATGTCAATACAGGTTCAAACCTCTCTCATTCAGTATACCGGTAGGTACTATCTATAACCTAAACTAATAACTAAATGGGACTTCAACCCATTTAGGCCTACATTTATTTCATGCTTTAACTATTGAAAAATAGCAGATATACAAGCTCACAGCGCGGCACTTGCGAGCTTGTAGATTTGCAATTCTTTTTAAATCGCTATTTTTGAATATATCTTTTTTTTTCATCTATAATCAGATGAATCAATTTAGTCAATTATAAACAAGATACCGGTATATGAATATGTTCATGTTGTTTCGTTGATATATGGGGGGGGGGACAAATATATATATATATACTGTACCCGTAATTGCTGGACTATAAGCCGCACCTGAATATAAACCGCACCAGCTAAATTTAGAACGAAAAACAAATGTTTACATATATAAGCCGCACCTGACTATAAGCCGCAGGTGTCCTTCCTGCATCCCGCTAGAGTGCCCCTGGAGGCCATTAGCTGTACAAATCTATATATAAATCCTTGTTAAAGACCATTGTAAAACTAACTAACTGGCCGGTTGCTGTAAAAATCTCTATATAAGCCGCACCGTTGTATAAGCCGCAGGGTTCAAAACATGGGGGAAAAGCCGCGGCTTATAGTCCGGCAATGCGGTATATATATATGTAAAAACTAAAGCTGTTATTGGTTCTAAATATTGGTTTTGATATATTTTCAGTTAATTGCCAAGTACCATCTCTACAGCCTGAGGACCCTCAGTTATGTTGGCTGGAGTCTGGTATCAGCCATGGGGGTGTGATACCACACTGTACTTGACACAGCCACCTGGAGTGAAGGCCTCGTGAAGAGGAGGGGGCTTACAGGGGAAGGGAATGTACGTAGAGTTGGGGGCCGAAGGCTTGCTAGGAGAGGGTGGGTGAATTTCATGACAACATTCACCAGTTTTTCAATCTCATTTCTGAACTCCCAAGTGAGGGGAGGCGGGTGAGAAGGAGAAGGTAAATGTCAGAAAATACACATTAACATGAATCCAACTTATTAACCCATTTAGAATGGGTACACATTATTGTGTATCATTATTTTGAGAAATAGCATGAATACTGTACAAGCTCACAGCGCTGCGAGCTTGTAGATCTGCTATTTTTGAAAAATCGTGAAAATTTGAATTTTGACCCGATTATATAAGTGTCTTTTGAATCCTTCTAAGGTTTTTTTTAAAAACCTATGTTTCTGTGTCAGCAATCTGGCTAGCCATCGTCAAAGAAAAGGTCCTTTTCACTTAACTGGAGCTCAGTTAGTCTGTTCTTGAGAGATTACCATGTCAGTGGCTCTCAAACTTTTTCATGTGAAGGACCCCAAAATGATATGAATTTGGCCACGGACCCCCATCTCAAAATATTTAGTTCCAGGGACCACCCAGAAGCAAAATTTGAGTTACAAATGTTCGCTTAAAAAATACATATATTCAAAGATTTGCAAATATTTTCACGACTTTTTCAAAAATAGCAGATCTACAAGCTCACGCTGTGAGCTTGTATATCTGCTATTTTTCAATAGTTAAAGCGTTAAATAATGTTAAGCCTAAATGTTAGGTTAATAGAACAGATAATGTGCAAACAAACGAAAAACATTATTCATACAACACTGCCCATAGTGATATCAGTCTATGACAACGATATTCAACCTGCAGCCCGTGGGCCGAATGCAGCCCCTGCAGCATGTCTATGCGGCCCGTCATGGTCATATCTTTTCTACTTTCCGTGTGGACAAATCATTTCCGATTTCAGTTTCTCTCCAAAACAAACAACAGTTTCTCTCCAAAACAAACAACAACATATTTTTGTCTTGTTTTATTCAAGATATTTTGGGCTTTTTTTGCCGTTTTGTTTATTCCAAAAGAAGAAACTTCGTCATTTCATCATTAATCTTTTTGTTCAAAGAGGTTTGGCCTTATAGATGGAAATGTAGCTGTTTCTTTTTCCCAAAAATAGGACCGTCATTTTTAGCTTGCAGCCCTTAGACTTTTGATATTTTACTGAGTGGACACTGCAGCCATCTTAAGTTGAGTAGCCCTGCATGGTCTATGAAGTTATCTATGAAAAACAGCAACACAATCTGAAACTTTGCTTCATCTCTCTCAGCCAGGGGGTCCTTGGCCTGAAAGGCGTTGCGATGACCCCTGCCTTAAATTAAGTCAATCTGGTCCGTCTGTCTCTCCTCTCTATTGCTCTAACTCACACTCTCGCTCAGTTGTTGATACCAGTCCTTAGTTCACTCAAAGTTCAGATATATTGGCTGACTGGAATGTGCGTTGACTACAGCACGTCTCATTTAAATGACTTTATGATTCACTGACATCCATCAGCGGTGCTGTAAAGTAACTAAGTACATTTACTTAAGTACTGTACTTTACTTGAAGAGTAAAGTACACACACACACACACACACACACACACACACACACACACACACACACACACACACACACACACCATAATCATCAGGTATTATGATTATACTTGGAGGAAGATTTTTTCTAAAAAGTCTACAGAAAGTGTTACAATTATGCACGCACGCACAAGAATTCCAGGTCCACTCCGTTACTCGTGTTTGGACATTTATTACTGTTAAAAATTACAACAGTTCTCAGCAACTATTATAAACTAAACATGGATGTTATTGCGAGGGACGGTCAACAAAAAATGTCTTCTCCCGTGCTCACTCCCTCTCCGTCCAATTCCCTCACTACTAGTGTCCAGGTGAATACCACGAGTAATTATCTGCGTGGCAGCGCTCCAGTGCCCACGCCCACCGCCTACTACCAGTGCCCAATGTGCATACGTTCACGTCAATAATAAAACACCAGACTTTGCATTGAAGTCATATATGGCTCCCACACCACTACTGTCTTTTTGAAAAGGATTTGTATTAAAATATTCGGAAACAGGAAATTCTGCATAATGAGTACTTTCTACTTTTGGTACTTCACCCCCAAAATGACTCTTTTTCTTTTTAGGATTTGTTTTTGGGCTTTTTATGCCTTTATTGATAGGACAGTAGACTGACAGGAAATGGGGAGAGAGATGGGGAATGACATGTGACAAAGGTCATCCGGATCGGGAATCGAACCGGCGATGCCAGCAGGCATCATAGCCTAGTATGTGGTATGCGCCTTGACCACCAGGCCAGCGGGCACCCCCAAAAATGACTCTTTTTCTATTCATTACTCATGCCATGGAGACTTGAGTTCAATAATTTTTTTTGTATTTGTCACATTCCTAAGACAAAAAATGTGATTATAGTAAATTTACCCTGATCGTTTCCCCATCCAGGGCCATGCATTTGGGTCCCCATCCGGAATCAATGGGGGTAAATTTGCTATAATCACTTTTTTGTCTTAGGAATGCGACAAAAACATATTATTGAAGTCAAGTCTCCATGGCATGAGTAATCAATAGAAAAAAGTCTGATGATCTGTCTTGTGATGTTGTTTTTTGTGTTGAACAGACTTGTGAAGACAAATTTCCCCTCGGGGACAATAAAGATTATTATTAAGTCATTTTGGGGTGAACTACTCCTTTAAGTACATTTTGATACCGTTGTACTTTTACTCATGCACATTTGCAGTGTTGATACTTTTACTTAAGTAAAGAATGTGAGTACTTTTTCCACCACTGCCCGCGGGTGTCCCTAAACTCCACTTCCTAGAACCAGTGTCCTACACGACAAAAACATATTATTGAAGTCAAGTCTCCATGGCATGAGTAATCAATAGAAAAAAGTCTGATGATCTGTCTTGTGATGTTTTGTGTTATATGGTTTTGTGTTGTTTTTTGTGTTGAACAGACTTGTGAAGACAAATTTCCCCTCGGGGACAATAAAGATTATTATTAAGTCATTTTGGGGTGAACTACTCCTTTAAGTACATTTTGATACCGTTGTACTTTTACTCATGCACATTTGCAGTGTTGATACTTTTACTTAAGTAAAGAATGTGAGTACTTTTTACACCACTGCCCGCGGGTGTCCCTAAACTCCACTTCCTAGAACCAGTGACCTATTTGCATAGACCACTTTAACTCTCTCTCCTCCAAACACCATGTGGAGATAGCGGGTTGTTGGAGGTGAACCAGTTAGCAAACAATGTTCTCTGTTCCCATGGCGATAAATACAACAGTAAATAGTAGCTTAGAACTGCAGAGCTAGCAGACATTATCCACAGGATGAAAACACATCTCTCTGACACTAGTCAAACAGTGCTGGAGATTTATTTAGCCACACACAAATAATGTACCGTAGGCTGTTCTCGAACTGGTAAACTCACTTTCTTGGCCACTTAAGCTCTGTTTAGTCAGGAACACTCACGTCTAAGTAGATTTAACTATTTATTGCTTAAATGGAATACAGTTAATGGGCTCTGTGTTCAGAGATGTTCCCTGAATTTTGTGCATGCTTTTTGAGCGTGATAAGCTAAATCAGGGAACGCTAAGCAATACCCCCATATTAGGGATGCAATAGCAGAACAATAGCAATACATTGACACGTAACTTAGTCAAAATCACAGTATTTGAGCTTAACAACATTGACATGTAACTTCATCAGACAATCACAAGTATTTGAGCTTAGCCAGACTGATCGTGCAAAGATGGAGGCTGGCGTGGAGGAGGCAGCTAGCAGCGAATAATTCCGAAGCTTCGGAAGCCAAGCATAGGTAGAGAAAGCAAGCCGTATTTAAAGGAGCCTTGAAGGGAGCCTGATTGAGAGCTTTGATTGGAGTATGGCAGTCATGTGACGTAATGACCAGCAGATATGAGAATGAGTAATGAGAACAGAGCTGACTGACAGCTAACTACAGCTGGGCGGGACGACTCCTGTGTCCTGCATAAACTAACGTGTTCGCTTCAATTATATTATACTTTTCGTTTGGCGGCTTTGAATAAATGCAAGAACAATCTCTTCTATTTCTGTGCTCTTGCATTACTAATACAACACGTGCTGAAATCCGCCTACCAATGATGTCACTGGTAGGCAGGTTTCTGAACTGTCCACAGCCTTCCTCTGAGACATACTGTAGACCGAAAAGACTGAAATGGTGCCATCTTATGAAGAGCATTAGTGAGGACCGATTATGTGAAGATACTAGGTTGAAAATGGGTGATGTGCTCCTTTAATGGTCTTTCCCATTGCCAAGATGCTGTGGCTCTTGTATTGAAAGCTGCTGACAGCTCCAGTCCTTCATACCTGCTGCATTTCCCTATGGTTCTGCACTGGCTTCAACTTGGTGAATGAATTGCTTTAATGAAACTGTCCTCTAAGACCCTGTTCTTATCTGATATCTGACACACACACGCACACACACACACACACACACACACACACACACACACACACACACACACACACACACACACACACACACACACACACACACACACACACACACACACACACACACACACATTATTTCATCTTGATGACATATTGGGAAGTAAAGTGAAGGTGACCTTTCATTGGCGTATTGGTTTGACCCAGAACCGGATTGCTGGAGTGCTTGAAGGACCAGAGCTTTGATTTGGCCCATTGCTGTTGCCTTTTTTAGTGCTTGTGCCTGATTGTTGAGGTGTCTGTATGCCTGGCGGCCATGTTTAACCCATTGGTTCATACTGTAATTGTGGTTTTACTTTGAAAAGCAGTGCTTTGAAATGGCAAAAGAAGTGACTTGATGTTAGACTTCTGTGTCTAGGGAAGTGTGTTTAGCAAATGTACAGTGACAAGGAAATACCCTGCGAGTGGGGGCAGGCCTTGATGCGCGTAAGGCCCGCCCCCACTCGATCTTGATTGGAGGAAGGCCCCCAGTCACTCTATCCTTATTTTAGGAAGGCCGTCACCTACACCGAAAACCGAAACTGCTTTTTTTCTCCTCACAGGGGATAAGGCGGAAGTCCTTGTATGGACGAAACACTCTATAGTAACTAGTACTATCAGAACATAAACCAATTTTGTTATGATTTGAATTAAATGAAATCACTTACCCTACCTTTAAGCTTTCTAAATAAAATCATAATAATACCCCCTTCCCCATTAAGTAAACCAGAAAAGGTCTGGAAAATAATAGACAAAAGACAATAGATGTGTTCTTTTTAACCATGGCTTTTAAACAATAAAAAAGTATAGCCACACACAATTTTATTGGAACACAAAGAAGACCGTTTTGGACCAACAAGCTGCCTTCTTCGGGCAAAGCCATGGCTTTTAGACATTTTGCCAGAATAGTACTTTGCTTTGTTTCTGGATTTTAATTGAGTCTTTGATTACCAATAGAATAATAATCGTGTCTAGAAGTTCTGTCCTGTTTTAGAGTATTACTGTAGTGGTGGATTTGGTCTAAGCAAGCTTACATCAACATTTTCCCCCCATGTAGACAACATGACTAAATTAATGACCACTCTGGAAACAGGCCTACAAGCTCTTTCTGTTGTAGAATTATCTCATAGGCCAAGACTGTTGTCCACAGAAGAACTGTTGACCTCTCACATTTTCAAGTTGAAATGACTTTTTAGGCACAGAAATTCCAAAATAGCGCTGTTGACGAAATCCTCTGTGAAGCTGTAGGACACAATGTGTTGTAACAATATCCGGCAACAGCAATCTGTTGTCTCCGCCAGGCTAGATGGCCGAAGGCTGCAGATTATGTTTTCGCACGTGTCCGTCCATCCGTGTGTGTGTGAGTGAGTGTGTGAGTGAGTGTGTCCGTCCATGTCCATGTGTCTGTGAGCAGCTAATCTTCGTCACCATTGGACTGATCGGCGTGAAACTCTCAGTTGGCCATGGAAGAACATCTGACACAAATTGTTCTAATCTGGCCAAAAATCATCTGTGACTTTAACATCGATCTACACACTCAGATGTTGCAATGGGATGCGTTGTGAGCTTACAGGTCTGCTATGAAAGCTAAGTAGAAAGGGTCATTTTTCCCTCGTTGTCTTTATAGTTATCGTTCTTGGTGTGGACAGCCCTTGTGGACAATGGATTTTGCTTTTGTTGAATGTTACTGGCCATCTTGTATGTGACACATCGATTTTGATTAGCCTAAGCCTCTTCATTGTCTATGTAGGGAATGTTATTCCTCTCTCATCTGGCTGAACAAATCCATTATCAATGAATGAACAAGAGGAAACAAAGGCATTAGCTGTCTCTCCCTTTCTCTGTCTCTCTGGACAGTAGCAGCTGAAGCTGGCATCAGCTCTCAGGTTCAATCCCTTGAATAGAAAGACATGTCCTCTAGGGCTAGACCCATCATTCGGGCCGATATATCGGCCATTATTTGCCTTTTTTATGACATATGTATGTTTATTAGTCAAATGTTCTCAAACATAAACTTTAATCAAATCTATCTTTCTTAAATTGATTAGGAAATACATCTGGCATTGGTCGGCCTCTTCTGTCCACTGTAGGCTACTGTATGGCTCAGGTCCTGCATGCATTAAACAGGCTAGATGTCTGTGACATCCAAGGAAACCATAGCTCCAGCTGTCGTGTCTGTGCGCTGTTCTGTGCAAGCTCCACCAGGCCATATCATGCTTGCTATTGTAACCAGAGCCTCCAGTTGAACACTTGTACTTTCCTGACAACCCAGCATGAAATATTCTTCCCGTTGATGATACAGGAAGGAGCCTTAGATTGTCTTTGGTGACTTTGTCAAAGTTGCCTTGTGGTGTTTAAGTGCTCAAAGGTGTGTTCAGCTGGTTCTTAAACAAAAAAAGGTTGAACATTTTTCAACCTTTTTTGTTTCAGGGACCCCAAGTTTGATATGCATTAAACCACTGAGCCCCATTTCACACAAGTTTTATTCTGGGAACCCAGTCTACACAGTTTGACTTCATAAGCTTGACTAATCTGTAAAGTCGATGGGCAAGGCTTGCCAATCAGAGAGACAGACACAGATAAACAGACATTTGTGGATTTTCTGTTTTCTGGACAACCGCCAATCTGACAGAATTCCCACCCGGTACAAAGTCAGTCGCTCGGACAGTGCCCAAGTTATGCCTGACACACACACACACACGCGCACGAACGCACGCACGCGTGCAGACACAGGTTTTGTGAATTTATAGATATATAGATCCCTTCATCAATATGCCATAATGCTGTGGTTCTCAACCTGTGGGTCTAGACCCCCAGGGGGGACCCCACATTATTTTGGAGGGTGCAACATTGTTTTCTCACTCAACAGTAAACAAACCAACATAATGTTTAAGTGTATAGAGGGTATCTGCACATTTCTAAGGTGACAATGTAAGGACTTTTTAATACCTCTAAAATGACAAATGAAACATTGGTCAAATTGTCAAATATTAAAAGCAGAAATTGTGAAAGTAGCCGATCTACCGGTACATGCTCACAACACCTCACAACGAGGCGTTGGGTCCCCAGTTCAAATATGATTACATTGGGGGTTGCGTCCTGAAAAGGTCGAGAACCACTGCCATAATGAACATGATGTCAGATCCACATACTGTAGGTACCCATCTGTAACTGAGATTTCATCTCAGTCTTGTTATGACTCACATTTAACACTTGGACATTTGTACCGTGGAATGTGATGGCTGCTAAGGCAGTCTCAAACGGTCACATTATGTTATAATGCACTTATAAGCATGTGCGTGATGGAACAGTGTCTCACAGAATTAATGAATGGATAAATTAATAATTCATTTTTGTGCTTTACCATATAATGAATAGATACTTGAGTTTGGTTTACAGATACAGAGGCAACACACAAAAGTGTGTAGGCTAATTATGCCTACCCTATCTGAAGAGTAACTTGGTTACAAAACAAAACAAAAATAAATACATTTCAGGACTTAGTTTGACAAAACTGAAAACAATAATTTATAATAATTAATAATTCAGCAAATTTTAGCATGAAACAAACCAAGAATACAGACGTGTATATTATTTATATGTACATTTTCTGTATAAGTACGTAAATAGATGTTTATATACCTACACGCATACATATCCATCTCTGCTATATGCCTAATGTTTATTTTACTGATTGACCTACTGTATTAATGCATTTATTATTGATTAATATGTGTTTAGTCTATTTGTTGTATTTACGTTGATTATTATGTTTTTATTAATTTTGTATTGTCATACATACATACATACATACATACATACATACATACAGTACATACCGTACATACATACATGCACACACACACACACACACACACACACACACACACACACACACACACACAAAAAACATATTTTTGTATGTAATGATTGATGTGCACATTTTTTTGTTTGTTTATTTATCTAGGCTATTGGCTAAATGAACCCCTATTGCAGCAGCTATACATCTGCCTTTTGTGTTGGTCCTTGCTTTCTTTCCTCTTCAGTACACATGTTGTGTACTGCAGTCTCTCTCAGGTTAAACAGCTACTGTATGCATGATGGTAGTGTTTCTTTATGTACCGTGTACATGAATACTGCAGTGTTGAGGTCGACTAGATCTTCTAATACATCTCCTAATACAGACTGGTATTGTCAAGGTGACATGGAGAGTCCATTATGCCCCATTATGTGCCATTATGCTAATTGTGGAGAAGGAATAGCATTATTATGAGTAATGAATGGAAATGATGCAAATCTCTCTTTTGGGTCATCATGTTCCCAGGTAGATGGATATGAAAGAGGGGGAAAAAACAGCATGATTATTTCTTTTGATTTGTCATGTTTAAAAGGTATTAGGACGCTGAGCGCAGCAGAGTCAGTGGTAAATGTTATTAAACTAGAATTTCATGTGCCTTCGGTAGCCTCATCCTAGTGTTCGCAGCGTGGTCACACGCACGCTGTCATGCACATGCACAGCTGCTCCAAGGCATGTCGTGCACACACACACACACACACACACACACGTCTAAACAGAGATGTAGTACAAACACACGCACACACACAGACACACACAGTGCATGTGCATGAGTTGTTGAGGAAAATTACATTCTAAATGACGGTAGCCACAGACAGAGATGGACGTAAATGGCGTGAGCGTATGGATGTTTGCGTTGCAGTTCGCGCGCACACAGACACACAGAAAAATTACGGTGGCCACAGACAGTAGCATGTTTCTGCAAGGCAGACACACACAGTGCACAGATAGTTGCATTTTTCTGGGGAAAAGGAAAAGATCTGTTGATGTGAGGGGGTAGGCTGAAATTGCTGCTGCAAGAGTGGTCAGTCGTTCGGTCGGTCGGTTCGCGCAGCGCGGACGGGCCTTTGGGATTGTAAGTAAGGAGGAAAGGAGTGTTGTTGAGCATGTAGCCTTACTGGAGCTGCACTGTTAATTTAGCTTTGAGAGTTTGCAAATAGTTGGTTCCATTTGTAAACTCTCAGGGCCCTATACTCCTTTTTAGATCATTTATCAGCTTCAATTTATAGTGTTCCAGTTCCGATTTTGTCTATACTGATGTTATATTTCAGTACTCCCTGATCTCACTTTTTTTTCTCAATGTAAATTATGCTTAAAAGAGTTTGCAGTTGTTTTAATTTCACGATCAGTGCAGTTAGTGACTATGAATATGATTTATGTCCTGATGACGTAAATGATGGACATAGGACATTGAATGTGGCTTGGGTGGTTTTATGTATGCATCCATTCCGTGGCCACCGACACAAGGCTGTCCAAATTGTCTCAGTTAATGCACTTCACTGTTGGGTGTCATGCTGTTTTACTGTGACTCACAAAATCTCTTTATGCAACATATTTATGCCATTGGAACCGTTGAGGCGGAGACGAGGTGCATTCACTCTCGCCAGAGAATCAGTGTGTTGGCTATAAGAGCTAATACTGTGTCCTAATACAGTATTTAAGAGCAATTATGCAGAATGAAGGGGTGATGTTCAAGAAGATATGATGATGATCATATGGTTCGTGAAAATCAACTCCTCTTCACACTCAATTAAGTGTGGGTTCTTTTAATGAAGTAGTAATGTTTCGGTTGCTTCACAAATCAATTCACAATATACAGTAATAAAGGAATGTCCAGATATGATTTTAAAATTATCTCATGTCAACTTATTTATTGAAAAATCATAAATGGTGTGCACAACATTTTTAAGCAAAACTTGCTGTCATGCGAGGAGAACATAGGATAACGTCTTAGAATCGTTTTAATCTACTTACAAATATGTAAGTGCACTAAAATGATTATCAGTCCAGCTAATTTAAGCGACTATACTGTGGTGTGTGAACCACGTGGGAGGTAATAAGATCGGTAGGTCAGACCTCTCCAAGATATGCTTTTAGATAAAAGTATATTAGATCTTAGACTACAGACGTTATTCTATATCAAACCAAGTGAGATAAGATCAAAGCTTTATTGATTATATCGTAGATAGTCACTAGAAAAAGGTGGCGAGAATCGCGTGTCCCGTCATGGTTATTTTTCAAAAACTACAGCTTTGCGTTCAGCCTGTAGCAATTAATATCTCAAACTAGACGCGATCATGTGTCGCATGCTTGTTTAACATACAATTAATAACCATGAAAAGAGACCCATTCCTCGCAAAACAAAATATGTAAAACTTTGTAAAACGTTTAGAAACAGACTAACTAAATACTTTGCAAAGAAGAGTTCTATTGCAATATGAACGCTCTCGTTCGGTACATTTAAAAGTTAGTTAGTTTTTACTCTGCTTTACAAGATTACAATGAACAAATAAAAGAGATAATACTGATTGATTACGTTCAGACTGGATGCTCGGTCATAGAAAAATAAAAGAAAGGAAATGAGAAGAGAAAGTAGCGTTACTGTATTGCTTAAGGCTAAGTCAATTCAAATGCTAAACCTTCGTCCCATATAAATGAGGGAATTCCCTATGTAAGCGAGTTATCCACAAAACCATTGTGCGACCACATTACAATGCATTTTGAATCAAAGCTTACCGTGGGAACAGGGAAAATCAAAGAAATGAAAAATAAAACGAAAAAGCTGCTGAAACTGAATGTTGCTCTTACAGTGTATTTACAAAAAGGTGTAAAATGCTCATGTGATTATGTCTCTTATTCAAAAATGAAACGATCATGTCCTATGTTCGTTTGGCTCCAAAACGAACGCATGATCTCCATCAGTTAACAGTAGGCCTATATCACACAGGGCATCCGTCCTCCGTCTATGGGTTGCGCGGAGCTTGGTATATTTTGCGACCGTCTCGTCGCTATGGTCATCGGGAAGCCTACGTTATTTCGGGCACATAGAGCATATATGGAAAACACAATATTTTCAGACAAAGGAAAGAAGGCGTCGCTCTTCACTTGTTTTAGCGCCATCAGATAAGGTGTTTTCGTGTGTGTGGACTGGTGTGACATTTTGTTAATGTTCCGCTTAGTTGAAAAGTTCACGGGGGAGAAGTCTTCCCCCCCCTGGTGTTCTGGTCACACTCGTAAACACAGTCGTTTGAAGTGCAAGCGATGAGCTAGCCCTTTTGCCTGTCTCGGCCAAAGGTGGCTGCTTTCTGTTTATTCATGGGCAGGAAGGGGCAACCTCTGCGTAGTGTCCTTCCTCCCCCCCCCTGCTGCTAGCACCGAATCTGCCGACACCAATTTCCATCGGAATGTGTGTGTGTGTCGGCACTTTCACCATTGAGCTATAGGCCAGCACCTCCGGCCTTGTCGCTACAGAATTCCCCCCTACTGAAACTCAGGGGGTTGTAGATCGTAGTATCCAACATCACCTGTGTTTCAGGTAATACGGCAGGTGTAGACGTTGAAAGAGACATCACCTGGTCGTCAGGTAACATGGCAGGTGTAGATGCTGTGGGAGTCACAGGAGCTGAGCGGATTCGGTAGTGGAGATGCTGTCTGGAGGAAGACATCACCTGGTCGATGAGCAGCATGACCGATGTAGGCGTTGTAGTAGACATCACCCGGTCATCAGGAAACAGGATAGGCGCGGACGTTGTAGGAGATGTCACCTGGTTGTAGAGCAGCATGCCAGGTGTACTCCTTGTGTGAGCATAAACGGAGCAGGTTCAGCAGTAGAGATGCTCTCCGGCCTCCAGCAGCTTAGGCGTGTGGGCCATAGAGACGGAAGGGAAAAAAACAGAACAGGGCAAAACAAAACAGGGCACACCTTGTGCTCCCTCTCCACTGTCCTTAAGGTTCACAGCTATCAGTTCAAGATACATTGTCATGATAGTCGCACTCAATAATCTACATGCTTCACAACTAAGCATTGGAGCGTATGCCTCAAGGTGATAGTGACAGGGTGAAGGAGGAGAAAGATGAAAGAAAAGAACGTCCTATAGTTCTAGGTTGAGCATCAGTCGTGATATAGTGGCCATAAAACTATAAGGGGGCCCATAAATGATAAAAGTAAAAATAACAACTCAGGCGTAAAAGTTAGACCACGGAACACAGGGTATGATGAATCCTGGTAAGCTAAAATGGTCTGGCCTGAACACATACTCAAATCACACACTTAGAATATAAGATGGGGCAAGGCCCATTTGTTTTAAAGCATAAGGTGACTTCGTCCTATTCTAACGTGGTCCAATATTGGACCATGGCTCAGAGGTAGGTGCCCTACACTTTAGAGGTAGGAGGTTGATTGTCTTAGTCCAGGAAAACAACAAAATATCACAAAAAGGTATAAAAGTAAAGTTATAACCTCGCATGAAAATCCCAATCGACCCTAGCCGCAAAGCTTGTGGTAACATGGTGTACATTCACAGGGTTTCTCCGAAGAGAGAGGTAGTTATTAGGCGTTGCGTATAGGGACCGACTTTCCTAATGGGAGATCACAATAAATCTAAAAGATTTCCGATCTACGTGTTGGGTTCCTCTTTTATATAAAAAGTAAACAAAGGAAAACCCCAACAAAAAGTAAAAATTAACGATTACAATCATATGTCGACGGAGGCCGTCCCCGTTTGTCCAAAGGGGGAGGTATCTACTTTGAAACTAGAGCCCTAGTATCTAAGATTATTCGTCTTGTATAGGCAGGGTCCCACGGTCACCTTGAAATGGTGGGTGGAGGGGAGTGACTTCTGGGATCTCCATGACTACTGATGGTGATGCCTCACGACATTTAAATCGGGCGGCGACGTTGCACGAACGTCGATTGACGGCCGTTAGGCGCCTACCGAACAAGAATGCAGTGACGGCAGCGATAATATAGCCCAGCACCACTAGTAGGACTAGTAGGGAGTCGGAGGCCGACCAAGAGCCGGCAAGGGTGTATGGGTCGGAGTCCATTAGGACAGGTTTGGTTTCGAGGGCAGCATCGAGGGCGTTTAGCTCGATCTGCTGGGGTGCTCCCTCCAACTGTCTGAGGGTGTTCGAGTCTAGTTTGAGTTCATGTTCGTCGAAGAAAGAGGAAATCTCTAATTCGGTCGGAATGGTACCCTCGGGTAGATGGAATAGTGCCATTTCGCCTACGTGAAAGATGGCTCCCTTTGGGACATTGACCCAAAAGGTTTGAGATGGTAGGGCCACTGCATTGGAGGTATCATGTATGTCATATCGGATGGTACCCATCAGTTGGGGTGAACTGACAAGCCAACGATTTCCTACGATTTCTGCTTTGGTAGTCAGAACCTGGGCCCTTGATTTGGTCTGGGCCATACATCTGGACTTGTCTTGCATGGGTTTGAGTCCACAGATTCCGTTGGTGTTGTCTCGTGTAAAAGGTTTAGATGGGCATAAGTAATGTACGTCTTTAACTAGGGTGCACATTTTCAAATTGGGCGCTAAGTAAAGACTGGGAGTACTGTCGTGATATGCTACCACTTCGGGGGTAGTGATCCGGACATAGGTGTCATCATGCCACCCCCCTACGTTAACTACGTCCTTGAGACGATATACGTTTTGGTTGTCAATGATAGGGAGACTAAGGATGAAAGCTAGTTCGTTATGTTGGGCGTCTGCGGTAAGGAGAAGGGCGCCTCCTAAGGCATAGGCAAGGTGAGCCTGGTCAAGGGAGACGGGACCTCCTGTGGCCTGGCTCAGGATGTCTTGGACTAGGGACATAGGAACTAGATAAGCGGGAATCCTACCCTGGCTGAGAGCCTCTATGCATGCTTCAACCTCTCGTAACATGTCGTTCATTAACATCTGGGCTACTTGAATCGTTGTCAACTGATAATCCATCATGGTCTTAAGCATTCTGAATTGTTCGAAGGAACGATTGAACATCTGGCTGTAGGTATTTACAACAACAATGGTCTTTTTGAGGGTTTCTCCTATAGTTTGCATCTTATCACTTTGTACCTGGTATTGCGCTTTTATGTGGGTTTGCTCTGCTTGAAGTTGTTCCAGCAGAGTTCGATAGTGGTGTAAGGTGACTGTATTCATCCCTGAATTACCCAGACTAAAAATGGATCCAACCGCGGCCGCGGCAGACAGTAGGAGTCCTAGGAACCGTTTTTGGCGAACGGGGTGTGTTTTCAGTTCCTCTAGGGTCACCATGTTCTTCTGTATTTGTGCTATGATGTGGGATACCTCGGTTCCGCCATGTTTTATGATGTCATTTAAGTAATATGCTAAGTCGGAGGATATATCCTCGGCTAGGAAGGCTTGTTGCAGGTGGTGCATGTGTTTTCGGTATATGGCACTAGAGTCGAATTTGACAGCTACTGTCCTCGTGACGGTTCTGACATTTGTAATTAGTAGACCTGATTGGTCTTTGAGAACGATTCCCGCAGCGTCGGCTTCCGTGATATAATCGGCTTGGAATGTGGCCTCGGAAATCAGGGTCAGTAGTATATACACTCCTAGGGCTCTCATCATGAACTAGGGAGAAAAACAGAAGAAACAGAAAAGAAAACAAAACTTACTATACGCGTCATGCAAAGGATTTAAGAAAACGAAAATAAACACTTGTCTTATGATCATGTCCTAACCTAGACTCGTAAGATGTTATTTGAGGTCTTATTTTGAAAGGGTTGAAAATATGTCTACTATTAATGTTGAGATGGCCTGTTTTTTTTTACATGTGATTGAATCACTTCATCTGGCTTCGGGGAACACTGTGTGTTCGTTCTAATTCGCTTTACTGGTCTTTTAGTTAGTGATGCGCTGAGGGGTGTGCTTCTTGACTTGGTTTCGGTGCACCCACTTGAACTCTGGGTCACTTCGCGGCTTAGGGATTTTGATCTTGTAGGCCACGGGAGAGAGCTTGTCAACGATGGTGTATGGTCCTTTCCACTTGGGAAGGAACTTCTTGCTCAATTTCCCGGGACCCGGTCTGATTATCCTCGGTGGGTACGCAAAGATAAAATACCAGACCTGATCCCCTACTTGGAGCTCCACCTGAGACGCCTTGTGGTCGTAGTACGACTTCTGGGCATCAACACTTTTCTGCAGATGTTCTTGGGCAAAGGAGAAAGTGGTTCTGAGGTGGGCGTGCAGGTCCGTCAGGTATTGGTGAGTCGTGTAGGCTGTGGCCAAGTTCACGTTGCCTGTCTGGTACAGCAGATGTAGAGGTAGAGTCATTCGCCGGCCTGTCATCATTTCGAAAGGTGACACCCCCGTTGTTGCGTGAGGTGTTGCCCTAATGGCCATGAGGACCAGGGGCAATTTGACGTCCCAATCTTTCTGATTGGCAGAGACGTATTTTCGCAATATGGTCAGGACCGTACGGTTACATCTCTCAATTTGACCAGAACTCTCTGGGTGGTAGCTGATGTGGAGTTGGTTCTTCACACCTAATAACCGCCAGACCTCTTGCATCACTTCCGCAGTGAAATGAACACCTCTGTCTGAAGATGCCCGAGCACAAAGACCGAAACGACTGAAGACATGGTTTAGCAGGAGTATTGCCGTGGTTTCCGCGGTGTCGTTAGTCGCAGGTAGACATTCAATCCATTTCGTGAAGGCACACGTAATGGCTAAGAAGTATCGATTACCTCTAGACGAGACAGTCGTGGGGCCCACCCAATCCAGTTGGAGGTCGGACCACGGGAATGAAACACCTCTCCTTTGGAGGGGTGCTCTGTGGTTGGGGTTAGTCGGTTGGAACTGGCAACAGATCAAACACCCCTTCACGTAGTCTGTCACATCCTCGTACATTTTCGGCCAGTATGCCACCTGGCACAATTCCTCGTACGTCGCTTTGACACCTCTGTGTCCAGCGGTCGGTGCGTCGTGGGCGTACGCCAGCAGGACCCCCCTATGATGCTGAGGGATCACGAGCCGTGGCGAAGTGTATTCGTCAGCAGCATACAGCAGTAGACCATCCGACATGTGCAAGCGTTTACGCAGCAACAAGAGCTGAGCCAGATACTCAGTAGAGTTGGCATCGTCAAGCGGGATTGGGACAGGTACGACGCCACACAGGAGCGCAATGACATGAGCAAGTGCTGGGTCAGCCGCTTGAAGGGCCATTAAATCCGAGTCCGTTATTGCCGGAGCCAATGCAGAAGGCGGCGGTGCGGGAGCAGACGCCATGGGTGGGTTCTGCGTGGCGCGAGCGGCAGCCCGCGTCACCACGCAGACGTTAAGGGTGGGAATCGGACAGGGGTCGACAGGGACAAAGTCCCAAGGCAAACCTTGCTCAGCCCCCATCTTGGCGAGGGCGTCCGTTTCATCGTTGAAGGTTTTGTCAGGCCCTGGAAGGGTTGAGTGACCCCTAACCTTCTTCCAGTATATCTGCATATCCTGTGTGTTCACGATGTGATCACATGCAAGGATCAAGTCTTTATGCTTGACCGGTTTCCGACCTGCAGTCTGAAAGTCGTTCTTACGCCAGTTGGGCAAATGGCATGTGAAACTGAGTCGTGCGTAGTTCGAGTCAGTGCAAATCACCAAGTCCTTGATGTTGTGTTCAGACGCACATTGAAGTGCAATCAGTATGCTGGAAATCTCCGCGTATTGAGAGGTCTGATCACCGAGCTTGAAACACAAGGGTCCCGCAGGCTTGTTGCCTACCCACACCACCCCAACACCCGCACGGCGTGGGGGGGGTGTACTGAAAGAAGACCCGTCGACATAGACTGTCGACATATTTGTGCACACGTTCTCCTCGTAGTAGTGATGACGCGTCGGTGGGGGAGGCGTGACATTGTGTAGAATGACCTCGGGATCCACCGGATCTTGCGTGCAGTTCTGACACACAGCCAGGCCAGAGCCTAGGGGCATTTTATGGTTCTGGGCGTACTTGACCTCTATGTCGTGGCTCTGGAAAGCCATCAGCCATTTGGCGATGCGGGAGTTAGTCACTGCACCCTTCCGCAGGCGTTGGCTGTTCAGAAACATGACAGGCTGGTGGCACGTCTCGATAATGACCTTCTGTCCCCCCACGTAGTTGGAGAAATGTGTTACCGCCCACACCGTCGTGAACAGTGCTTTCTCGCAGTCCGAGAACTTTTGTTCGACTTCGTTCAGGCCTTTGGAAGCGTAGGCAACAACCCGCTTGTCCGCGTCGTACTTTTGGTACAGACCAGCTGACATACATGTCGGGGAGAAACCCGCCTCCAGGTAGAAAACTCTGTTTGCATCTGGAAAAGCCAAACATGGTGCGGCGCATAGTGCACGCTTCAGCGTGTTCATGGATGTGGCTCGTGCCTCCGTCCATGCGAAAGGTACGTCCTTCCTAAGAAGTTCCGTAAGAGGGCGGGCTATCTCCGCGTAGCCATCGATGAATTGTCTGCTGTAGTTACAGACGCCCAAGAAACTGCGAAGTTCAGAAACCGTGGTAGGCGTTTTCAGATTCAGCATACCCTGGATTCTGCTCGACTGGGGTTCGACACCGTCGGGGCCCACTAAGAGCCCTACGTAGTCCACCTTTTTGCGCAACCACTGAGCTTTGGCCAGCACGATTTTCGCGCCGGCCGCGGACAATTGTCCAAGGACGTGGTCGATCTCGATCAGGTGGGACGGTATGTCCTTGCTTCTGATCAGGATGTCGTCCACGAAGATCACGTTGCCTCGGTCGGAGGCGTCAGGACATGCGCGGTTCAAGAAGATATTGAATTCCGCGGGCGAGTTGGCATATCCGAACGGTAACCTGTTAAAGGTGTATTGTCGGTTTGCGAAGGTGAACGCCAGTTTATGCTGGTCGTCTGGGTGTACCGGTAGGGTCCAAAAACCCGAGGCCACATCCAAAGTGGAGAACACCTTTGAATCTCTCACCTTGGGCAATTCCTGCTCTAGTTGGGCCATGGGCCACCGGGACAAAGCAACCTGTTTGTTCAGCTGCCGGTAATCGACGGTAATACGCCATTTCCCGTTAGATTTCTTCAGGACAGGCCAAAGGGGTGAGTTATAGGTACTATTGCAGTAGCGTACGATGCTTTTGTCCGTCATCGACTCCAAGGTCTGATGAACTTGTTCGTACGACGCAAGGGGAATCTTGTATTGACGCACGAAAGATGGCTTAGCGTTGGGGTCGGTCGGAATCCTCACCGTGTGAAGAGAAGTGAGACCACAATCCAGAGAATCTTTAGCGAAAACGCTGCCGTGCTTGTACAAGATACGCTTGAACTCGGCGATCACCGCGGGATCATCAGATGCGTCCGCCAACGGCATCATTTGCTGCAACTCTGCTGTGAACCCAACATAAGGTTCAGAAGAGTTTGGGGGCGGATCCATAGATGGCGTTGCGATGGTTTCACCCGGAGGGACCACTTCACCCAAGGTCAAGTCATAGATGACCATGTTGTCGTCATCCTGCATCTCAACCCTGCCAACTGATTCCTGGTCAATGGGTAATTGGGAGATAATGGATATCGCCCCCCTGGGCCGTGTCCGTACCAGATTCTCGCTCGTGCCGTCCGAGTGGAGGTTAGGTGGGAGCTTGCCAATAACCGGAATCGTTAGGTTGAAGTCGTAGAAGTCTGCACTGATCATCAGACCTAAACTTGAACCTCTATACAGAGTGACATCCAACTTCGAGTGGTTCGTTACCAGCAGGAACGCTGTTCTACCCACCATCTCCAACAGTGGAGTAGTCTTACAGGACAAACCCTGAAGAGAGAACTCCGGGTCCGGTTGAAAGAAGACAAGGGAGTCAGCGAGTTCCTGCCCAGGTCTGATGTTCAACCTCACAGGGACATCGGACATGCGAGCAGGGATTACGGCCTTGCGTTCGGAGATTGCACCGCACACCTGGGGAATAGTTTGACCGGCCAGAATTTGACGGGTCGTAAGAGAAGTTTCGTCGACCACGATGGGCGCAAATGCCCAGAGAACGTTGTTGAGTATGTCTATCGTCACGGCCAGTCGGACTAATAGATCAGCACCCACAAATGCGTTCTGCGAGAGTCCCGGGACGACCAGGAAAGCGTGGTTCAAGACATGGCCTCCCCAAGACAAAGCAAGAGAGCAAACGCCAACGGCGCGGGCGGTAGTCGGTTGGGGCGTCCCCAAGGGGAAGCGCAAACTTTTCCTCTGCAGCGTGAGTGAGGAATTAGCCTCTTGGAGCAGGGCGAAGTTTTCCACACTAATGGCGGACCATTCCGACCACAAAGCGAGTGCCACATTGGTGCACAGTTTGCCCTCTAGAGTAATTCCTTCGGATATCTGGGGGCAAAATCTCTCTGGGTCCACTGAGATCTCCAGGGTGCACAGGAATGCCTGTCGTTGGCGAAGGAGTTCTTGATCACCGGGGGGTCTCGTGGGTTTGTCCATATCATGATCCTCTATCAGAGAAACGCACGCCGTTTCTTGATAAGGGGTAAGATCAAACGGGTCAGGCACTCGAAGTTCCGAAGAAATGGTCAAGCCATTTTCCCTCAGGTCAATGATGGGCTGGAGACGGTAAAGCAAGTCGCGACCCATAAGGAGGGGCACATTTTCTAGGACCGACACATAAATCGGATGTATCATTTCCATGGGTCCGATCTGTACGTGGCATAGAGCCACGTTCTCCAGCCTTGTGCTAGCATTGGCATAAGGGAGTATGTTGACGGGATGGTAACAGAGCTTGATTTCTCTGTTAGTGCGCCTCGCTTCGTTTTGTAAGATTCTGAAAAGGCTTCCAGACATTAGGGAGATATCCGCTGCGGTATCTATCAGGGCCTCGTGAGTGACGTTGCGTTCCAGCGTCACTGTCAAGAACAATTTCCTGTGAAGGCCTCGTTGCAAAACCTCAGTCAACAGCCGCCTAGGTCCCGGAGTCCTAAAGGTCTCTGGATCCGAAACAGCGGATAAGGGTCGTTGCTGGATGGTAAGAACGGTACAGCCTTCCTCCTCCGGTAATGTATCGACATTACTGGGATCGGGCCCACCGTGTGTGAGTCGCAGCACTTCAAAAGAGTTAGAAGTTTCTTCACCCACGGTGTATAGGACAGGAGGTGTGTCTGGGGGCGCATTTACGCCCAATGTCACCGTTTCTGTCAACTCCGGCCGGCTCTGTTCGATTGGGAAAGGTTTGTCACCGATACTTACCGTTAAACACATCACGTCCTTCTCGGGGTCTTTCTCTTTCTTACCTTGATCCTCATCGGATTTAGGCTTAGGCGTAGCCTTTTTGGTCCCCTTTTTCGGCCTCTTTCCGCGATTAAGCTTACCTGTTCTCACAGCCACGCTGCGAGCCTCTGCAAGTATTTTATTCAGTGTTGCCACGTCAATGCTTACTGAGTTGCTGTCGCTCTTCGGAGCTGGGCGCTCTTCTTTAGCGGGATGGGGCGAGAGGTTCCTTACCTTCAGTGACTTAGGTTCGTCTGACGGTACGTCATTGAAGCGAAGTTTACGATACGGGCTTTGGCTACGTTCCCGATAGCGGTTGTCTTGCGAGAAAGAGCGATCCCGTTCAGCCGAAGAAGATCGATTCCGATTCCATGAGGAGGTCGGTTTGTCTCTCCTGCGGTCTCGATCGCCGTCTTCTCGGCTTTTCTGAGAAGATTGCTCATCCTGTGAAAACTTGGGTTTAGGACGGTTGGAGTAACCACCTTCCAATTCCAAATCGAACATTTCCCTGTCAGGTCCGCTCGTAGGGCGTTCCCTCTCGAAAGCCATGCGGGCAAGGGCCTTGAGGTCATGAGCAGACGTTACTCTGGGCATTGTACCAAGCGGTATCTGCCTCCTCACGGCGGGTAGTAAATGGTCCATGAACAGAGTTTTAAACTCTACAGACTCCTCCAAACCCGGTTCGTTACGGTCTCCGAAGAAAGCCATTCTCATCCTCTCGTAGTACAGATTCACCGGTTCATTCTTTTTCTGATGAATCGCTACGGCGGCGCTGATTCCGCTCTGAACGCGATAATCCGTGTACTCCTCAATGAGCACACGTCGGAGAGTTTCCCAGTCATTGCGAACCCTCGCCGATTGACGTTTAATAAAATCGCGTACTTTCTGGGCGGACGTGTACCGGACCATTCTTAGTATGGTCCCTATATCGACTTGACCGTGCATATTGAGATGTTCCTCAATATCGTCCAAGTAAGACACCACTTGCAAAGAGTGCGGTGAGCCTGGGTCGAAAAAGATCTTCAAATGGGTCGCTGCCGAGATCAACTGTGGAGTGGGTATGGAAAGCACTCGGTCTTGTGTATTCGGACCGTAAGCTTGGCCAGGGGGCCATCCATCTCCACCGCGTGGGTGGCCTCGGGTCCTAGCATCGGGGTATACACCCTGATGTGCGTCGGCGGCAGTTGACCTGCCACTGAGACCTGGGCGATCCACCGGGGCGGTGCCTCCGTATTGATCAGTGTCCGGATGTCTGCCAGTGGCGGTCGACCTGCCACCTTGAATGGGGCCGTCAAAGTCTTGGGCATTGCGCCCATAAGACGAAGCGTTGCCGCCGTACGGATAAGTGTCCGGATTCACGAAAGTGACATTCGTCCTGTCGCCTCTAGTGGAGGGGTCCAGAACTGAGACATTACGTCTGAAAGATGAAATGTTGTCACCATGGGGAGAAATACTTGGATGCAAGTTAGTGACAGTCGATCTGCTACCTTGACCAGGAAGAAACGATGAGTCGGTGCCTTGACCGTCAGTAACGCGATCAGAGAGCCCTGACTGAGTGTGCGAGCGAGAAGATTGTCCCCTGTTCGGGGAGCTCTGTGCCGGAGGCAATTGATCCCCACGATTAAACTGTACCAAGTTTAGGTCGCCAGCCGGCAGGCTGCCAACGGGGGAGACGCTTAATGGTCCCGCTGTGCGGCCAGTCAAAACGTCTAATCTCAATTTCGTTACCTCAGCCCTTACCTTGACGGCTTCTTCTTGCCATTCAAAGCGAGATTTTTCCTTCGCTGCGATCACTTTGTCATACTCGATTCTCTCACTGTCAAAAGTAGCTATTGTGCGTTGCTGCCTTTGCATTTCGTGGTCTCTATTCTGTAATAAGGTTTTAAGCTCTTGTTTGTCCGTTACCACTCGTAAAAGCTTATCACTTAGCTCATCTTTTACAGTTGTTAGGCTAGTGATTTGCTTTACATAACTGATCCTTTGTTGGCTGTTTTGATCAGCCTCCTGACGGAGTCGCTCATTGTCAAGTTCCAAGGCTTGTATCGCTTGTGACTTGTCTTCGACTGGGGAATCAGAGCGTTCGCTCGGAGTACTCACCTCCACCACCTGGAGATCTTCGTTTTCCTGTTTCAGTTGCCTAACATTTCTCTTTGCTTCTCTGAGCTCGACCTCCATCAATTGGTATTTTGATTTAAGATCGGCCATTTCTGCCTGAGTGTTAGTTAGTTCGGTTCTTGCTTCTACAAGTTTGTTCTGAAAATGGGCAATTTGATCATCTTTCGTGGTATCAGTGGTTCTGTCACGGTTTTTCTCATCAATTAGCTGTTGTAAGGCCACGTCTTTTGCGGTTCTCTCCAATTCAAGGTCATGGGCTTGTGTTCTTATTGTTTTAACATCTAAAGCTCTTAACCAAGCTAAATTCCCGAGTAACAAGCCAGCACAATCAAGTCTGGCTTTACTACTTTTTGTTTTTAAAGCTTCATGATTCTTACCGATATCTTGGAGATTATCGTACATTTGAGGGTGTGAGTGACCTTCGTTTTCAGGAATCATGGAGTAGGGGATGTCAGTGTCTGTGGCGATGTTCTTAACGAGACCCACAAAAGAATCCATTGTTGCTATAAATAGTTGAGGTTCAGTTCAACTATGTTAAATTGCAATGCCAGGGGTGTAAGTCTGAGGGCTTGGAATCAGATAAACAAAACCCAGGGGTTTTATATATGCGTTTGATTTGAAATTATCCTTTAATTCTCAATTAATGAAAGGGCCTAAACTTTCGTGTTTCATCCAAGGAGTGGTGTCCAAAATTGTAATCGTGCAGCTAAAGGCTGCTTACTTTAGTCCTATTAATTAAATTAATAAATGATATGACTGAAGGGATTTCAAGTGACACAAAAACTTTTTTTATAAACAAAATTAATTGAAGTTTTTTTAAATTTTAATTAAAAAAACAATTATTCTTTAGTTGGATGACGCATAAAAGCTTCGAATCCTTAAGCTTCTCCAGTGAGAATGGTATTCCACAAATGTTGATGACAAAACACAACTTAATTAATTGCTTCTATGAATTAAGTTAGATTAAAGTAAATTAAACCAACCTATTTATCCAGTAGCTAGGACCCTGTTTGTTTGATCTTACTAAATCAGTTTTAGTAATCACTCAATCAGTGTGTCAGCCATAGAAAGTAGTCAGTCCTTTTATTTGTAGAATATCAAAATCACTCTGAAAAGGATAGGGGATTGGAATAATAAACACAGAAAACGTTCTAGAAACACAGCTCAGTTTCACCTTGGTAGATTATAGATGTGTGGGCCTGTAACCATTAGTGAACTATAGTTAAAGTTGACTTAGGTTAAAATGCCGAAATGAGATCGCTATGACCGCAGAGGCGCTCTTATGAAAGAGTGGGCAAAAGGGCTTTAAAATACCTCGGGAGGTAGTAGTACTGGACTTCCCCCAGGAGAGGGAGACAGTAGTACTGAAAGAGGAGGTGCCCCTTTAGAGGAGGCGGACCGCGCACGTAAACGTGGGGCGGGCGGGGGTATTGCGTTTACCAGGGGGCGTGGGAAACCACACCCCGAATTCAAAATGGCGCTGGTTCAAGAAAACAGACTAGATCGGTCTATTCAGCTTGGAGCGTTTGAAAGACAGGCTTTAACGCACCCCGCGCATGCATGCACGCGCGCACGAGTATGCACACACACACACACACACACACACACACACACACACACACGGCCACGGAGCCAAAGCTACGTGTAGAGAGAAACTCTGATGTTTTTTAGAATTGTTGTGGGGTTTATTTTAAGGCACAACGTTCCTTTCACTTGCTTTTTAGCAGAGTATTTAGATACACGCTTTTCCTATTTAAAATAATTCCCCCCCATACACAACGAATTGTTATGGGGATGCTGAAAGGAGAACACAATCCTAAAGATTCTCCTCTGTTGAAATACATAAAGGGCTACTGTTATTCAGTCAAAATTATTTGCCAGGCGAAAGACTCATTTCAAATTAATTAAAAATGAGAGGTCGCGAACATAACAGCCACTATGCTTAAACCAGGGTAAAAGTTTAAAATATAGCTAATATTATAATGGATTACCGCTGCTTTTCAGGTGCTTTCAACTCACCCCAAAGTTTGTATAATGTTCTGCGAATTATTCCAATTGTGGCCACAATTAAAAATCCTCACAGGACATAGATACGTTAGGAAGACAATGCTGCGTCTACCGCGCTTCGAATCCAAGTTATTTGATGACGGCCAGCGTCACAAATGATGTGATTCAAATGCGCAGTACGCACAACATTAATTACGTTATATTATGAATCAAAAATAAAACAACACCGAGACATCAACTTCATATCTCGTACTGGGGTGCCAATTCTGTTGGCTATAAGAGCTAATACTGTGTCCTAATACAGTATTTAAGAGCAATTATGCAGAATGAAGGGGTGATGTTCAAGAAGATATGATGATGATCATATGGTTCGTGAAAATCAACTCCTCTTCACACTCAATTAAGTGTGGGTTCTTTTAATGAAGTAGTAATGTTTCGGTTGCTTCACAAATCAATTCACAATATACAGTAATAAAGGAATGTCCAGATATGATTTTAAAATTATCTCATGTCAACTTATTTATTGAAAAATCATAAATGGTGTGCACAACATTTTTAAGCAAAACTTGCTGTCATGCGAGGAGAACATAGGATAACGTCTTAGAATCGTTTTAATCTACTTACAAATATGTAAGTGCACTAAAATGATTATCAGTCCAGCTAATTTAAGCGACTATACTGTGGTGTGTGAACCACGTGGGAGGTAATAAGATCGGTAGGTCAGACCTCTCCAAGATATGCTTTTAGATAAAAGTATATTAGATCTTAGACTACAGACGTTATTCTATATCAAACCAAGTGAGATAAGATCAAAGCTTTATTGATTATATCGTAGATAGTCACTAGAAAAAGGTGGCGAGAATCGCGTGTCCCGTCATGGTTATTTTTCAAAAACTACAGCTTTGCGTTCAGCCTGTAGCAATTAATATCTCAAACTAGACGCGATCATGTGTCGCATGCTTGTTTAACATACAATTAATAACCATGAAAAGAGACCCATTCCTCGCAAAACAAAATATGTAAAACTTTGTAAAACGTTTAGAAACAGACTAACTAAATACTTTGCAAAGAAGAGTTCTATTGCAATATGAACGCTCTCGTTCGGTACATTTAAAAGTTAGTTAGTTTTTACTCTGCTTTACAAGATTACAATGAACAAATAAAAGAGATAATACTGATTGATTACGTTCAGACTGGATGCTCGGTCATAGAAAAATAAAAGAAAGGAAATGAGAAGAGAAAGTAGCGTTACTGTATTGCTTAAGGCTAAGTCAATTCAAATGCTAAACCTTCGTCCCATATAAATGAGGGAATTCCCTATGTAAGCGAGTTATCCACAAAACCATTGTGCGACCACATTACAATGCATTTTGAATCAAAGCTTACCGTGGGAACAGGGAAAATCAAAGAAATGAAAAATAAAACGAAAAAGCTGCTGAAACTGAATGTTGCTCTTACAGTGTATTTACAAAAAGGTGTAAAATGCTCATGTGATTATGTCTCTTATTCAAAAATGAAACGATCATGTCCTATGTTCGTTTGGCTCCAAAACGAACGCATGATCTCCATCAGTTAACAGTAGGCCTATATCACACAGGGCATCCGTCCTCCGTCTATGGGTTGCGCGGAGCTTGGTATATTTTGCGACCGTCTCGTCGCTATGGTCATCGGGAAGCCTACGTTATTTCGGGCACATAGAGCATATATGGAAAACACAATATTTTCAGACAAAGGAAAGAAGGCGTCGCTCTTCACTTGTTTTAGCGCCATCAGATAAGGTGTTTTCGTGTGTGTGGACTGGTGTGACATTTTGTTAATGTTCCGCTTAGTTGAAAAGTTCACGGGGGAGAAGTCTTCCCCCCCCTGGTGTTCTGGTCACACTCGTAAACACAGTCGTTTGAAGTGCAAGCGATGAGCTAGCCCTTTTGCCTGTCTCGGCCAAAGGTGGCTGCTTTCTGTTTATTCATGGGCAGGAAGGGGCAACCTCTGCGTAGTGTCCTTCCTCCCCCCCCCTGCTGCTAGCACCGAATCTGCCGACACCAATTTCCATCGGAATGTGTGTGTGTGTCGGCACTTTCACCATTGAGCTATAGGCCAGCACCTCCGGCCTTGTCGCTACAAGTGCGTCCTCCTTATATTTAGAAAGACTGTGGTCAGATTGAGTTAAAATTAGCGCTGAAATTACAGACGCTCCACATTGAGATGGGAGAGCTGTCTTCGGTGAAGTACAACACTGAGGTTGTCATTATTCTGAGCTTCAGATCCTTCTCCAGCGATGCTTTCCAGTCCATGTTTTTTGACTGTGAGCCGGAGCATTACGAGAAAACATGGGACCATAAGACCCTGAAGAATCTCCCCTTATTGGGTTTGCCAACCTTCCCTTGAAATACGGAATCGTCCCTTATTTGGAAAGTAAAATAGACATGTCCCTTACTGATGAGGGAAAAAAAACTGATGAGGGAATTTGTTCCTTATTTTTGGGAATCAATCAATGACACACATCTTACTTACTTTCAGAATCAGCTCATCATCTACTGTACATGTATCAGGGACGTGCTGGCCATTGGGAAAAGCGGGGCAACTCCCGAGGCCGGCCATTAGGGAAAAAAATTAAAATAAAATGTCGGCCTTCGTTCCATTTTGGGGGCTGGGCGGCAAACAAAGTAAATCGTCACTGTCGGGCAGAAAACCTTGTATCTTCAAATTTCTAATGTATACATTTTTTCGCAAAGCAAAGCCCTGCTTCATCATACAAGGCCGTTGCATGGTGCGAGGCGTTGTGTGCTTGTAGATCGGCTGTTTTCACTAGTTTAAATCATTTTTAAAATGATAAATACAAAACAAACGGTTTTGGACATACAAGGTTTCCACCCGACAACGAAGAAATATAACTCATGTACAGTAATTGGCCCACTGGCTTGTCACTTGTCATGATCTGAAATGGCAAATCTTTGAGTAGTAGCAGCGCTATAGAGAGAGATCTCTCTCTATAACGCGCAATGAGGTCCTCTCCAACTCTTTTTCCCGGGCTGAATCTGGGGCCCAGCATGTCCCTGACATGTATAGAGGTTGTTAATATAATATACAAAAACTAACTGTACAACCCTGAGGCAACCCTGTGTTCCAGTCCACATGTGTTTGACGGCGAGCCTGAGCAATAAAGGAAACATGGGCGCGATAAGACCCAGAATCTCCCCTCGCGTCCTTATATGGACGTGTAGCTATCTGCCAAACAGGGCTTAAAACCTCGGCTGCCACAGCTGAGCAAGGCGGGAAAAGCGGTCTCCAATGCTTTTGCACACAAACACACATCACATCAAATGAATTTGGGTGACAGACATCAACATTACCCATGGGCAGAGCGGGGTTCATTGATGCGTCATTGAGGTCTGTGATCATTCGGATTTGTGATGTATACAACCACCTCCTCCCACGCTCACTTAGTTTTGTATGGGAACTGGAGTAAGATAGGGTCCCCATGGCGCCTTACTGATGGGAATGAAGCCCTCACTGGCTCTGCGGGATGGTGCTGGCAGCTTGAAACATCCCCTTTTCAAACCCCCTTCTCCACCTCCATGCCCTGGGGATGGATGATTTCTATTGTCACTCTGCTAGCATTTTCTTTTCTTCATAATAGTAAATGCCATAATTAGAAAAAAGCAACCATGTGTGTCTTGGATGGCATCTTAGTTAATAACAACTGCATGAGAAGTGTTTCATCAAATCCATGCTAATGCAACATTGGATGACTCAGTGTCATAAACTCCACTTTACTGAACTATTGAGCATATGTTTATGGCTTCGCCTTGCCAAATTTCCACTCTTTTTAAAAGCACAGACCCTGGCCAGTGGGTTCTTGTAAGCCACACAGTGCAAATCTGTGGAAAGATATTAATGGATACATGGGAATTTACATCCTTGTCATAAAACGATACAAAACACTCACACAGTTATACATTCATGCCAAAGAAACAGCAAGTTGAGGTGTCCAATGCTGTTTCTTTATATATTATATATTTATATTATAGTTTAATTGCCGTTGTTCCCTCATGAGTTTCAGTGAGCAATCCCTCTGGCTTTTAAGCTTATTGTAGGAGCTTGCCTTGTCAGGCGAGTTCCATATTAGCAATGAAGCAGATTTACCAGCACTCAGTAACAGGAGCTCAGAGGGGTTTGAACAATGCAGGCCGTTGTCACTGCACTCGTCCACATGCGAAACTAAACCCATTAACTATCAAAAGGTGCAGCACACTTCAACAATTAACCACATAAGCCCTATTTTTAACACCGGATTGAGACCCGCGTTTGGGTCGCGGACCCATTGTTAATATCACATTTTCTCTGATTTGAAATCAATCATCAATTTTCTGATATTTTTTTTTACAGAATTTCATAAATTTTGAATTTTCAGGGAGTGTACTTGTACAGTACATAAAGCTGCCTCATGCTACAAGAGAGTGACCTATGGGCCACATGGCTATGGCTACTTTATCCTGGGACCCGCCTGGTCCTCTGCTGTGAACCACTCATGGGTTGCAACCCACAGTTTGACAGATACCGTTGCTTGCCAAGGCCAGACTACCTTCATGTTTAGTTTAGGTGTGAAGCTAATTGACTCAACAGAGATTAGATTATGTGTCTTCTCTCTTGGTCTCTGGTGGTGTGCATATTTGCAGTGTGCATCTGTCCAGTACTGAATGTATTTCAGATAATAGGTTTTAGGATTTAGGCTCTGATCTCTTACTCAAGGGGGAAATAAATACTAAAACAACACTCGCAAGGATTTGGACAATTGCAGATGATATGATTTTGAAAGGGTGCTGTAATACAAGAACCCACTGAGCAAGCTCGACTGCTATGAGCGATAGCTTTTGAGGATATATCTAGTCTATTTTGGCTCCTCGCTCCCGGGGGAGTGTGGTGTGGGCGGGTGTACATGTACTTGATCACTGTGACAGGACTGTCATGGCTGCAAGCCACGGGACAGCTCCCGGACATCCAAACGCAACTGACGGGCGGGCAGCCACAGAACACTGTGCGGGCCATGTGTGATGAAACAGTGTGTGTCTAGCCAGTCTGCAGCGATGGCACTGTGTGAATGAGCCTGTCTGAGTCGAGGTTTGATTTACAGCTATAGTATTCCCTGCTGACAGGGCATTCAGCCCAGCCAGGGCTGGAGAGTTATTGGTTTTGTTTTATGGTGCGCTGTTCCAAATGGTGTCAAGTAAACATACAGTGGAGGGCAGACTCGCTGCACATACACTGGGACTCAGCATTAATATTTATCCCCTGCTGGGTCATGGGTGGTATGCTTGGTATGTTCGGGGGCTAGGTGGTTTTTCCTCACTAAGCTCTCTCTCTCTCTCTCTCTCTCTCTCTCTCTCTCTCTCTCTCTGTCTCTCTCTATCTTACTCTTTCTCTCTCCCTCTCCCACACACATAAACCATCCACTACCAGGGATTATTGGTTTAGTCTGCAGTTGCTATTCCTGAGAGGTCCATTATTCATCCTCGTAAGGTTATGTGTTTTGCTTCTTGTAAACTTCAGCACTTAAGTCACTTAACTTTGTTTTCCCCCCAGTGTCGAACACGCTGCTTTAATTACACCATCCTTTGATATGCTTTGTTTCCAAACAGTCAGAGCATTGAGCCAGTCTTGGCTATATGACAATCCAGTTTATTTGGTGCCTTGCATGCATAAGGTGGTAACACTCAGGTCACGTAGAGCCCTTTCCCATGCCATTTAAAAGCCTCCACCGATCCTGTTTGTACCTTGTGTCAATTTCCATGTATTGTTCGTCTCCATGGAGGTCACGTTGGAAATAAGTGTTCTATGTCATGATAGATGTTTGAGCCATTGTGCTTTAAATCCTTAAAGGTTTCATGATTTGCTGGTTTTAAAAACATTAACAGATGCAATGAGAAGATAATGCCTGCGGGTGTCGCTGTTGAGGGATTTTGCCTGTCAATCATCGCCCCACCAGGGGGAGAAAGAGAGGGGGAGGGCTGGGAAGAGAGGGGGCGCGATTAATGGACTGTGACATCAACACAGTATGTTCAAAGTTTTTGGGGGGTGTACTTTAGGTCAGAACCCCCCCAAAAAAATTGATGTCATGAAACTTTATCTATCATGGCATATCCATGCCAATGGAGTTTCAAGGGATAATACTCAGTTATCTTCCAGAGGAATAAGATATGACCATATGGGTGATTTATGGGACAGTTTCTGGTTGAGTACACTCCTTTTTCTAACCACTACGTTTTTCAAAGGGGGCCATATTGGCCTCATTTACCAAGGCCCGCCAAAGAGGAGAAAATGATGAGAAACTAGTTGCAGGGTCTGAACACTGATGAGCTGCCTCTGGTGAGCTAATAAAAATGTTATTATTATTTGTCATATCTGCTCAGGCCCAAACTTCACTTTATGAATTTCACATGACTATACCATACCAGTCAGTGGTGGGCCATAAATAATACATTTTAGGAAGGAAGCTGCGGGCCGTATAAAATATACCCCTTTGTCAGCTCACAGCACAACTGAGCTTGTAGATCTGCTATTTTTGGCGAATGTTCGCCCCCAGAATAGGAACGCTAGGATTCATGTGGTTAAAATGGGAGTTTGCAACTGGCTGTCAATTTGGAAAAGAGACCACAGGCTTAGGTTGTACACTGCCAATTGGAACAGAAGGGGAAATAATGTTTTTAAGTACGGTGTACAAAGTAGGCATCAAAGACAATACCAGTAAGACACCTAAGGGGCGAAAAGCGACCTACAGGGCGAGGTTGCGCAATATGGGCTTAATATTGATGGCATAATAGGGATTCTATTGTATGGGCATTCCCAGATATGGGCTTAATATTGATGGGCATAAAAGGGATTCTATTATTGTGGTTGCCTCAACAGGGCATCATCTGGGAATCAGATGTAGAGGACAGCTCCATATACATTATACAGTATGGAGTTCAGGGTGATGATCCAGTCGTCTCCATGTATGGATATCCAGGGTTTGATCTCACAACAATCTGATGTCACAATGTCAACAAACAGGTCAGCAGCTATAGACATTGAGGTGTTACTCACGTACGGACAAGATGTGACGGTTTTCATAGTTAACTGCGACCTATGGTGGCATTAAAACCTCCTTTCCCTATGTACAGCCGTACGACACAGCCGGAAAACAACAGATTGACAAGCTCCCACGGTGCGGTGGGAGCTTGTCAATCTGTAAATAAAGCCTTTATTGGAATGAATTTGAATACGACTGTTCCTGTACTAGAGGCTCTTATTCAGGGATCGTTACTTTGGAAATGTTAGTATTTAATGCCATCTAGGCATATCATAATTAGTCATTACTGATTGGCTTTTTTAGCACTTGTGATATCTACAGATAATGTGCATGTGAATAGAATACATAGTTTTTGTGTTGATTCGTTTATATATGAAAAATAATATAAAATAAAAGCGAGCTTTCTAAGAGAGTAATCGTTAGTTGCAGCACAATTACCACGCCTATGAGATTGACTGTAGTTTCCATTCACTCCCTGCCACGCAATGTGGGACAATCACCGTCCTACATTAAGGCCTGTCCTGTGTCCACTGTTTAGTGTTCATTGGTGCTGTCTGTGGATCGGAGGCAGCAGTACAGAGATGTATGGGCAACCTTACAGTGAGACAAGCATAGGATCAGTTAGACATGGCCCCTATAAGCGCTTGAGTTAACCACCCTCAAAGCTGTAATCCATAACATAGCTTTCAACTTGTCATTTAAATGCGAAAATAGCAGATCCACAAGCTCACAACGCATTGTGAGCTTCTAGATCGGCTATTTTCTCTATTATTGATATTAGGGCTTTAGTGGTTACTTAAAACAGCTTTACTGTAATCCCACTAGGAATTAGGGTTTAAGTGGTTAAAACGGCTAAACCCGCCAGGACGTACAGTACCACACATTGTTCAGTCACTCCTTTAAGTGGACACTTGACTTGTGTTTTGAATCTATTTTGAATAATGCGTTTGCTAGCTGTACTGTGGTCTGTGGTGCCTTGGGACTCTGAGCCTGCTAGGGAGTTGCTAAGTGCTGGTGAGTTGCGGCTCGAGGGCGTGTAGTCGTGCAATTCAAATGGCAGATCTCCTACCTGGGGGAACAGCCACAAACACCCCCTCCTTCCCCCATCGCCCTCGTGGGTCACCATAGCTCAGCATCTCAAAAGGTGTGGTATGGTGTGGCCATGCCAACATTTTACTGCTGGAACCTGTATGAGTGAGTGAGTGACAAATAAAATCCTGTTGAATCTTGAATCTTAATGTCTTTATTGATGTTGAATCCCTCTTCCGATTCAGATTCACTTTATTGTCACTTAGATGCACTGTATTGGTACATACATGTGAAAAACATACGCTCGGGAGCTCCAATACATAAACATGATCATAAAAACATGATGAGACCTAAAAACAATAAATAAGCAATAAACACAGGGAAAGAATATCAGTGCAAGTGTTATTGCTTATTGTCACTTTTCACTGTCATTTAACAGTCTGGTGGCCTGTGTGGGAAAAAAAACTGTTCCTCAGCCTGCTAGTGAGCGCCTTGAGGATCTTCTATCCCTTCACCCTTTTTGGACTTTGGACTAGAGGGGAGAAAAGTCTCTTCATCTTGAATTTGGAATCGAAAGGTTTCAGCCATTTCGACCATTTCTTGATGGTGAAAATATGCCTTGTAAAAGTGTCCTGTACTTGTGAAACTGTGGCCTCGTTAAATGACATATACCGGTAGTAAGCTTTGCTGTGCCACATAGGGCAGGAGCCCATCTCCTCTTTCTGTAGCGTGAGGTGGCTTGATGTACAAGTACACCCCCTGGACATGACGCCACCTATCCCAATTTAACCCTTGATGCTGAGTGTCAAGCAGGGAGGCATTGGGTCCCATTTTTATAGTCGGACACTCTAACCACAATTCCACTGAGCTGGTTAAATGACATAAAGGACATTAAAAAGACATTAAAAAGATGCCACATGATTTCCCAGGTGGCTCAGACAGTTAGTTGTGAGTGTGACGACCCTGGTTTGAATCTGACCCACATAGTTTCTCACACATCTCTCTCTCTCAGCCTTTGGTTTAGCTGTCTCTCTTCCCTGTCCTGTCTGAACTAAACTATAACCAAAAAAAATACAGTTTCCAATGCAAAAGCAAGGATTGCAGATAGTGATGTTTTATTACAGTAGGTGTGATGAAGATATTGCTCAAGAGGCAGTTTGATCCATCAACTACCTCATCATGTAAATTGTTTATTAACCACTCATAGTCCTGTATACTTCCTCCATATGATAAATAGTGAGAATAGCAGATCTACACAAGATGTCATGATGTGACACATTGTGTTGTTTTAGCTATTTTGGAAAATTGTGGGGGGGAAAATAGCAGATCTACAATCTTACAAGATGTTGTGATGTGAAACATTGTGTTGTTTTAGCTATTTTGGAAAATTGTGAAAGTTTCAAACATTTTTGAAGGCCCACAACAGGGACGCCAGGTTAGTTCAAGCTGACTGGCACAATATGGTATCTCAGCTATACATTGCACACTCTAACAGCAATCTCTCTCTCTGTCTCTCTCTACTCTATCCTGTGCATTGGCTCTTGATCTCGCTCTCACCCCTAGCAAGCCATCATCACTTCTTTTCCACTAAGTGCTCTGGGCCAAGCATCTCTTATATAACTTTCTGGTCTCAGTTTAAGAATTGTCACTCACTATATCATTTGATGTCAGACTCCCAGGGACAAACATCCTTGAGTCCTTTGTCCTTGGTGTTTACATGTTCTACTATAAGATCAGTATTAACTCTTTTACTACCAGATGTAGGCTAGCTATTATGTTAATCGTCTGCTCTTCTCTTGCCAGCAAATCAGTGTTTTCACATACCTTTGAACATTTATAGAATATAATCCATTTAGTTTCCTCCGTGGTTGTTGTTAAAAGACCGACGCAGGACTCCTAGCATCTGTTGACTGAAGTCAGCACAAAGCAGAGAATTTTTTTTTTTGGTAAACAAAAGTAAACCATCTTCATTTATTTCTGATGACATGACTTCTGGCTGCATTCTCTTCTGTGCTGTTTGGATCACTCACAGACCGCGGACACACACTCCCTATGCTTCCGTGCCCAAATCAGGATTTGACGAACGCTCGCCATGGCAGTGTAGACGGTAGCGTGAAATGACGAATGCGCTCGTCATAGGCAGTAAAAGAGTTCATTTGGGTATAATAAATATAGACATAAGCTTTATAAAAAACGATTTGATTGCCTTTGTGCCATCTGATATGTTTGCGATAAAGGTATGTGCATATTAGAGTTGTTCGGTGTTTCGGTTTGATACGGTGTTATAAAATGTTGACGGTCTCGTAAGCCAAAACCGAAAACCGTCACGTGACATGTGCGCCACTGCCGCATTTGCCGTGTTTACGGAAGCAGCAGAAATCACTCCTGAAGGAGGAGAGGAGACACAGAGATAATAGTAGCAGCTGGACTGGAGGGAGACCTGGTCTCTAAAGAAATGCACGAGGCTTAGCTTGAAGCTAAACACGGTGGATCTACAAGCTCACAACACGTTGCACGGTCGACGAGCCACAAGCTTGTAGATCAGCTATTTTTGTATGCCTCTCGTCTCCTCCAAGGCTAAAGGAACGGCGCTAAAGCGCTAGCATGCTAACGATTTAGCCACATTCCTTCGGGAGGAAAAACAACAACAAACGTAGGCTAAAAGTAACAATTATGTGACGTCAGTGAATCGATGCAGAACGGCACGCGGCTGTATGCAAGCAAATTGTCTTATATTAATCTAAAAATCACACCCGTGTGAAGTGGAGCTGTGTGTGTGTGTGTGTGTGTGTGTGTGTGTGTGTGTGTAGATCATGTGTACCGATTTGTGTGACATTTGAAGAAAATATGTAGGAAAAGGAGCAAAAAGTGTGTTTTGGAGAAAATTCAAGATGGCGGAAAATCTATCCTGGCGCAAATGGGCGTGGCCTATATGGGGAGATGCGTCTTGACCCAAGGAATCCAGGGAAAAAAGAATTTTAATTTTCCGATCCACGGTTCAAGAGTTACGGGGCAAAACGTAAAGTGGGCCGTTATAGCGCCACCATGAGGCCGAGTGATGTAATTATTTTTCGATTCATTCTTAAAATCATTATGAATCTCCTCTCCGAGGTTTGAAACTGTAGCTCCTATGGTTTACGAGAGAAAAATACTTGAAAGTGATTTCTTGCATTGTCCCATTATAAGTCAATGGGGACAATTAAGCGTCGTTTTTTGCCGATTACGTCGGCATGGTAAGGCGGATCGGAACGAAAGGTAATAGAACACCATTCCCGGCCGAGCCGCACATTTTGATGTATATATTGCGCAAGTGGCGTAAATGGTGCGGCACTAGTTACGCGCCGAAGTCAGGCTACATACACACACACACACACACAGACACACACACACACAGACCCACACAGCCACATATAGGGAGCCTGTGTTTCACACAGCTCCAAAAACTTTTAAGAAGTCTTCTACTCCATCAGTGTTTACTATGCAGTGTGTGCTGTGCGCTTGCCGCTTGACACAGCACCCAGTACAGCGGCGTCAATTCAGAAAAAGCTAAGGTATGGCAACATGACTGGTGTCTTGTGTGCAAGACACCAGTCAGGTTGCCATACCTTAGCAACGGGCACGATTACAGTAAATTTTATTATTTCCCCCTGTAGCCAAGGGTATGGCAGCTGCCATAGCTTGCCATACCCAATTGACACCTCTGACCCAGTACTGCAGCCAGGCAAATGCTTCAGCGTTTGTCAATCTGTGGGTCGAGACCCCAGAGAGGTCCCAAAATGATTTTGGGTGGTCCCCAAATGATTAACTTAATGTGCAACATTGTTTTCTCACTCAACTGTAAACAAAACAACAATAATATAATAAAATAATAGTTACGTATATTATCCCGCGGGGGAAATTCAGATATCGCAGCCCAACCCAGCTGCTTTTTTTTTACATACAGTGTAGTGACAAGGACTTTTTTTAACCTATGACAAATTAAATTGACTTGGGCTATTTACAATTTATTTTAGTATAACTGGGTGGGTAACTTCTTTTATAAATAAAGCACTTTTATTTTTTTTTTATTTTTTATCACGTTAAAATCTATACGATTGTAAAACCGTGTAAAACCGTGTACCGGGGTTTTGGGGGGGGCCTAAACCGAGGTTAAGAAAAAATGGAAACCGCACAACCCTAGTGCATATAAGGATAAATACATTACTGTACTGTTAACCACATGTACTATGTAGTGCTGTATTCTAATCTGACCTCACACACAGCAGCCTGTGAACAAAAGGAGCGCTTCCTTTAGTTTATTACTTGTATTGATTCTTCTTGCGCCAGGGCCCATTTGCACTTATGTGTTTACATGAAGACAGCTCTCTCACTGAGGTCTGTTGCCATGGGAGAAATGGATTGTTATGGAAGAGGGGAGGCCTCGTATCATTTGCTTCTGTCGGAGTCTGCCTTGTCCGAGCGTTTTCTGCTTTTCCTCTCCCCTCTCACAGAGCATAATTTCCGAAATCATCTCATGTCCTTTTAACAACCTAAAAATGTTTGCCAGTTTACTGGGAGTCCTCCAAATCTTTGTGTGATAGAAACCTTTTTTTTCTCCTTTTTTATATTAATCGTTTGAACGTTAGCGTCCATAATCTGAGAACTTTAGCCAAAAATAGCAGATCTACAAGCTCACAGTGCGAGGCGCTGTGAGCTTGTAGATCGGCTATTTTCGGTAAAGAGGTTTGGTGTAGAGGGGAAAAAGAGCAGACTAAGTACAGAGTGAAAGGTCAAGTTTATTAAGTATTGACCGTACAAGTGGTTAAATATCTGAAAACACAAATTGACATGAATCCGAAACACACTGATGATTGTGCCGTCAAACAATGAAACTACCGGTATAGGGTGTGCCAAATGTAGTTCTAAGAGTGGCCATTTCTTGGGTAAACACAGCCTTACACAGGTGTTCTGATTAGACTATAGCATTAGTTCTATGCAATCAAACAATTGAAACACCTGTGTTTTGACCCAAGAAATGGCCGCTAAGGACTACAATGACGTAGCCGCTGGCACACACTATATGGTATGATATCTATGGGTTGTGTGGGACCCTGCTTCATCTCTCTCTCTCGACCAAGGGGTCCTTGTGCTGAAAACGTTGAAGACCCCTGCACTAGTGAGACAACCCGAGATAACCCCTTCCTCTTTACTGTTGGGTGCCTAGCAAGCCAAGCCAGCTCTCTCTCTAGGTCGTCCTCAGACGAGCCCTCCATCGTTGTTTCCAGTCATCTCGGTTCTCCATACATCTGGCCAGCTCATTGGTGTTCTGTGTCCCTACGTCTTCCTTGAGTACGTCCACGTATGTTTTTGTGGGACGTCCTCGCGACCGGTGCCCATGTGTTGGCTCCCACAGTACCAATTTGCTGGCTGGAAGCTCCTGGTGTCTTTGGCAGTGTCCTGCTAGTCTCATTCTTCTGGTGGCAATTTTCTCGCTTACCCTTGGTATTCTCTCATACAGGCTCCTGTTGGTAACATGTGCACTCCTGTTGATGTTGAGTACTGCACGCAACATTCTAGTGTAGCACCCATCTAGAGACTTCTGCAGGGTTGGCTAACGGGCAGCTAACGGGCAGTTAACTGCTGAGCGGAGCGGCTGCAGGCCTCTTGGCCCCCAGCGTTGCATAAATCCGAGGCCAGCTGAACCTCACAGGACCGTCTGCCGCCATGTGCTATCAGGCCAAGCGCACAGTTCGACTTAGTCTAATGTCATCAGTCACACTGAGCACAGAGGCTGCTATTGACCAGCCACAGAGCTCAGAATCATCACATGTTGACCCCCCACCCCACAGCACCCCACCCCACTCCCCCTTCACTTTTCACTCCAGCATAAAAGCACCCACGATCGCACTCATTTTCACCAACACTTCTGAAATACACTGAACAGGTTAGCTGCATGGCAAGTCGTCCAAACATGTCATTCATAGAGATAGAGTGAGCTGTAAGGTAAAAAAAACAATAGCCTTCTGAACTGACGTTTTGGCAGTCTCTATGAGCCAGAGTTAACGTGACTCTCCAGTCTCCACCAAACAGACTACAAGAGAAGAGACTCTTTCCAACTCGTTCAGACTGGCAGTCTGTGGCATTTAGTTGGTACAGGCTAAGCACAAACTCTAGTCGGCCGAAAGAACATTGTGTGCCAGTGTGTTGCCAGGTCTGCTTATTATAGGCGACTTTAGGCTTTTTACCCTGTAAAGCCGCTTGTGTATATTCAATAGTTGCGGGGTTTCTTTAGTTTGGGCTTGTGTTCCGAAGTGTAGTTGCTTATTTGGGCTTGCTTTCAAGATTATTAAAAAAGAAAAAGCTGATGTAATAGGGTGTGCCAAATGTAGTTCTAAGAGCGGCCATTTCTTGGGTAAACACAGCCTTACACAGGTGTTCTGATTAGACTATAGCATTAGTTCTATGCAATCAAACAATTGAAACACCTGTGTTTTGACCCAAGAAATGGCCGCTAAGGACTACAATGACGTAGCCGCTGGCACACACTATAGGGCTCAAGTGGTGAAACTGGTAGCTTCTTTTGGGCTTCTTTTCATAGACCTGTTTGCTGCTGATGGCTGCTTGTCGGCAGCACGCACTTTCTGACTTCTTCCAATGCAGAGTCGGGCCGAAATCGGTGCCGTGGAAAACTGCCTTTATGAAAGAAACACCGGGCTATTGTGACTGTCCTCACAAAGCATTCTCAAATGATGATTTGTTTGGGGGTTTTGTCCATGTTGTTGTAGTACCGCACATACAGAAGATGGCTTGCTTTAACTTAGGCGTGACAAAGGCCAAGATTGACGCAGAGACGGCTGGAAACTCGCTGTTGAACAACATACAAACAATAGACAAGTATTCAACAGCTCGAGAGGCTTTCTGCCACTCTTTATGCCTGCAGAGTTGAACACTGCTCAGAGTAGCCTACTAATCACTGCATGGACAGAAACTCTCATCTGGACTCAGTCTGTAATTAGGTTAGAGCAGCCTCTCCTTAGCAACTAATTGAAAGAGGAGGGGACATAGTGTGAGATCCCAGCATCTCTGTGACTGATGTTCAATGAAGAAAGAGAAACCAGGGCTGGGGGTGGTGACTCGTGGGCCGTGGCAATGAAGAAATAGACAGAAACTAGAAAATAGTGCATGGTAGTGAGACATTTCAGCTGAACACTGTGCCAGAATCACTCCATTATTCTCACAAGAGGATCTATTCGGTCTTCAAAAGGTTTATTGCTCAAAAATGTGTAGCTTGCTCATCATGATTGGATGGAATTACACTGATGGGATTGGCGTCTGATTGCTTCATCTCCTTTTCTTTTCAGTTCCATAAAGATCCTCTCTCTCTCGGTTGAAATAGATTGAATCGCCTTGGACCCACCAAGCGGGACAGCTCATCTCACTATAGTAGGGGTCCTCAATAGGCGGGCTGCGGTCCATGACCGGACCGCGGCCCTGCTCTCTCCGGACCATGGGCAAATTATAGTTTAAAAAAAAGATATCCTATTATTTGTATTAATCTGCAAGTTACCGTTACCGCAAGTTTCCACGTTTTCACTCCTCCGATGTATTCACTCAATTCACTGCATGGACTGCGGTGAATGCGGACTGTGTGCGTGCGTGCGTGCGTGCGTGCGTGCGTGCGTGCGCGTGTGCATGTGTGACAGTCCACGGCAGCAGCAGTAGCGACGCGTTCGTTCTCTCGTAGTTGTAACGAAAATGATACAACACCGCGTTGCGACGCGTTGTGAGCTTTGTCGGCTATTTTTTGGCAAAGACATTTGATAGAGAGTGAAAAAAAGACTGTATCAAGTATGTATATTATAAGTACCTTTTACCAATTATAGAGGGTTTAAGTGGTACCGGATATGTAGCTCGGCAAATAAGAGGTGAATTCATCCCAGTGCATGACAGAGGACGATTTCACGATAAATTAAATCTCCATGATATGATTATCATGAGTGTTTTTTTATCGCGATAAATGATAATATCGCTATTGTACCATCCCTACTTCATTGTAATTATTTTTTCTCTATGAACTCAGGGCTTCTCTAGTAACACAGTGAATGTGTTCTCGTCCCATTTCAGAAGCCCAAGTCTTAAAAGTAAGATGGAGTCTCAGAGTCCATTTCCCTGGCATTGAATTGTGTCTCATTCAGCAGAGAGATAATCGTAAACAAAACATTATTTCTCTGTGCCAAGAGGACACGGGCATCGGATACCGGTATATACCTGGCTGCCCCGGAAGCATGTTTGTTTCCAATTAATGTTGCAGATGCATGGAAGGAAATCACATTTGAGTGTTTCGGCGATTTTGACAATCTTTTCTTTTCTCGTGATGTGACCAATGTTCAATGCCAGGGTCTGTATTTGGAATTTCCGTTTTTTAGTAAGCCAGTGAGTGACCCCTATGTCTCTCTTTGAAGCTCTAGATGAAAAAGTGTGGATGCTTTTTGTTCTCTGTGTGTGTGTGTGTGTGTGTGTGTGTGTGTGTGTGTGTGTGTGTGTGTGTGTGTGTGTGTGTGTGCGTGTGCGTGTGCGTGCGTGGTCTCTTTCTTCTTCAAAGGTGTGACTCATGAGTTAACCTTTAAGCCTACAGTACATGCGTTAAGCATCGACCCGGTGACATCAGAACACTTGAAAGCATTTGCTGGATGCTGGTGGTGAGCCCATGTAGACTGGGAAAGCTAGTGTGGCAGTCAGAAGAGAATGTCTGCCAAAACACAACTTCAACAAATCAGTGCAAAATTTGTATAATTACTTCGAACTGTTGCACCCCTAAAGCTGACCTTGATGGTCCAGGTCAAGAGGGACACCGGCCTCACAGCCGTAGTACGTTCATACTAGGGATGGGATGATATGAACATTTCATATCGTGATTATTGTGACAAAAGAAATCGCGATTTACGAAATTATTGCGATAATCAAAATCCATTATCCTGGGACGGAACATTTGCCAAAAAATAGCAGATCTACAAGCTTGTGAGCTTGTGGATCAGCTATTCTTTGGCAAAGACATTTTTTATAGAGAGTGAAAAGAAGATCAAGTACGTATATACTTAGGGATGGACATCGGTATCGGCCAATATCAGAAATCGGCAGGTATCATATCAAACCGGCCAAATCGGTGATCGGCAGGTCACTGACATAAATATGCCAAAATCGGCCAATTGTATCTCTTGCACTGCACAGCATGATGCTCGGTCCTGTGACGTAAACATTAGCAAGTAGCAGCCAGTCTACTTGGAGGCAGCCTACAGAATACAGATGGTGCTGATTACCTTTGCAATGTAAGGATATATTCCATAATCCTGTGTCAATGTCGTCTCCAAAAAGAAGGGGGGAAAAAAGCATGCGTCACCTGCTTTCCTCCTGCCTAGTCCAGACGGTCATATTAGACTGGATATTGTCTGTGATTTTGGATATTGTACTATTGTGATTGATTTGGCATTAGTGTTCTTCTAGCTTATTGGTACTCAGATTGAAGTATGTCTTGTAGGCCTACTTGGCCTGAAACAAAAGGGTATTGGAGCAACCCTATTTCCTAGTTCTTAGCTAAAGAAATCGGTATCGGAAAAATCGGTTTTGGCAGGTCAGACCTTCATAAAACCGGTGGATCGGTATCGGCCAAGAATTTTGCAATCGGTCCATCTCTAATATTAGTACCTTTTACCAATTATAGAGGATTTAAGTGGTACCGGATATGCAACTCTGCAAATTAAAGGTGAATTGATCCCAGTGCATGATGGAGGACGATATCATCATAAATGTTTTAACGTGATTATCGTCCCATCCCTATTTCCAACTGTAGCTAGCTACAAAACAGGTCCCAGAGAGCTGTGTTAATGGAAATGAAGGAAAATGACACTGGCATTGTAATTGTATTCAAGGGAGTTCCTGGAGGAGGCTAAACTGATGTAACAGGGAACAGAGTGGCTGTGTGTGTGTGTGTGTGTGTGTGTGTGTGTGTGCGTGCGTGCGTGCGTGCGTGCGTGCGTGCGTGCGTGCGTGCGTGCGTGCGTGTGTGTGTGTGTGTGAGAGCGAGAAAGAGAGAGAGGCTAACTTGTTCCTACTTCCTATGCATCATTTCCCAATATGTGTATCCACTTGAAAATAACAAGCTTTCTGTGTGTTTTAAAACAAATAGAACAATCTTAAATCCTGCACATCAGAATGGGTTGGGACGACTGCCAATGTAAAACACGGCGAGTTTCCCTAGCCCTGTTCTAATAAAAGGCTTTCATTTCTTTGCCTTTTGTTTACAGGCCCATTGCGTACAAATCCCACTGACTGTACTTATTGAGAGACCAAACACTATTATTAAAAGTACTAAAATCACAACCTCTCAGCGTTAGCACAGATGGATTTCATTTACATACTTAATTAATAGATGTTAGTAAATAAATAAATCCTTCACAATAAAAAGGGGGAAAAAACGTTCACAGTGGACAGTGGGGGGAAAATATGGCAACAAACAATGTTGCCAGATTTTGTGAGAGAAACGAGCCTCAAAATACACACACATGAAAAATGACTTAGCATCACATTTGCTGTAATGTTGCTATAAGTGTAATGTTTTTGAAACACCTTAATCTTATATGGGGGTCCCTGGACGAAAATATTTTGAGATAGGGGTCTGCGGACAAACACATATTATTGGGGGTGTCCTTGACATGAAAAAGTTTGAGGCTGGACTCACACATATGCGTGAATCATCTTCTCCGTGTCGTCTGAGAATGGCCATGCACTGGGGGCGCCGTACTAATGCATTGTCAATGGAAGGTTGTTTGGTGTTTTGTCGTTGCCGTGTCTCTAGCTCAACCACGGCCTGTCTTTTGGCCAAGAGACACGGCAACGACAAAACACCAAACAACCTTCCATTGACAATGCATTAGTTCGGCGCCCCCCAGTGGCCATTCTCAGACGATACGGAGAAGATGTTTCACGCAAATGTCTGTACGGCGCCTGAGAACCACCGGTTTAAAAACGGCTTTAGAAAAGAATTCAAAATAAGCAAAGTCACTAGAAATAAACCCCAAAAACTGAAACCCGCTTGCCAAATACCTACAGTATATTTACAAACAACTTTACAGAAGAACAAGCCCAAAGTCACTTATAATCAGGGATGAGATGCCGCGGGAGCGCACAGGAACGACCTTCCCTTTCTTTTCAAGCTGCACGCACGCGCGCCTCACATGCACTTGCGCGCATGCGCGTGCAGTGCACGCACGCTGTCAAGATGTGTTGACGCGGCGGTCAACACTTCGATCCTCCTACCTGGCTGCTTGCTTTGCATAACAATACTCGGGCATAGGGCTGTCACGATATGACATTTTACATGACGATTAATTGTCACTCAAATAATTTGCGATTAACGATTTAATTGTGTTTTTGTCGTTGATAATTACATTTCTGTTTGGCTTTTAGGCTTTGAAGTTGTACATGGTAGATATGACACATAACCTAAATATACAAAGAAATTACTGACATATTTGACAACTTACTACTTAAAAATAACTTTGATAGTGGAAATAGCCGATCTACAAGCTCACAACGCGTTGTGAGCTTGTAGATCTGCTATTTCCACAATTTTTGACCTTTTTAAAAAAAATATATGAACATTTTTCAACATGGAAACGATTATGACGATTATGAAAAATAATCACGATTATGTCAAAAAATCACGATTAGAAGATTATGTAATAATTGTGACAGCCCTACTCGGGCATGCCTCTCCTGACACCTATACTGTACGTCCTCACAGCAGGACGTTCTCACCGAGTGTTCTCTGCTGTGGTTAAGGATAACGACGTGCTTAGCTGCAATAAAAGAGCTTGGACGATCAGGTAAAACTAAGCACATTACAACAAATGGGGCTGATGCTCATGGGGAACACATAGCGTTAATGGAGTTCTAACGCTATAAGCACCAGAGTTAGGGGAACACCAAGAAATACCAGGACAACAATTAAAATGCTTTTTATTAAACAATACAGAAGATACCGGTGATTCTGGTTGAGCGGCACGTATTCTGGCACAGTATTCTGTCATAGTGTACGACCGTTTCAGGGCTAGTGTAGTGTGTGGGTGAGTCTATGTAAAGGTATTTTATACAAAACTTATTTTTGTATTTATAAAAAAAGAAAATAAATTAATTGAAACTAAAATAAAAACAACAAATTAACAATGTAACTGAATAAGAAATATAATTAGACTACATTAAAACAAGTTTTCCACCACGTGTGTTGAATAGTAACGAACGGCAGGCTGCGCACACACATAGCATGCACGTGCACGTGACGTGCACATGACGTCATGAAATTAGAGTTCCTCTGCCCGTTCCTCCACATCACACCACTGCTTATAATAAGCGGACGTTACTACACTGGCAACAAACCACTTGTTTCTTTACGTAAGAGACTTTGAGCTCAGTGCCATGCAGCTAGCTTCACGCTCCCGCTGGGATGCTAGCTCACAGTGTTCAGCATGCGGCACATGACTTGCATTTATCCTTAGTGCACACAATGCACCTTATTGTTCTATCGAATGAGCGGTAACTACAGTATGCACTTGGAGATCTCTCCTGTTCAATCCAACTCATCACAGTGAAATTGAGTGGGCAGGCACACTGCTCAGATATCTGTGCTTGGCAGGGTTAACAAAGGCTTAATTATTGTGTCTTTCACTCACATTTCCTCACAAATGAAGTCAGTGTCTGTCTAGATCTGGTTTAAATTTTACAATTTACAATTTAGGCATTTAGCAGACGCTCTTAATTGCGACCGTAGGTCGCACTTACTACAGAAAGCTCCACCAGGTGTCCGTGCGTCCGTCAGTCAGTCCGTCACACGTCAGACGTCACACTTTTGCCCTGCTCATATCTCCGCAACCGTTGCCCCGATCCATGCCAGATTTTGCACACACACTCCTTACCTGCCAAACTACAACCTCCAAGGACCCCCGGAGCTCCAGGGACCCCCAGCTCCCTCGGGGACCCCCAAGTGTAAAAAATGAGCACATGTGCAAAAATTACCAAATGACCACCCCAACGGGGCTGCTCACGGGGAATTCCTGGGGACCACCCACTCCTGGTGCTCCAGAACGGATGCAAAAGTGGTGACGCCCCCAGTGGAGGACCCCCTCCACTGCAGCTCACATAAAATGCCGTAACTCGGCCTAGGAGCGTCCGGGAGAGCCGCGGCCGGTACCTATTCGTCCGCCAAGGCAACTCGGAGACCCCACCCCTCATTTCTCACATGGCCCTCTTCTAGCGCCACCTTCAGGCAGATTTTCACAACACATTTTTGCCCACTACTCCTACAGTTCTGGCCCTAAAATCACGCAAATTGCTACACAATATGTCTCCACTCATCCCATCAACATGAATCTGTCCCATATAGCGCCACCTTCAGGCCGATTTTTAAAAACACATTTTTGGACACTGCTCCTACAGATGTTGCCCTAAAATCACGAAAATCACTACACAGTATGTCTACACTCATGTCATCAACATGGCTCAGGAAGATTTTGGAAAAACAAATTTTTGCCCTATTTGTGGAGATAAGTGACCTACGGTCGCTTATCTCCCGATTAGGGAGTCTTACTGGTCCAGAGCAATTTACAATAAGCAAGGTAATACATCAACATCAATACATCATAAAAATAGTAATCTAAGAAAAATAACCTACTGTAGGTAGACCAAGCACCTATTCAGTAAAAACTTTATTTAGAAATCAAATGAAGTTTGAAGTGAACGGTGGATGTGACCAATTAATTTCGTTAATCTATAACCTGTGTGTGTGTGTGTGTGTGTGTGTGTGTGTGTGTGTGTGTGTGTGTGTGTGTGTGTGTGTGTGTGTGTGTGTGTGTGTGTGTGTGTGTGTGTGTGTGAGACTCAACAGCGCCACTTGGTCACCCAGCGGTCACCCAGTCACGCAAAGGAGACGATTTTTGTCCTGGGTTTTTTAGCAAGGGTTCTGTCAGCATCCCTGTGTTAGCTGATCTGAGTGAACGGGTGGGGTTGTAGGGGTCGATCAGGCATTGGAGGTATGGAGGTGCCATACCTTTGGCAGCTTTGAAGGCCAGCTTCAATGTTTTGTATTCTGTGCGGGCAGCAACCGGGAGCCAGTGAAGGGAGTGGAGAAGGGGGAAGACATCCATATGAAGGAGGTACACTATAGCTTAACGTTTCACAAATGCTTTGTACGTTAATGGACAGAACCTCATAATGAGACTCCCTTCCCTCAAACGCATCTCCCACGCAGTAAACTAAAACATTTGCACACTCTCAGCATTACAGTAGATTAACTCTGAGGATGTTACTGTGTTACTCAGGTTATTGTTGTTGTTGATGAGTGTTGGTGGCATCATGCTGTTGTTGTGGTGCTGAGTGCTGCAGCGTGCGGGGCGGGCCATCCATTAGGCTGACCTCCACCGCGAGCACTGTACGTACTAAGACATACGGATGAGTAATGTACCTGGGGATCAGCCATTATGCAGACTGCGTCTGCTGCCTGTGATGGGTTTGGGTAGAGATGCATTGTAGTCAGAGTGTTTTCAGGCAAAAATCGTGCACGTTATAAGAAGCGTGAAATTTGGCACACAGTTAGAACATGCCATATGGAACATTTTTGGCTATAGGGCCATCGCAGATTTGTCTTGGGAAACTTGTGGGAGCCAATCAAAGTTGGGCTCTCATAGACTTTACGATAGAGTGAAATAATACAAAAAAATAAATATGCTCTAAGTAGCATGTGAGGGGTCAAACTAGGTGTTTTTCGGGATTCTGAATCCAATGCAAGCATTTGTTTTGCACGAAAAACATTCCTTTCCGAGAAACGGCCGCCACAAAACTGTGAAAAGTGATGACTCATCACTAAACCATAGTTTTATGGGGTCCGTTTTTAGCCCAAGGAATGTTTTTCCTGCAAAACAAATGCTTGCATTGGATTCAGAATCCCGAAATTTATTTTTTATTTTTTTTATTGGCTCCCACAAGTTTCCCAAGACAAATCTGCGATGGCCCTATAGCCGAAAATGTTCCATATGGCATATTCTAACTGTGTGCGAAATTTCATGCTTCTGTCATAAAGTGCACGATTCCATCAAAATACTGCCCGAAACGCCTGGACTATTGTTTGACTATTGTTTGTGTACACGGAAAGAAATCCTCAGTGTCGATTTAACTCCCAACCATGGGCAAATGGAAGCTAAATTGCACCCCTAAAATGCCACAGTCAGAGTTGTGTATACCTGCTCAGTCGTGCCCCCCTCTCTACTTGCATTGTAGCAGAGTTGGTCTGGAGCTGGAATGTGAATTAGGCTGGATTGTTCTTCATCAGATTACAATGAAAATGAGGTACCAAAACGCTCTTGAGTGTCCTTGATTGTACACCATTTGGCTGGAATTAAAATGACTCCGCTGCAGTGGCACCGCTAGACAATGTGGAAATGGAAACTATTTTAATTACTCTTCCTCTTGTCCCCGTAAGGTCTTGAGAGGGCATTCATTTGTTAATGTCTGCACCATCTACGCTATAATAATCAGCCATCAGAGACTAATTACTATTCCCCTACCTTTTATTTTATTCTTAAATTCCATCTGCCCCTCAAAGCCAAGGGGAGGAAATGTCTGGTCCCCAATTCAAATACGTGGAGTAGTGTTTTTTTTCTGGTCTTACTTCCCCTCTGTGCAAGGAAAGGCCATAGGTTTCCAAATAAGGCCTTGGTGAGCACTGGGAGTATTAATAGAATAAGACTGCTGCTGGGGAATATTTGTATGAACCCGCTGAAAGCCTTTATCTGATGCATGCGTGCTGTTTCCATGGCAGTGAGTGGGCGGGATGCTACAGTATAGCCTAAACCGCTACAGTTAAGTGAAGTCCCTGCACAGCTGGAGCAGTTGGCTAATTGTTCTGTATGTTTGTATGTATACAGCATGTAAAATGTATTCAGGCTAGAATGCTGTGCTGGCTGTTCCATGTGGGTTTATGTCAAGCAGGAGGTGCAAGAAAAAAAAGATGAGTGTTAAAGTGTTTTCATTTACTTCTTTCTATCATTTTAGTGATTTTAACGATTTTGATTTGCATGCATGCTCCCAGGTTGGGGGCATGCATGCAAGTGGCTAAATATGTATTTTTAGACACAATAAGGTCATTCATGCACCTCAATCCTTCATGGGCACATGTGACTTATTGGGGGCTGGTGTAAATAGTAACAAAAGAATTGCCAGCTTATTGTGTCTAAAAAGACATATTTAGCCACTTGTATGCATGCCCCCACCCACTGAAATCAAAATACTAAAATCGCTAAAACAATAGAAAGCAGTAATTGAAAACATTATAACACTCATCTTTTATTTTCCTTATTTACTATTTAAAATATGAACCCTTGTAAAAAAAAAAACAGTTGTCCTTTAACCAGGTCAAATTGTGGAATACAGATGTGATTGTAACGTTAGAATAATTACTAACAGGTTTACTAACATTTCACGACTAATGAGACCTTAAGGAACATCCAAATGATAAGATCAACATATCCAAACAAATAGACCGGGAAATTAACTGCTGTGTCTGAGTAGTGAGTACACAAATTGTCTCACAAATGTTGAGTATATTTTTCCAAAGTATCGTTTGTCATCTGAAGATAACAGCTCAGCCCCAAAACATCCCAGCTTGATACTTCTTAGAAACACACCAAAATGGACAATCCCTTCCTCATTTGTCACATCTCTTTATCTCACATAATCTTCTCTCTTTTATTTGTCTTGGTCACTTTCAGCCCTAGACCCTCTGCTCTCGCTGGAGAATGTTATTTATTTGTATTTTATTTTTTATTTTTACTTAATAAAGACATGTTGTGTTGCTGTCAGTTCAATGAACAGAGAGGTGATTCAGCCCATTGTATTGTTCAGTGAAAGCCTTAAAGGAGTAGTTCACCCCCAAAATGACTTTTTTTCTATTGATTACTCATGCCATGGAGAGTAGAGTTCAATAATATTTTTTGGTTTTTGTCACATTCCTAAGACAAAAATTTGATTTGAGTAAATTTACCCCCATTGATTCCGGATGGTGACCCGTTTTGAAACGGGTCACCATCCGGAATGAATGGGGGTAAATTTATTGTTATCACATTTTTGTCTTAGGAATGTGACAAAAAACTAAAAATATTATTGAACTCTACTCTCCATGGCATGAGTAATCAATAGAAAAAAAAATCATTTTGGGGGTGAACTACTCCTTTAAGAAAGGGGCCACTGGCATAGGCTAGCTCCTGGCTGCCAGTCTCAGGACCCACCGTGTGCCTGGTACCGTTCAGGGGAACGGGGGTTTTGTACCACCGAAGCCTTGGACACAACATGACAATTTACAGACTGGTTGACGGGTGGAAACTTGGCAGTGGGCGAGCGTTGGCATTCAGGGTGGACGCGTGTTCACCTCCAAATGTGTTCATGGCTCTATGAATTTAAATGAGGCGGAGAAATCGAGTTAAGCAAACCGAGTCCAACTCGACGATTTCATTTCCCCAAGAGTTTCTAGAGTAGACGAAATGAGTCGTTTTGGGTAGCACACAGACATGGCACACTCGCACACACACATGCACCCTAAGACCCTTTTCCACTCTACACCAAAAAATAGACGATCATAAAGACGCGTCGCAAAGATCGGGCTATTTTTGGCACAAGTTTATCTCATGGATCTGCTCTTCAATGTGCCCATTTCTCTGTCTTTTAAATGCTAGATAGACTTTTGTTTGCTACTCGTGTGTAGATTCATATACAGATTGTGTTTTTATCCTTTCTTTTTATTTTATTCATGGTAAATATTCACATTATTTCAGTTTTGTAAACTTGATGTGAGTTTAAAATAAACCTTAAATCCAGACCAGCAGAACGCGCCTTATTATTTAAGGAGAGCAAGAATGCTGGTCCCTCATTGGCTGTTGATGGTGACATCACCAGGAATGCTGGTCATTGATTGGCTACGGGCGTAAACACAAACAGATACGCGCCACCAAACGCAGTACTTGCGCACTCTGCTGGCGCAAGTAAAAAGAAATCCAACCCTCTCAATCTCTATCTACCATGCACGACTAGGGGTGTAAACAGAGACTCACAGATACTCATAGATTGAAGCTCTTATGTGGTGTGGACACGCTGGTGCCTCTTCAGCATACTTGACTGACTGAAACCCTTGTCACACTGTTTACACACAAAGGGTTTTTCTCCAGTGTGGACACGCTGATGTGTCTTCAGAGTCCCTAACATACTGAAACCCTTGTCACACTGTTTACACACAAAGGGTTTTTCTCCAGTGTGGACACGCTGATGTGTCTTCAGGTGATCTAACTTACTGAAACCCTTGTCACACTGTTTACACACAAAGGGTTTTTCTCCAGTGTGGACACGCTGATGTGTCTTCAGGTGATCTAACTTACTGAAACCCTTGTCACACTGTTTACACACAAAGGGTTTTTCTCCAGTGTGGACACGCTGATGTGTCTTCAGGTGATGTAACTGACTGAAACCCTTGTCACACTGTTTACACACAAAGGGTTTTTCTCCAGTGTGGACACGCTGATGTGTCTTCAGGTGATCTAACCTACCGAAACCCTTGTCACAGTGTTTACACTGGTAAGGTTTTTCTTTAGTGTGGACATGCTGGACATGCTGTGTCGATACCTCGATGAAACTCTTATCACATAAGAGGTTTTCTTTCCTGGGTAGGTTATCAAATGTTTCTTTACTTCTCCTGGCTTTGTTGACATGTTTGTCCCCTTCTCATCTCTGCCACCTCTCTTGTGGGACAGTTCAATGTCTTTCGACATTTCCCTCCCCTTCTCATCTCTGTCACCTTGTTCGTATGAATGTATGTTGTCCGTCGACAGAGCTACTCTCTTCATGCTGTCTCTTTATCCGGGAATTACTTAGACAATTCAGATTATAACATTATTGCCTGAATTTCTCATTCTTTTATAGTATTTTGGAGGTGACGTCATCACTCTGTTGATGACGTCACTGTGTTATTTGAAGGGTTTCCCATTGGATGACGTCAACCTGTGTTTTTCAAGGGGTTTCCTATTGGAAGACGCAAACACAGACAGACAGAGGTCCTTACTCGCTATTTATAGTCCTTACCCGTTACTACAGGCTTAAACACACACACTCACAGACATACATAGATTTGTATGGCCCGTATGGCCTACTTATGTGCCAGCAGAGCCCGCCTTGTAATTTTTATCAGCAGTTGTTGATGGTGACGTAACCAAGAATGCTCGTCGCTCATTGGCTGTTGATGGTGATGATGACTCTGTGTTATTTCAAGGGCTTTCCCATTGGATGACGTCACCTTAAGTTTTGTCAAGGGTTTTCCCATTGGATGACGTAACGGCCATTTTATAGTGAAGTAAAATGGGTTATAGTGAAGTGAAAACTGAACAAACTCATCAAGCTCATCAATCCACCAATCCTCAAGCTTAGCCCATGTATGCCCATCTATGCCCATCTGGCATGTGGTATGCTATGGGCATTGATGGCCATGAGAGGGGCGGTCTATGGGTAATGACGCTCATCATCACCATAAAAGCCATCGATAAGTGCGACCTGATATAAATGTAGAGGGTGATGTCATAATATTGACATCACCCTCTACATTTATATCAGGTCGCACTTATTGATGGTGACGTCCAGCAAGAGCCGTTGGCCGCCGCGTCCACGTCCATGGACGCGGCCGTGGACGCGTCCATGGACGCGGCCGCGAAAAAAACGTCCGTGGACGCGAGGCCGCGTCCACGGACGCAAACGGCCGGCCGTCCCGGCCGTGGACGCGGCCGTGGACGCAGACGGCCGGGGACGCGGCCGTGGACGCGGCCGTGGACGAGGCCGCGGCCGTGGACGCAAACGGCCGGCCGTGGACGCAAACGGCCGGCCGTGGACGGGTCCATGGACGAGGCCGCGAAAAAAAGGCAGCGAAAAAGAAAAAAAAAGGTGGCTATTGTATGTATTTTTTGATGGAGATTTCAAATATGACCTTCTTTTTTGCATAGGACAACTCTAACCTGCATCAATTGGTATTTTATAATTGCCAATTGTACCCCATCCATCTAAAAAACAAATTGGATGTCTATTGTATGTATTTTTTGATGGAGAATTCAAATATTAATTTCTTTTTGGGATAGGACAACTCTAACCTGCATCAATTGGTATTTTATAATTGCCAATTGTACCCTATCCATCTCAAAAACAAATTGGATGTCTATTGTATGTATTTTTTGATGGGGAATTCAAATGTTACCTTCTTTTTTAGATATGACAACTCTAACCTAAATCAATTGGTGCATCAACCTACTTACTATCTATCTATCTATCTGTCTGTCTGTCTATCTACCTATCTATCTATCTATCTATCTATCTATCTATCTATCTATCTATCTATCTATCTATACTTCACCTTTAGTCCAGAAGAGAGTTCAGCCTCAGGAACTTGCACACATGGAACTGTGTCATGACTGTGTCATGGAGCTAAAACAGAGCTATGTTAAATACTCACAATGACTCTGATGGACCAATCAGGGTGGTGGTGGGGGGAGGGATCAACAATAGACAGAAACTGGATAATGCTTTGTTAACTGTCCCACCTAAGTCCCTGCTAGTCTGAACAAACATCACCTTCCCTCTCATAACACTACTACTACTACATTTATATAAAGCTGCTCTTGCATTTGAATTCAAGTCTGACACAAGTTAAGGTTAACTTAGGTAGTATTTCATTTCGCTGGCTTTTAGGGTCTGTGTGAGTGTGTAGGCTCACAAATTATTATAATTGTCATTAAGTGACTCTGAGATCTATCCATCCATCCATCCATCCATCCATCCATCCATCTATTTATTTATACTTACTGTTTACATTTTCTATAAATATTTATTTCTATATAAAACTCAGTTGTGTGGAGTTATTGTGTGCCCTTTCTTGTTGCTAAAGAGTCCATTTGTTCACTAGACATTAAGTCAAGGTTACTATTTTGAGTTGAAGCTAAGTGTTTTATTGCTTTGTGGTTTAACATGATTTAAAAGGCAAATTCATTGTTATGGTTACTTTAGAAGACTGCTTTTGCATTCATGAGTTAAGAGAGCCAAGCTAATTCAAAGAGTTAGGTTAAAGGAACACAAAACATGACCTAACTCACAGCTGCCATTGGACAGACAGTTACAACATACTCTTATCTTTCACAGAACAGACAATTATCATTTATTTTATCTATTTGAGACTATGTAGCTGCTCTAGGGGAAATAGAGCATTATATCAGCCTATTCAATTGATAATGACCAATGGGTGCCAGTTTCTAAGTAGTTAAAGCATATTAACATAACAATATATGTGGCCTAGACATGGATATTGCCCAATCAACTCGTAATCTACAGAAATGTCCACCACATCACACAGTATAAAACCTAGTAGGCTTAGTGGATTACCTATGTTAAATCATGTCAGGTTAGTTTGGTTCAAGGTTCAAGTATAATAATTTATGAGCCAAAAATGTGCACAAATGTACAATCACATCTAGGCTAGAATGATAACATAAAGTCCTGACTACTCCTTGTTATTGTGGTCCTAAATACTACAATGATTAGTTTGGATGCATTGCTTCTATCATGTCCAATTAAAAATAAATACATTACATATACAGAAATCTGCCTTCTCCTGTATTGTATTAGTGACATTCATTATAAATAGTAAAATAACAGGACAGAGCAAAAAAGGCCTCTGCAAAAAAGGCCTCTGCAACTAACCTAACCTAACACACACTATGTGTTAATGTTGATCAATATAATAATGTAAAAATACAAAGTTAAGTAGACCTAAGTAAGAAATAGTAAATACATTGTAATAATACATTGAAGGGGAAATGTAGGAAAACAAATGCAACTCAGCATTGAATTTATGGCAAACATTTTGCTACTCAACCCTTTCCAAATAATATACAATTAAGAAGTGGGATGTTCCACTTAGTAAGAGAAAGAATTAATGACATATATTTTTTTTTAAAGCTAGAAGACTCACCTATTATAGTAACCATGTGAATTGCTAATAATGTTATGGGTCAGATGTGTAAAGATCTATCACATTGTATTGTTCTTTTCAGACTCAACAATAATAATGATGATGTTACTTAAATGCTGATCAATGTGTGAATCTGGCTCTTATCAGGTGTGTGTTTTCTCTCCCTGTCCTGTGCTGTCCTCAGTTAAACCAAGACAGTACTGTTGTGACCAATGTGGAAAAAGCCTTCAGCTCAATTTATTATCTCAAAGTAGACCAGAGAATTCATACCGGAGTGAAGCCATTCAGCTGTGAACAATGTGGGAAGTATTTTGCTCGTCTGGACAATTAAAAGATCATAAGCGTTCACATACTGGAGAGAAACCTTATTGTTGTGACCAGTGTGGGAAAAGATTTGTTCAAAAGGGGATTTTAAAAGAACACCAGAGAATTCACACTAGAGAGAAGCCCTATTGCTGTGACCAGTGTGGGAAAAGCTTTACTCGATTGTCTTATCTCAAAATACATGAACGAATTCACACAGGAGAGAAACCGTACAGCTGTGTCCAATGTGGGGAAAAGTTCAGTTTAACGGCTGCTCTGAAAGTACACCAGAGATTTCACACCGAAGAAAAGCCTTACTGCTGTGAACACTGTGGCAAACGTTTCACTGTAAAATCTAGCCTCGTACAACACAAGAAGATTCACACTTGAGAGAGACCTTACTGCTGTCACCAATGTGGGAAAAGGTTCACTCTGAAGACGGCTCTGAAAAGACACCTGAAAATCCACACTGGTGAGAAGCCATATACTGCTGTGTCCAGTGTGAGAAAAGGTTCAGTGATATTCATCATCTCAAAGCACACCAGAAAAATCACACTGGAAAGAAACCTTATTGCTGTGACCAGTGTGGAAAGAGCTTTCCTAGACTGGAACATATCAAAATACACCAACAAATTCACACCGGAGAGAAACCTTATATCTGTAACCAATGTGGGGAAAACTCTGTCAGGTACATGTCTACCGTTAGAGGCCACTGGCATGAGTGCCTTTTTAGCTCTGTTGGGGCTTGGTGAATGTACTCTGTTGTTGTTTTTTTAATTATTATCTTTGTAATGTATGGTCTTTTTACCCTGTGGGCCTTGAGCCTGTAATAAAGTATTGCTGTGCAGTGTGAGTGTCTGATTGCATGTGATCAGATAAAGACACAACAGAGGCCTTTTTTGCTCTGTCCTGTTATTTTACTATTTATAATGAATGTCACTAATACAATACAGGAGAAGGCAGGTTTATGTATGTATGTAATGTATTTATTTTTAATTGGACATGATAGAAGCAATGCATCCAAACTAATCATTGTAGTATTTAGGACCACAATAACAAGGAGTAGTCAGGACTTTATGTTATCATTCTAGCCTAGATGTGATTGTACATTTGTGCTGTTTACATTTTTGTCTCATAAATTATTATACTTGAATCTTGAACCAAACTAACCTGACATGATTTAACATAGGTAATCCACTAAGCCTACTAGGTTTTATACTGTGTGATGTGGTGGACATTTCTGTAGATTACGAGTTGATTGGGCAATGTCCATGTCTAGGCCACATATATTGTTATGTTAATATGCTTTAACTACTTAGAAACTGGCACCCATTGGTCATTATCAATTGAATAGGCTGATATAATGCTCTATTTCCCCTAGAGCAGCTACATAGTCTCAAATAGATCAAATAAATGATAATTGTCTGTTCTGTGAAAGATAAGAGTATGTTGTAACTGTCTGTCCAATGGCAGCTGTGAGTTAGGTCATGTTTTGTGTTCCTTTAACCTAACTCTTTGAATTAGCTTGGCTCTCTTAACTCATGAATGCAAAAGCAGTCTTCTAAAGTAACCATAACAATGAATTTGCCTTTTAAATCATGTTAAACCACAAAGCAATAAAACACTTAGCTTCAACTCAAAATAGTAACCTTGACTTAATGTCTAGTGAACAAATGGACTCTTTAGCAACAAGAAAAGGCACACAATAACTCCACACAACTGAGTTTTATATAGAAATAAATATTTATAGAAAATGTAAACAGTAAGTATAAATAAATGGATGGATGGATGGATGGATGGATGGATGGATGGATAGATCTCAGAGTCACTTAATGACAATTATAATAATTTGTGAGCCTACACACTCACACAGACCCTAAAAGCCAGCAAAATGAAATACTACCTAAGTTAACCTTAACTTGTGTCAGACTTGAATTCAAATGCAAGAGCAGCTTTATATAAATGTAGTAGTAGTAGTGTTATGAGAGGGAAGGTGATGTTTGTTCAGACTAGCAGGGACTTAGGTGGGACAGTTAACAAAGCATTATCCAGTTTCTGTCTATTGTTGATCCCTCCCCCCACCACCACCCTGATTGGTCCATCAGAGTCATTGTGAGTATTTAACATGGCTCTGTTTTAGCTCCATGACACAGTCATGACACAGTTCCATGTGTGCAAGTTCCTGAGGCTGAACTCTCTTCTGGACTAAAGGTGAAGTATAAATAAATAGATGGATAGATAGATGGATAGATGGATAGATGGATAGATAGATAGATAGATAGATAGATAGATAGATAGTAAGTAGGTTGATGCACCAATTGATGCAGGTCAGAGTTGTCATATCTAAAAAAGAAGGTAACATTTGAATTCCCCATCAAAAAATACATACAATAGACATCCAATTTGTTTTTGAGATGGATAGGGTACAATTGGCAATTATAAAATACCAATTGATGCAGGTTAGAGTTGTCCTATCCCAAAAAGAAGGTAATATTTGAATTCTCCATCAAAAAATACATAAAATAGACATCCAATTTGTTTTTTAGATGGATAGGGTACAATTGGCAATTATAAAATACCAATTGATGCAGGTTAGAGTTGTCCTATGCAAAAAAGAAGGTCATATTTGAATTCTCCATCAAAAAATACATACAATAGACACCTTTTTTTTTCTTTTTTGCTGCCTTTTTTTCGCGACCTCGTCCATGGACCCGTCCACGGCCGGCCGTTTGCGTCCACGGCCGGCCGTTTGCGTCCACGGCCGTCTGCGTCCACGGCCGCGTCCACGGTCGCGTCCACGGCCGGGACGGCCGGCCGTTTGCGTCCGTGGACGCGGCCTCGCGTCCACGGACGTTTTTTTCGCGGCCGCGTCCATGGACGGGTCCACGGTCGCGTCCATGGACGTGGACGCGGCGGCCAGCGGCTGTCTCTCGTGACGTCACCAAGAATGCTGGTCCCTCATTGGCTTTTATGGTGATGATTAGCATCACCACCCGATTAATGACGTCACTGTGTGTTTTTTCAAGGGTTTTCCCATTGGATGACGTCACTGTGGGGGCAGCATAGCTCAGGGGTAGAGAAACCGTTACTAGAGCACGAAGGGTTCCCGAAAGGGTTCCCAGTTCGAATCCGGGCTCCCCCTGAGTTAATGTCGAAGAGTCCTTGAGCAAGACTCTGAACCCCTAATTGCCTTGCATGGTTTCCTCCGCCACCGGTGTATGAATGTGAGCGTGAATGGGTGAATGTAATGCACAATCTATGTAAAGTGCCTTGGATAAAAGCGCTATATATATGCACCATTTACCATTTTTTACCATTTACTGTGTGTTTTCCCATGGGTTTTCCCATTGGATGACATCAGCGCAGACACAGACGTGTGTCCCTAACTTATAGATAGATGGATTAACAACATTAAACGTCCTTTGGATACATTGTATGCACGGGATGGCTCTTAAGAGATTTAGGAACTTAAATTAAGCATTTGAGTATTATTGAATATTCAACAACCAACTGATTGACTTGTATAATCAATCTCTGGGTCTCTGTCTCCCCTCCTCTTTCCCTCCCCATTTCTCTTTTCTTAATTCTCTTCCCTCTCTTTCCTCATCCTTTCTACATCTTCTACATGTGTTCCCTTCTGCCTGTTGGTTTGATCAGGTAGTGTCCAACGTGCTGATCTTCTCCTGCACCAACATAGTGGGGGTGTGCACCCACTACCCAGCCGAGGGCTCCCAGAGGCAGGCCTTCCAGGAGACCAGGGAATGCATCCAGGCTCGACTCCACTCCCAACGGGAGAACCAGCAGCAGGTGAGAGAGAGAGAGAGAGAGAGAGAGAGTAGAGGGGAAGTAAATGTTTACGTTTATGGAGGTGGGGGTTAATAGTAGAGTTGCTTTACCATTCTATTAGGGATGGGACGATAAGCGATATTATCGTTTATCATGATAAAAAAACACTCACGATAATCGTATCGTTGAGATTACATCTTTCGTGAAATCGTCCTCCGTCATGCACTGGGATCAATTCACCTTTTATTTGCCGAACTGTATATCCGGTAGGTACCACTTGAAGCCTCTATAATTGGTAAAAAGTACTTATAATATACGTACTTGATACAGTCTTTTTTTCACTCTCTATCAAATGTCTTTGCCAAAAAAATAGGGTTAGGGCTCTATGTTGCAATGCGTTGTGAGCTTGTAGATCTGCTATTTTTTGGCAAATGTTCCGCCCCAGGATAATGGATTTTGAATTTTGTTTATCGCGATAATATCGTGATTTCTTTTGTCACAATAATCATGATATGACATTTTTATATATCGTCCCATCCCTACATCCTATCCTCTTGAAGAGCTACTGTGAGGGAGGGAGGGGTTGGGGTCCTTATAATCAGAATGCGTACTCCGATCCTCCCATCTTCGTGGGTGGCAGCAATCCTTGGTTGCGACCGTCAGGGAGCAGTTTACTATGAAAACCTCCACCGGCCGTCCGTCGGTCGGTCACACGTCACACGTCACACCTTTGCCCTGCTCATATCTCCGCATCAGTATGACATCACACCACATGTGTACACAAACCTTTGTGTACGTTGCTGTGGCAACAGTCTGTTGTTGCTGGTTTGTTAGTGTACGTTAGCAACCACCTTAGCAACCATGGTTTTACCCTAGCAACCAACTGTTTACCCTAGCAACCAACTGTTTACCATAGCAACCATGTTTTTTTACCCTAGCAACCAACTGTTTACCATAGCAACCAGATACGCAGAGCAGGGATCTCCATATATGGGCATAAACAGGTGACATCACACTGATGTCAGATACTCAGAGCAGGGATTTCTCCATAATATATGGGCATAAAAGGGATTCTGTTAGGGATCTCCATATATGGGCATAAAAGGGATTCTGTTAGGGATCTCCATATATGGGCATACAAGGGATTCTGTTAGGGATCTCCATATATGGGCATAAAAGGGATTCTGTTAGGGATCTCCATATATGGGCATAAAAGGGATTCTGTTAGGGATCTCCATATATGGGCATAAAAGGGATTCTGTTAGGGATCTCCATATATGGGCATAAAAGGGATTCTGTTAGCTGTTAGTGATCTCCATATATGGGCATAAAAGGGATGCTGTTAGGGATCTCCATATATGGGCATAAAAGGGATTCTGTTAGGGATCTCCATATATGGGCATGAAAGGGATTCTGTTAGGGATCTCCATATATGGGCATAAAAGGGATTGTATCCCAGATGATGCCCTGTTAGGAGATCCACACTAACAGAATCCATATATGGTCCTACCGACAGCTGCTATAAGCCAACCCTGGCGATAAGGTCTGAGTCGAAGAAATGCTTCTTTCCTGGCAAGAATTGCCCCTTTATACTGTAGGGCTCGTTTGTGTATTGTATGACATCACGCCACATCATCGGCTGAGGACTGTGTGATGTCATCATATCTCCATATATGGAGACATAAGTTGCTCATGCCCAAATATGGGCTGGTGAGGTCAGACTTAGTGTGATGCGTAGGTTATCTCCATATATGGAGATTCAACTTCAATGAGTAACCATGGCAAACTGTCAACTGCCCGTATGTCTTGATAATTGGTAAAACAAATTTTTTGGCCTATTTGTGGAGATAAGCGACCAACGGTTATCTCCCGATTAGGGAGTCTTACTGGTATGAAGACCTGCAGCTCATGTGCGTCACGCATGATGTCACGCTCCATATATGGCCAAGACAGAATTCATTTGCGAAAAGTGTGACTTGCTTCACGGCAACCACACTTGCAAATTAATTCTGTCCTTGTTCCTTTTATGCCCATATATAGAGATCCCTGATGTCATCAACATTAAGCTCATATCTGGGAATTCCCATATATGGACATATCGATAACCAGAGTGGTTGTCGCGACGCAAGTCACACTTGCAAATGAATTCCATCCTTGTCCCTTTTATGCCCATATATGGAGAACCCTGATGTCATCAATATTAAGCCCATATCTGGGAATGCTCATATATGGACATATTGTGTCAGTCTCTGTTGTTTCAGCGCTTCTCGCCCTTAGGGCGTCTTACTGGTTAAAATGTATCCACTCCAGGCAATAGAGTGCTACAATCTATACTATAATTTTGCGAATGTCTGAGTGAGTGTCTGTCTGTCTGTCTGAGTGAGTGTCTGTCTGTCTGTCTGTAACAGCGTTTCTCCTCAGTGGCTGGAGCAATTGATCTGAAATCGCATCACCATCAGCATATCAACACACCTGACATAACTGTGAAGCCCGTTTGTCACTTTCACAAATCGTATGCTGTATAATAGCATTTTTATGGTGTATCTATATCTATTTAGCCTACAGTACCTTTTGTGACCACACATGTTAAGGGAGGGGCGCTGTTGTTCAGGCCATGCACAATCACACACAAACCCACACACACACACACACACACACACACACACACACACACGGGGGGGGGGGGGGGGGGGGGGACAGTATCTCTGTAGCCATTAAACGAAACGGGTTTCTTACATTGATGCTCCTACATCATGCAAGCACCAGTTAAAGTTACTTTCCATCCCTCATATACTGTATGCACAGTGCACATCCCATAACCCACACACTGCACATCATTTTGGAGCTCATATCTTTGAACGGGTAAGAGCTAGTTTGTAATAAAAAACACAGAAGTGCTTTCGCTATGGGGGTTCCCTCACCAGATTTCCAAATCTGTTTTCCCATAGTGTTTTAATAGTATCATGTATGGTCTCTTTTTCCTGTGTAGGGACTCAAAACGCAGTCTGATTTACTACAATTTAGCTCGTATCCTAGCATCCCTACTCTGCATCTGGTTACACAAATACGGTAGCTTTGACATTCCAAACACAATTGTAACTTTAGCACCTTAACATGTCCTCATGGCTTTACTGTCAATGCAGCGTGGTGTTTTGGAAAAAGCTCTGTTGTCTTCTTGCATCTCTCCTTCAATGCAGCCCGCTTTGGGCTGTGGGCAATATAACTTAACTTAACCAGTTAACCATAAGGTAGGAGGAGAAAAGGGTGTTTAACTTTGTCCCTCATTCACTTAGACACTCTCCAAGGTTTCTTGCGCTCCTCTGTGTCTCTCTCACCAACACAGCTTCCATCTGACACGTCTGTGTCTCTGTGAAGAACCGTTCCCTCTGCTCAATCACTCTCTTTGACATCAGTGCACTCAATTATACTGTATTGGAAATGTAAATAGCACAACCAAACAACCGGACAGAAATCTACTACTCAGCTTCACTATAAGTCCTTAATACTCTTAATAAAAAATGTTGTACCCACACTAGCATAGGACCGATTGACAGGGGGAGATACAGGGGTCCCTGATGTTGCGCAACTGAAAATAGCAGATACACAAGTTCACAACGTGTCGCGATCATGTGACGTGCGTGCGACACGTGTGACACTGGCGCACAACCAAGTCCACATCATGCTTTAGGATAAGGGGTCCTCCTGGTTCACTCTCAAGCACGCTCGTATTGCAGCAGCCGTCACACTTCCCGCATTATGACGTAATAAACAGCCATGTGTCATCAGGGGGTTAGCACACACATCAGGTGTGGGGACGCATGCAGAACGATGGGGGGAGGTGGGGAGATGTGATTTTCCATGCAACTCTCTCCGTCTCTCCGACTGTTTGACTTCCGACTCTCTCGATCTCGATCTTCTGCTCTTATTTTTGTAAATGTTTCCCCCTCAAACTCTCTGCTCTCTCTTCTCTAAACCACTTAGAATTATTTATTGCTTTAACTATTGAAAACTATCTACGAGCTCACAGCGTGGCACCGAGTGCTGCGCTGCGAGCTTGTAGATCTGCAATTCTTTTTTTAAACGTGATTTTTGATCATCTTTTTAAAAGCGAACATTTGTAACTCAAATAATTGTTTCTCGGTGGTCCCTGGAACAAGATATTTTGAGATGGGGGTCTGCGGCCAAATACATGTAATTTTGGGGGTTCTTGACATGAAAAGGTTTGAGAACCACTGATTTAGAAGACATTTATAGAATCGGGTCAAAAATATTCAGAAATAGCAGATCTACAAGCTTGCAGCGTGGCACTTGGTGCCGTGCTGTGAGCTTGTAGATCTGCTATTTTTTAATAGTTAAAGTTATACCATGTAACTTTTTTTATAAAACAAATCTTAAAATTGTCCTAACTGTTAAATCGCTAAAGTTTTAGAACCCCCACTCCGTTATTTTCAGCTTCTAAAGCCTTCTCTTTATATGTTTTCTATGAGCCGTGAGGGGGGGAGAATTTCGCGGCAAAATTGCGTCATCACACTACCAATCTGCCAATCACAGCGAGGGTTATACACTGCCGGCCAATCACAGCGCATCTTGGAGTGGGGTCGCTAGGGCGGCCATATTTGTAGTCTCCCGTGTGTTTCTATACTCGGGTGCACGGTAAGCATGGGTGAAGGAGTGTATCTCCGGAATGGCTAAACGCACAGCAACCAGGGACCCCTCAAAAGATAGATCTCGGCGAGCTGGAGGCAGACGCGGGGGTGTGAGAACCCAAAAACGGCCGAAAGACGCGGACGTGACCGAGGTTTGCTATAGAGCTACTGACCACAAGTTGAGCAACTTACACAGTATAGCTTTAAAGCTTAAAATAATGGTTAAAGTGGTTGAAATCTAAAGTGTCACAGATTTGCGTTCAGGCCTAAATGGGCCTTTTCACCGAGGTGCTGCCATGGTTTCCTTCCCCTGACTAACTCGCCCGTCGTTTTGCATGCTATCCACCAGGAACGCCTCCTGCTGTCGGTGCTTCCCCGCCACGTTGCCATGGAGATGAAAGCCGACATCAACGCCAAGCAGGAGGACATGATGTTTCACAAGATCTACATCCAGAAGCACGACAACGTCAGGTAGGGGGGGTGGGGGGTGGTATGAACTATGAAGGCCAGAGGTAAACAGCCGATCTACATGCTCACAACGTTGTGAGCATGTGATGCATCCTGGAAGAGCAGTGCATATCGTCGTTGTCGGGTGAAAACCTTGTATGTCCAAAACCGTTTGTTTTGTATTTATCATTTTTAACATGATTTAAACTAGCGAAAACAGCCGATCTACAAGCACACAACGCCTCGCACCGCGAGGCGTTGTGTGCTTGTAGATCAGCTGTTTTCACTACTTTTGAGCGATGGCCATATGATGAAGCAGTGCTTTACTTGTAAAACAATTACAAATTTGAAACTTGGAGATACAAGGTTTCTGCCCGACAACGACGATATATAGATGTGCCATTTCAAAGCTTCGGCGTTTCATGTACTTTTCCTGCATTCGTTTTTCGGGAAATACTTGTTTTCCCAGGTTCTTTTCACTGTTTAGCCTTGCTCATTCCTCTCTTTCGTTACTGAAAACAAAAGGCACTTTTCGACACCTCTTTTCATTAGAAATAAGAATCTGAGCAGCATTTACGTAACAACACGTTTACAAATGCCCTCCTTGGTCCCTCTTAATGTTCTACCAATCCCCTGAAAATCTACTGTTTTGCCATTGGCAGGACTTGTGAAGCTTTGGAATGGCACATCTGTATGTATCACCGCACACACATGCGCACACACACATTATACACTTTTTCCATCATGCAACAAACTATGATTTTGTTTACAGTATTTTCTGGACTATAAGGCGCACCTGACTATAAGGCGCACTGTCAATGAATGGTCTATTTTCAAACTGTTTTCATATATAAGGCGCACCTGACTATAAGGCGCACATAATAGACGCTATCGTTGCATTATGCATCCAACAGATGGAGCTGTGCTAAAGGGAATGTCAATGTCAATGAATGATCCATATATAAGGCGCACTGGACTATAAGGCGCACTGTAGTTTTTTGAGAAAATTAAAGGCTTTTAAGTGCGCCTTATAGTCCGGAAAATACGGTAACTATTCAATGATCTGTCAGATGCTGGTCATTGAGATGTAATTGTTGATGTCAAGTTTCCCTCTCTCCTCTTTTCTGGTCTTGTGTACGTATTACCACGTGCTCCCTTCTTGTTATCACATTTATATTGTCACAATGGAGTGTCACAAAGTAGAGGATATATTTTATATATAGACCATACGTCCTCTTTTACCCGGTCATGTGCTCTTTTGGGGGCCTGTCCGTTTTTGATTTTTTTTTTTTCCTTTTTTTCGCAGGTGTTTCTGTGTATCATAGCTCATTCAGTGGTTAATTACAATTCACAGTTTAGGCATTTAGCAGACGCTTTTTAATCCAAAGCGACTTACGATAAGCAGGTAATACTTAGTTAGTTCTGAAACACACTCGGAGAGGTAGAGTTCCACCCAGAACCCCGGAACGTGTATTATTCAGCGCTCAACACATGCCCTGCGCTCCCTCACTCAGATCAAAGCAAAGGCTTGCAGCACTGAGCCGAACGAATGCAACGCGCGAGGTGAGAGCTCTCTGTGAGTGAATGGAAATTCCGAAACGCAAATGCCATTTCACCGTGAAATGCAGAAAATGTACCACCAGTGTTTTTTGTCATGGTCGTGACCAATAGGAAGCAAATATGACTGTCTGCAAAGCTGGCACTTACGTGACGCAAATAACGGTTCTAGACCTGCAAGCCCATATGAACTCTGCAAAGCACAGGACAGCTGTGCAAGGTGAGAGCTCTTCTTCAAATTAAATGAACCGAATATTTTGTGCGATCTGGCAAAGCAGAAGATACGGTGGTTTGAAGAATGTCTTTTTCTAAGATAGGTGTGGGGAAATCGGAATATTCATACAGTCAACAGGCATACTTTAAAAAAATACATAACTATTAAAGAGCAAATTTCAGTGTCAGATCTTTATTCTATTTTTTTGTTATATATTATTTTGACATCTGAATTTTCAATTCAAACAGATGACAATACCTCTTATACATCGCAGTATCAATATATTGCCCTGCCCTACGGCAGGCCTCGTGAACCGGGAACGTTATCTGGTATTGCATTATCCCACGTGAACAGGTCAGAGCTCTATCTGGCAAGTGAATTATCCCAGAATGTGTGGAATGCCGTCCCATAGGGGCCAAGGCAGCTAATGAGGTTTATTGGACTGTATCACAGTTCATGGTGCCATGGGGGCTCAGACAGAATTCACACTCCCCCACGCCAGTGTCGCGCACAAGAATAGAATTGGAATTGTTTTATTTTTATGTGAATTAAAGATCAAATGGTGATTGGGCCATAAATTCCTTGAATCCGGCTGATTTTGTAGGTTCATCCAGCTGTGCTTTAAAAAAAAAAAGAATTATTATAATAATAAAAAGAAAGATTTCAGTCTGGCTTAAGGTCATATATCATGTAATGGAAATATTCATTGACTAATTACTTCATCTAATATTGGTGTTTATCGTTTGTGTAAGCAATTTGTTGCCCGGAGAAAGCCATTATAACTTTAGTCAGGTGTTCAATGATTCCACAGGAGAGATAAACAGACACAACTAAGTTTGGCACCATCTTGTGGAATGTGCAGCCACTACATCATGATTATACAGAGAGAAAGATAAGACACAGCAGAAGAAGCAAGCTATTGTAGCACTCCTTTCAGATCTAAAGTGTTTGAAACCACATGGCTCCCTAGAGTCTGGTCACGGCTGTCCTCAATAAACAAACAGGTTTTCATCTCCCTTGATATGGTGATTATAAGAGTTTGGGACATTGCTTTATAAGCTCAACAGTTAAACTTCATAGCACAGGCTTTTTATTTGTTTGTGTGTTTGTTTTTTCTGGGGAGGGAGGTGGGGGGGTGACGATTTCAGAGAGCAATATGGAGCATGTGACGGCACTACTGTACTCCTCAGCAGTCAGCAGCACGTACAAAGGATTCACGTGTGTTCAACTGCACACGTGCACAACCGTTGCCTGTCGTGGATTTATGGATATCTTTTAACATCTGCAAAATACCATCGTAAACCCAGCCTACTTAGCGGTAGTGAGACAGCCATGCAGCAACACATTTGGAATGAGTGTAATCAAGAGCCCTAATGCCACGGAGAGGTTACTCTTTACATAATTGTAAATTGGACAAGACTTGCCTGTGATTTCATCTGACCCCTTGACTCTAGAGCACACACTGAAGCACGCTAATGAATAAAGAAATGAAGAAATGGAGTGGGGTGCCGGGGCACAGTCAGGGGCGTCGCACCAAATTCTGGGCCCTGGGTACAAGGATTCACTGCGGCCCCCATGAATGTTCCTCATAGGGGGAGGGGGTTTAACCCATTTAGACTGGGAATGCATTATTACGCATTATTGTGTGCATTAACTATTGAAAAATAACAGATATACAAGCTCACAGTGCAGCACCGAGTGACACACTAAGGTCTTTTGAAAAACCTATGTTTCTATGTCAGTGGTACGCAGACCTTTTCATGTGAAGGACCCCCAAAACGATTTGGCCACGTACCGCCATCTCAAAATAGTTACAAATGTTCGCTTAAAAAATACATACCGGTACAGTATTCAAAGATTTGCACACATTTTCACGACTTTTCTAAAATAGCATAGTATAAAATTATGAGGGCCCCTCCACCTTGGGCCCTAGTAACCCAGTCCCCCTTTCCCCCCCTTGTGACACCCCTGGGCACAGTGTCCAATCATGCTTTGGCCGATTCGGGGAACTATAGGTGGTAGATTAACAGCGACGTCGGTCTAAGCTCTTCTGAGTCGGTGTCCGGCTGTGACCAGGCGGGTAATGGCTAGCTAACAGGGCCGGGGCCGGTCAGGGAGCTAGAGCCATGGCATTGGCTAATTGGGGCTCCATTGAGAGGCCAAATCACAACAGGAAGAGGAACTGACAGCTCCCATTGCTAAGACTGCTGAGAAAGAGAGAGAGGGGATACGAAAGAGGGTGGAAAGTGGAAAGATAAGAGAAGAAAGTTGGTCATATACATATAGAATTTAGTGTGTGTGTGCTGTATTTAAGGCTACTCTACCTGCTCTTAAGGTCGTTGCACACTGCTGCGTTTTTTGGCTGAACATAGGAGTGAATTTCGGAGCACGTAAATAAAGAAATCAACCTCACATTATATGTCAATCACGTTTGCACTCTGCCGCCCGTTTCATATTTATTTTCTGACCACTGGGTCCCTTGCTCTCTATCTCTCTCTCTCTCTCTCTCTCTCTCTCTCTCTCTCTCTCTCTCTCTCTGTCTCTCTCTCTCCTTGCCCTGAAAAACACATTTCACAACGAAAGAACGCAGCAGTGTGCAACCAGCTTTACTCAGGACTATGTTCTTAGCCACTGCCAGAGTGCCAGTGCACTTGCTGTCAGTCCACTTTGGTTTGTCTTCTGGATGAGAACAATATGCCCTGCGGCTTTCAGCACGGATGCCAAACGGCATTATGGGCCGGATATTTTGATGCTGCCTGCCTGCCCTCTCAGGGTCAGAGTAATGTTCTGAAATAGTACACCATGGTGGTTCATGTTGCTTTTGTTACCAGTGTCTGGGCCAGTATATGTCCATTAATCTGACATTGTGGCTCACAGAGAGAAGGTTGCGTAAAAGCTAAACAGTGATATTTACCTTGGGTTTTTATGCTCTGTTCGTGCAGCGCCTGCTTTGTATCTTGTGCAGCGAGCGATGTGTGCATGTGCACACACACTACGTGCACGTACTGTATGTGTGATGGAGGCCTTTTTCAAAGCATCTCAGAGATTGTCTGTGGTAGGCAGGCCGGTGTAAGTAGACACTGTCCAGACATTAGTGTGTCGTGTGTGTTCGGGCCAGTGTCTGCAAAGGAGCACTGAAAGAGCGATGAAAGGAAGTAATGAAAAATATTATAAAATGAAGAAAAGAAACGTTAAAGGACAATACCCGGTGGTTTGTTTGGTTTTTGAGGAAGACATTGGTTTCCATTCTTTTCAGAAGAGTGTCAAAATCAACTTGCATAGACATGAAACTCGCTTAAAATAGGTAATCTAGCACACTAAATATTGTTGTTCTTTCAAAGTTACATTGTTGTGATTTAATGCGTTTTTCTTAAAGGTCTGCCAAAAACGATTGTCCCTGAATCAAAGACTGAATTATGACATTGTATGTTATATTTGGCCTAAGCTGTGAATAGACTCTGATGCGGCGTAATGACATGGGTACGGTCCTTTAAGAAGGAGTAGAGGAAAAGAAGAGGAGAAATGACAGACTTTAATCTGGGAAAAGAGGAGCAGAAAGATCTGGAGATTGAGAAAGACAGAGAAGGTTTTGTGTGTGCGTGTTTATGTGTGTGTGTGTGTGTGTGTGTGTGCGTGTGTGTGTGTGTGTGTGCGTGCGTGCGTGCGTGCGTGCGTGCGTGCGTGCGTGCGTGCGTGCGTCTCGGAGTTAAACGGCCAGCCAGCAGATAAAGGGCAGCTGGTTGGTGGCAGTGCCAGCCCGGCGCTGGAGGAAAGGAGGTCACAGGGTCAGGGCTTGCCAGCACAGCACAGCTTTGATTCTGCTGAAAGCTGACTCCAGACCAGACTCTGCCTGTACTGTAGCTGTGTCAACAGGAAATGGGCCTGTCTCAAACTCTTGTCACAGTGTCTCTCTCTCTGTCTCACTGTGGCTCTGTCTGTCACTGACTGTATCTCCCTCCATCTCTCCCTCTCCATCCCCCCTCTTTCTCTCTCTGTGTTGCCCTTCCCAGGTTAATTCAGACCACTGCGATTTTTCTCCACAACAGTCTCATGCTTAACCATAATAAACATCCATATTCTAGGGGGAACATTAGCCCAAACATTGCATGACAAAAATAGCTTGCAGATTGTCTATTTTTGGCAAAGAGATTTGTTGTAGAGTAGACGGAACAGAGCGGTCCAAGTGCAGAGCCAACAGCCAACTGTTACTACATCTAGAGAGGGTTTAAAGGTACTACACCATGAATTTCACATTTTTCAATTCTTTGGTCTTCCCAGTGTCTCTTCAAAAATTAATTAATTCTAACAGTACTCAGGGCTCATTTCCAATTTTAGTCCAAAGACAGCGCCCCGTTGCCAACAAAGGGCATTTTGGTATTGCATCTGAAACGGCTTGGAATTAGAGACAGACAGAACATGACATTTCAATATCCGAGTGGTTGTTTAGGCTAAAACCTGTATAAAACCGTATTATGGACCAATATTTATATAAAAAATATATTTTTAAAAGCATGGTGTGGCTCCTTTAAGTGGTTTGGGTGGCGCACTGGTACAGAGCCATACTCCACTCATTCTTAAAAGCTGTCAAAATGCCTTATTCTCGGGACCCTCTTCTCCCAACTGATTGCTGTCACTCCAGGGCTGAACCAAAGCCCTGGGATGTAACACTGTGTTCTGGTGAGTGAGTCATCGCCTAGGTAACGGTTAAATGGAGCTTACAGATACAGACCCTTCGTAACTCCCTCGTTCATTCCTTGTTCTTGATTTCCTCCTACCCTCAGTCCCAGAGCTCTGTGGCATGTGTTACTGACTGTGTTCTAAATAGGACTTAAACTATCAATTTGATGTCTTAGTGTTGAATCTATCCGAATAATGGAGATGGAGAAGCACGACATGACGCTAGTAAGTCCCTGCCACATGCGTCATGTCCAGGCTGGGGGGTGTACCTGTACACCATGACTGGGGGATGACTTGTACATCAAGCTGCCTCACGCTACAGTAACAGGAGATGTCATTTTATGCTAAACTGATGTTTTTAATCGACTAAATCTTGAGTATCCACTTAAGTCCTATTGTATACTTTGTCACATCAACTAGAAAAAGGAAAACCCCATGCTAAGAAAAGCCCATGGTATGTTTTTTCTTTTCTATTTACTGTATGCTGGGATGTTTTTATGGAATAAAGCTATTCATTCGTTAATTAATTCATGCATGGTCGATGTTAGAAGCATAGCTTTATTTATGTACAGTACCGGTATATTGTCTGAACCTCTTAGCAAGAGGAAAACAAACACTAACGGATTTAAGTGCAAAATTCACTGCTCGCTCTAGGCTTGCTCCTTTCTCTGACGTTAGCCTCCCTCTGTCTCTCTCTCTCTCTCTCTCTCACACACACACACACACACACACACACACACACACACACACACACACACACACACACATTCTGCGAGGCACAATAGTAAATCTCTCTAAGACTCACACGCTAATGACGGCCAATCTGTCCCCATGACAACTGGCCATACCACTGCTGCTAACCAAAGTCATGGCCCGCCTGGTAGCTCCTACACATCTGTCATTCACTTTAGCTACACTTGACTCACTCTTGCCAGCGAGGGGACACTGCAAAGAAAATATTTGATTAATCTTGCAATTGTATAACCTGGAAAACCGGTTCATAAACCTTTTCTTTTGTTGGTTTATGCAGATCAACATCATGCATCCTTAATACACAGATCAAAACATAACAATAGACCTCAACATAAACTCTATGTTTTCATGTGTGGATTGCGGATGAAAATTAGCAACTTTGCTAAATCCGGTGACATGGCATTCATGTACAGTAATGTCCATTAATATGCATTGTCTCGTCTAAATAAACAAATAAAGTAAAGTAAATCAAATCCTCACACACATATTGTTTCTGTTTGGGCCGCAACCTTGTAATCTCCATAATAGAGATATATATTTTTTTTTAAAGATCCGTAAAACCTTTTACCATTGTGAATTTTGCAAAACTGCGAAAATAGCAGATATACAAGCTCACAGCATGTCGCTATATGTGACGCGTTGTGAGCTGATATAGGTTACTTTTGCTATTTTTGAGAAATTAAACGTGAAAGTCTGTCTGTGGGTATTATAAATATTTTAGCTAAATAAATCTTCTGCACCTAAAAAAACACATAAATTATGGAACTTGCACAAAAACAAATTTATTCTTTACACATATAAAACATGTGATGTGACAATGATCTCTTTTGTTTTTACCATATTCTCTATCCTCTTTCCATTCATCACCTCTTAAATATACAAGCTCACAACACAGCGTTTCATGTCACGTTGCGAGCTTGTAGATCTGCTATTTTCACTAGTTCCGGTCCTGGGAAAACATTTGATTTCTCTTTTGGCTCTCGAGACTAAAACGTTTGGGAACCACTTAGTTAGATAATTGCGACCGTAGGTCGCACTTACTATCAAAACCTGCACAAACTGTGAGTGAGTCAGTCAGTCAGTCAGTCTGTCCGTCTGTCTGTCACACCTCACACGTCACACTATTGCCCTGCTCATATCTCCGCAACCGTTGCCCCGATCCATGCCAAATTTTGCACACACGCTCATTGGCTGCCAAACTACAACCTCCAAGGACCCCCGGAGCTCCAGGGACCCCCAGGTCCCTGGGGGACCCCCAGATGTAAAAAATGACCAAATGACCACCCCAACGGGGCTGCTCACGGGGAATTCCCGGGGACCACCGACTCCTGGTGCTCCAGAACGGATGCAAAAGTGGTGGCGCCCCCAGTGGAGGACCCCCTCCACTGCAGCTCACATAAAATGCCGTAACTCGGGCTAGGAGGGTCCGGGAGAGCCGGGGCCGGTACCTATTCGTCCGCCAAGGCAACGCGGACACCCCACCCCTCATTTCTCACATGGCCCTCTTCTAGCGCCACCATGAGGCCGATTTTTAAAACACATTTTTGGACACTGCTCCTACAGTTTTTGCCCTAAAATCACGCAAATCGCTACACAGTATGTCTACACTCATCCCATCACCATGAATCTGTCCCATATAGCGCCACCTTCAGGCCGATTTTTAAAAACACATTTTTGGACACTGCTCCTACAGATTTTGCCCTAAAATCACGAAAATCACTACACAGCATGTCTACACTCATGTCATCAACATGGATCAGGAAGATTTTGGAAAAACACATTTTTGCCCTATTTCTGGAGATAAGCAACCTACGGTCGCTTATCTCCCGATTAGGGAGTCTTACTGGTAGTTATTAGGTGCAGTATAAGCTTTATGTTGATAATTTCCTGGTGAGCTGCTAGAATTGTCCTTGTGCTTCTGTCTTAGATGAATTATGCCTTTAAATAAGTGTTTCAGAGACATGTTAGTCTTACAGTGAGTGCACAATAAACACAATTCCTGATATGTCACCATTACAAGCAGCACAGCAGCAAAAGAGTCGAAAACCAGTGTCCAAGAAATAGAATATGTGTTTGTCAAAAATATACTTGTACAATTAGTGTGGTGCTATGTGAAGAAACAAGACACATGCGATGAGATGAGGCCCAGATGCCAGCGGGCTTTTTGTTGTCTCTGTTCTTTAAATAGTTCCTAAAGTCAGTGGTGGAAGAAATGGTTTGAAGTCCTTTCTGGGGGAGGGAGGAAGTGATGGAGCCAGGTCCCAGCAGGGGAGGGGAGAGCTACTCTTAAATACTTTGTAGCAGTAGTTGTAGAGTTCACAGCACAGGCTGGCTGCGGGGCATGCTGCTGTGGACATTCATCATTGGACTGTTTCGGTTCTCAGAGTTTTCCTATTAGTCTTCTTTTGAAATCCACCGCCTTGAACCTGTTCTTGAAACAACATCTCTCAATCTACAAGCTCACAATGCGTTGCTTTATAATCTTATAGACCAGTGGTTCTCAACCTTTTCAGGCCGTGACCCCCAAAATAATCATATTTTAACTGGGGACTCCCCCCACCCTGACCAGCACTAAGAGTTAAGGCATTACATTTTGTATAACATGGTTCTATTGTGAAAATAGCTGATCTACATGCTCACAACGCCTCGCTATTTTCACAAATTCTGCCTCTGACAATTTGGCCAATGTTTAATTTGTCATAGAGGTATTAAAAAGTTCTTGAATTTTCACTTTAGAAATGTGCAGATACCCTCTATACACTTAAACGCTATGTTGGTTTTGTTTACTGTTGAGTGAGATAACAATGTTGCATATTAAGTTAATCATTTGGGGACCCCCCGAAATAATTTGGGGACCCCCCTGGGGGTCCCAACCCACATGTTGAGAACCACTGTTATAGATTGCCTATTTTTGCTGATATATGTATATAGAGCGAAAACTGGAGCTACTATAGCACTTAGGGTTTAAGTGGTTAAATGGCCATCAAATGAACCTGCTCTTTGATGGAGGGATGAGGTCAATATTCAGGAGTCTTCAGAGCTGTTGGGGGAATGCAACAGGAACATGTGCCTACAGAGGATAACTACTCCTAGGACTGATAATCGTGCATCTTTTAAAAAATATTCCTGAAAGGTTCACATTAATAGGACCATATAATAAAGCATCAAACGGCAAAAGGTGATCCAAGTAAGGAACAATATTGTGCACTTGAATCTGTGGTACAAAAACCTGAGCGCATGAGATGACTTTGAGCGCGAGCAGGTCACAGTGTTGTGGTGAACAACCAGAGGCGTCAATTGGGTATATTGCACGGTATGGCAGCTGCCATACCTTGGCTCCAGGGGAAAAAAATAAAATGTACTCCTTAAAATAAATTCACCAATGTCTCTATGACAATCTGTGTTGATTATTCAATTATTGAATCACTTTAAACTAACTACAATGCAAATGGTTTATTCTCCGATTCAGTAGGTCAGCACAGGTGCAATGTATCATTGTTAATTAGCAGCAGCAGCACATTCTTTTCAAGTGTGGCAGACAGTTGTTTACTTGTGCCTGCGGTAAAATAATACTATCTACTACTTACTATCTACTACTTAGCTGTTGCTAAGGTATGGCAACATGACTGGTGTCATGCACACGCGCCTTCGCATGCGTGCATGACCCCAGTCATGTTGCCATACCTTAGCTTTTGCTGAACTGACGCCACTGTGAACAACGCAAGTCTTTCAGCGCCAGCAGGCTACTTGGGTTTGTCTCCCTCAGTGACACACAGTGCCGCCTGACTCTCTCTAACAGCTAGCTGTTGAGCACATTACTGTGTAGCTGTCAGTCCGCTCCCATTGTCTCTGCGTCTTTCACAGGGAAACTAAAGTCACGGAGTCAGATGAGATCATCTGCCCTGTTGTCGCGCCGGTGTGAGGATAGCAGTGAATGTGTCCGCCCCGCAAACAAGCCCTGCCGCCGTATCGCTTTACACCGTTCTCAGGAATAGATAGCTGACTTTTCACGTGCACGTAGTCACTTGCATTGTAGCACATTGTGCGTGAATGTGTGCGCTCGCACACACGCACATGCGCGCACGCGCGCACACACACACACACACACACACACACACACACACACACACACACACACACACACACACACACACACACACACACACACACACACACACACACACACACAGGTTTGCATTAATATTCTTGTGGGCACATAAATGTTTTAGAACAGCATTGAAAATAGCTGAATGTAGCCAAAAGATTGCAGATTTACAAGCTCACAAGGCATTGCGGTGTGGTGCATTGTGAGCTTGTAGATCTGCTATCTTTTGGCCGAACAACAGCTTTATTAGGCTACCACAGGTTCACACAAGTAAAAAAGTGGGTGAAATTAGTTTTTGCTAGTTTTATCGTATAAGTATGTATGAATAAGGAATAGAATTTATGGTCTTGCGCAGCTTTCAGCGTGCCGCGCAGACCTTGTGTTTATGCTTGAAGCACTGTTTTCCCCCTCTGTCCAATCGGGTGAGTCGAAGGCAGACTCAGGTAGTGACAAGTGGTTGTAGCAATGTGTATCATTGATTATTGGGAGAATCCACTGGCTGCTGGTCGGTTGAGCACAAAAAACGTTTATCAGCCGCCAGCCATACTTTGGTGTGACCGTGCCTTAACAGAGTATTTATACATTGCAGTATTCATTTAGGAAATTGGAGTACTTTTTCCACCACTGTCAGTGGCCACGCAAATGTGGCCATTCTATCATATTCACAGTTTACGTGGAGGCAGTGCAGTATATTCTGCAGGTCAGCCAACCACATGGGACTCACGATGGTCCAGTGATAATCAGTCCTGTCATCCAGGTCATTTGGCATCAGTTGTTGCCATGGTTGCACAGGTGCAGCCAATACAGCTGGCAAATACAAAACAAATCTACTGTCTGAAAAAACATTGATTTCCAACCTTTTTCATTGCAAGGACCATCAGGCATCAGGTGCAGACAAGTTACATAATTAGCAGAACTCCGAGTCCAAGATTATGGCCAAATGTATAATATACAGTTAGCTCTGGTCCATCGCGTCACCTCACGCATCGCTCCCGGTGACGCTCTGACAGACCCGTCGGGAAACGGCTGGACTCGAGATTGTCGGCCCCTCCGAGCGCTCAATACCAGTCAAAATAAACAAAACCGTTTCACTACTCACCAAACCAAAGGTCGTTTTGCGCTGTTGAAAGTCTATTCTCCGCGGTGGTGAACCCCTCAGCACCCCACCTACTCTGTAAAATACATTATTTTTGTCATGAAATAAAGTGCATCCAACTCGACCGCCGCTTATTTCCGGGTTGTGAACCATTGTATCTGTGGTGGCCGCTAGGTGGCTCGAGGTGGGTGCGTTTTTTTTCTTGACAAAAATAATGTATTTTACAGAGTAGGTGGGGTGCTGAGGGGTTCACTACCGCGGAGAATAGACTTTCAACAGCGCAAAACGACCTTTGGTTTGGTGAGTAGTGAAACGGTTTTGTTTATTTTGACTGGTATTGAGCGCTCGGAGGGGCCGACAATCTGGAGTCCAGCCGTTTCCCAACGGGTCTGTCAGAGCGTCACCGGGAGCGTTGCGGGAGGTGACGCGATGGACCAGAGCTAATATACAGTATACAGTGTATAACATTGTACAGTGTGAATTTATGGCACAAAAATATACCATTTACAGCAATCTTTTGCGTTATATATTTTTTACTATCGCAGTCTTTTGCTATATGTGTATTATACATGTTGTTATTGCAATGATGATACGTGTTTGATATATTGTGCAGCTCGAGTACATACTGTATACAATGCAGTAGGAGCCCTACATCCAGAAATGTAACTTTTTATGATCCAAATTCAAAAGTTTGTCAAACTCAAAAGGAGTCGTTTTGCGCCGCGAGTCAAAGTCAAAGAAATCACAGAGGACTACTTTAAATAAAATGAATAACACTCTCTTTCTCTCTGTCCCTATAGTATACTGTTTGCAGACATTGAGGGTTTTACCAGTCTGGCCTCCCAGTGTACAGCTCAGGAGCTGGTGATGACGCTCAATGAACTGTTTGCCCGCTTTGACAAACTGGCTGCGGTGAGGATCCAATCACACATACATGCACGCACGCACGCACGCACGCTCCCAGATATGGGCTTAATTTTGATGACAAGTAAAAGTAGCCTACCTCAAAATTGTACTTAAGTAAATGTACTTACTTACTGTATTTACTTTACACCACTGATAGCAGTTCATTCACAACTGTCTGTATCCACGTCCAACTTTGATCGGCTGGTTCAAATAGATCCATCATTTAGTGGGGTTTATTTTTTCAGTCAAAGGACCAGGTGGACCAACTGTGGGTAAAAACGAGCACTTGTGGCTTTTTATTCCTTTTGACCCTGTGGTGTCCACGTTATCCCCGCCCGCAACTTAATAGCATTGTTTAAACTTAGGTGCAAAATGTGTCCCAATCTCACTGAGAGCCAGTCATCTCGGAAAGTACAGCTTTAGACAGGGACTGAAAATACCTTTTTTTTTTTTTTTTCACTAAAATGTGATAAAGCCACTAAAGCATTTCATAAATTTCAGGCTACATTTCACTTAAACGCCAGAGCTTAACTCTGCATGTAAATAAGACTTTTTTTAATTAATGTGAGAGATCGTCAGGTCATTTGCAGGTTAGACATTTATTTAAAACTTGAATATCTCAAAAGTAGTATTTCAGCATGGCATCATTCTATAAGCCATATCTTCAAAACTGTTGGGTCAATCTCCACAACCAATATATCATTTTGTAGCTATGATCCCCAGCTGTCAAATTAAATGAAAAAATGAAAATGAATAAAATCCAATGACTGGCTCCCAGCCAAATTGGGACACAAATATGGCAGAACTTCATGTCTTTCACAAATATTGAAAGACAGCCTGGAGTCTGGACTCTGCTAGAGGACTTGCAGCCCAATAGCCTACAAAGCTGTGAGTCCGTGTATAATATTTTTGTATAAAAAGTAAAATGCATGTTCAATAATGTCTCACTTGACTGGAAAAATATCACCACCTACTGCTTATTTCATGAACTATCTCCCAAAAATTGCACATTTAACAGTGGATGGAAACAGGCAAAATGCGCATTTTCTTTTTTCGACTTTCTGACGATTCACTTCCTATATTCCAAAACGGTTGGATGGAAACGCAACTATTGACACTTTTAAGTCTGTACAAAGTGCAGACAGTCAGACAGGCACACACTAACACTCGCACACGCACGCACGCACGCACGCACGCACGCACGCACGCACGCACGCACGCACACACACACACACACACACACACACACACACACACACACACACACACACACAATTTGTCTTTTGATCCCTTTGGTCTCTCTCTCTCTCTCATCTGTCTGTACAACAGTGGGTCTGATTGTTTTTATACAGAGCATGTGCTCCAGAGACACTCAGGTGGCTATCATAAGAAGCTGCCCTGCCCCCGGGACACATACATTACAGTACAGTACAGTACAGTGCAGTACACTGTACACACACACACACACACACACACACACACACACACACACACTAGAACCCGACCCATATATCGGTTTGGCCATTATGTGACCTTTTCGCTGACAATAGTAACCGCAATTATGCAGCCTCCGCCAAGATCCTACAAATATCCACGTACTGTACTGTACGTATGCCCTGGTCTACTCTGCAGCCGATTACTGCACCCCAGTCTGAAGCAGAAGCCCACACGACACAAAGATTGATGTTGCTATCATCAAACGCCCTCTGGATCATAGCTGTGGGGCGTCACAAGGGGGGGAAAAGTGGGATAGCAGATCTACAAGCTTGTAGATCGGCTATTTTTTGGCAAAGAGATTTGGTAGAGAGTGGAAAAAAAGACTGTATCAAGTACGTATATTAAGTATGTTTTACCAATAGAGGGTTTAAATGCTACTGGATATGCAGCTCGGCAAATAAAAGGTGACTTGATCGCAGTGCATGAGAGAGGACGATTTCACGATAAATTAAATCTCCACAATACGATTATCGTGAGTGTTTTTTTTATCACGATCAGCGATAATATCGTCCCATCCCTACATCTGAACCTCCTACGTATGAAGAAGTGGGACCTGGTAGACAGTACAGCATAGGAGTCTGAGCAGATTGTTGAACATCTAATGACCACCTGCGTCCTGCAGACCACCTTAAGCTGGCCTCTTCGACATAGGACATAGGACATAGGACATAGGGCGTGGCTACACAAAAGAAAGAAGAGGATGCATGACAACAACGCGCTTTCAGTGTAATGACTGTGCTTACTGCAACTTGAGTCGTTCACAAATCAGTCTGTGCTGTTCGCGTCCCTCAGCTGTTTTGTAGTGAAAGGTGTCCAAATTAACCCTCTTCTTTGAACCGATGCAGAAAATCCAAATCACAGCGGAACACAATAAGCACTTAATTGTAATAAGATGATGAAGTGAGTTTTTGAAGCAGACTTTCATTCAAAACTCAGAGTTGTTATCAAATTGAGTACTGCCTGAAAATTGAACGTGTGTGCGCGTGTGTGTGTGTGTGTGTGTATGTGTGTGTGCGCGTGCGTGCGTGCGTGCGTGTGCGTTTGTTTCCTGGCTACATCTTTGCTTGGCAGGAGAACCACTGTCTACGGATTAAGATCTTGGGGGACTGCTACTACTGTGTGTCTGGGCTGCCCGAGGCACGGGCCGACCACGCCCACTGTTGTGTGGAGATGGGAGTGGACATGATAGAGGCCATATCGTGAGTATTAAACACAGCCTGACTGCCTGCCTGCTGCACTCTTTTGTTTTAATCCAGGGGACTTCAACAGGGGGTCCGGGACCCCTAGGGGGTCCTGAGAGTTACTAAAGGGTTCCTCCAAATCTTTGTATGATAGGATAATTATTTTAAATGAGCAACTTGAACCCTCACATCCCTATTCCGAGGAGAACTTTAGCCAAAAATAGCAGATCTACAAGCTCTCTACGCCTCGCGCTACGAGGCGTTGAGAGCTTGTAGATCGGCTATTTTTGGCAACTAGGGTTGTTGTTGAGGTACAAAAGAGCATCAAAGAGTATCAAGTATCAACGATTTAAGTGGTTAAATATCTGAAAAAAACACATTGGGCATCCCCATATGAAGTCCTGTTAGATATGGGCTTAATATTGATGACACAGGGATCTCCATATATGGGCATAAAAGGGATTCTGTTTGTGTGGTTCCCCTGACATCACAGTGATGTCAGAGCATGATGTCAGAGCGGCAAACCCATAGACCGTAAAAAAGCGTACACGGACAGACGGCCGGATACATGTTGTGCCGTTTCTCATGCTAAACTGCGATAAATCAGGCTTCAATTGAACAAAATGTTCACTACTCAGAGATAAAGTTTATTGATGTATTATAATTTATAAAGTCGCGCCACCATGAGGCCGATTTTTTGCAAAACACATTTTTGGACATTGCTCCTACAGATTTTGCCCTAAAATCACGCGAAGCGGTACACACTATCTCTAAAGTCATCAACATGGATCTGTCCCATTTCCCATATTCCCTCCTGATTCGCTACGATTGCCTTCTAAAGTTTGTGTATCCGATTAGGGAGTCTTACTGGTGTATTATAATTTATTAAGTCATGGTTTGTTTGTTTTGACCTATTTTCTCCCTGTGTGTTCGGTACGGCAGGCTGGTGCGGGAGGTGATGGGCGTCAACGTGAACATGCGCGTGGGCATCCACAGTGGCCGGGTGCACTGCGGGGTGCTGGGACTCAGGAAGTGGCAGTTTGACGTCTGGTCCAACGACGTCACGCTGGCCAATCACATGGAGGCCGGGGGAAAGGCCGGGTATGTCTGTCTCAATTACCATTTACCTAAAAAAACTAACCAGTCTTATTACAAACCAGTGTGCCCATACCACATGTCTCACACCATAGAAATTATCCACCATTAACATATTTGGACAGGGGACTCAAATCTGTGTCACTTTCGATTTGAACCACTTTAACCATTATTTTATGCTTTATCTATTGAAAAATGATTTTTAATAAATAGCAGATCTACAAGCTCGCAGCGCGGCACCGAGTGCCGTGCTGTGATCTTGTAGATCTTGTATTTGGCTGTGGACCCCCATCTCAAAATATTTGAGTTACAATTGTTTGCTTTTAAAAAGATATATATATAAAGAAACATTATTTTTTCAAAAATGGCAGATCTACAAGCTCGCTGCGTGGCCTCGGTGCTGCGCTGTGAGCTTGTATATCTGCTATTTTTCAATAGTTAAAGCATAAAATAATTCCAGGCCTAAATGGGGGTTAAACAGAGACAAGGAATGAAAAGCTCAAATGTGAGTGTGTGTGTGTGTGTGTGTGTGTGTGTGTGTGTGTGTGTGTGTGTGTGTGTGTGTGTGTGTGTGTGTGTGTGTGTGTGTGTGTGTGTGTGTGTGTGTGTGTGTGTGCGTGCGTGTGTGCGTGCGTGAGTGTGTGTGCGTGCGTGTGTGTGACCAGGCGTATCCACATCACCAAGGCCACCCTGAACTATCTGAATGGGGACTACGACGTGGAGCCTGGCGCCGGCGGAGAGAGGAACGTCTACCTGAAGAAGCACAACATAGAAACCTACCTCATCGTGGGCTGCAGCCAGAAACGAGTACAGTACCCTCACTTTGTCTCTACTGTGTGGTCCTGTCCGTCCCACTTAACACTTCCGCTGCTAAACACGTCCAGGAACGTCCAGTAAGCGGCTAATCTCCATAGGCTCCTATTCAATCGCTGATGCGGCTTTATCTCGGAATCTACATCCAACCACTCTTTTTCACGCGACACTAGGCCGTGGCGGTAGGCCGCGGTTAGGATTTTCATTTCGTCTGAAGTCTGAAGAGGTGAGTCTTCAGACCACTGCAGAAGCTAAGGAGTGAGTCTGCTGTTCTAAGTGCGGCAGGGAGTTTATTCCACAGTTTGGGAGCCAGGAGAGCGAATTGTCTAGGACGAGTGGAGTTTTGTCTTGGCGTTTTTAGGAAGGGTTCTGTCAGCATCCCTGTGTTAGCTGATCTGAGTGAACGGGTGGGGTTTTAGGGGTCGATCAGACTTTTCTTTGGCTGCTTTGAAGGCCAGCATCAGTGTTTCGTATTCTGTGCGAAACACTGATGCTGGCCTTCATCATGTAAAAATGTCCCATTTCAAAAAACTTTTGATAATAGCAGATCTACAAGCTCACAATGTGTTGCATTGCAACGCATTGTGTAGCTTATATTTATATAGGGCTGAAGTGGTTAACGTATGTTTTGTAATAGTAATCAAATGCTACAAAGTAACTAGTAACTTAAGTTTTCAAATACGTAAAACATTTTCTGAAATAGTGAAAAGAGATGATCTGCAAGCTCACAATACTCAAATAAAGTTTCTCAAAATTACAATAGAGTACAGTACCTCGGTAAATCAAATGTACTTAGTTACTTTCCACCACTGTCTAAATGTACACCTGGGGCTGAAGCCAGCTGTAGATCTGCTGTGCATGTCTGCGTAGATTATTTTCTTATCTTCGTCAATGCTTCTTGGGCTAGTAGAATGGTTGCGTGTGTGGAGGCGAGAAATCAATAAGCTAATGTTGTTACTTTGATACAATAAACCATCGTACAAAGTGTTTCATCGGTAACATTAAGTTCAACACCGGGGCGCCGTTAATGGCAGAGCCATATTTCACAATGAGAACAGGCTACAGGCAGGCTCACGGTGTTCATATATCTTTATTTATAAACTGTGGGAATCCTTCCCATGCGAATTGTGTGTCGGCGAGCGGTGGATTTATTCTCGTTCCACTGCACAAGCTTGGGTTTATTTATGTCCACACATGCTCTCATCAGATATGTCTGTGTTCTCCAGCGCTATAACAAGCCACGGCTAACAGATAACATATTGTCGCCGTCGGGTTGAATAACCTTGTATGTCCACAACCGTTGCTTTTCAGGAAATGGGGGAAAAAAAAATCTTCCAGTTGATCCAGTGTAGTTATTATTTAGTCACAAGCTAGTGTTAATACTTTGCATTGGTTCAATATTTACAGTATAAAGCCCACAGGCAGACTTAACTCTGAGTTTCCCAGAATTAGCAAAAATAGGCAATCTACAATGTCCAAGTTGTAAGCTTGCTGCTTTTGTACTACACTCTGGTACGATGAAGTAGAGCAGGGGTCTTCAACGTTTTCAGGCCAAGGACCCCTTGGCTGAGAGAGACATGAAGCAGGGACCCCCTCTAAATATTGTATACATGTGTGATACAGATTTTCATCGATTTCATAAATGTTTTTGACAGCACTGTCATCACTCTGTTAGATTTGTGTTAATGTGTTTTTCTTTCAGACTTTTAACCACTTAAATCGTCGTTACGTACTAAACTTTGACCTTTCATTCTGTACTTGGTCTGCTCTTCTTTCCCCTCTACACCAAACCTATTTGCCAAAAATAGCCGATCTACAAGCTCTCAACGCCTCGTGTCGCGAGGCGTTGAGAGATCTGCTATTTTTGGCTAAAGTTCTCCTCAGAATTGGGATGCGAGTTTTCAATTTGTTGATTTTAAAAGAATTATCCTATCACACAAAGATTTGGCTGCCCCCCCCTTAGTAACTCTGAGGACACCCTAGGGGTCCCGGTCTCCGGACCCCCTGTTGAAGACCGCTGAAGTAGAGCATTATTGTATTTATGGAGACACGAGGTTTCCCTACAGCTACGGTATCATGTGAAATGATATTCTGTTCCATTGTTGCTGCTCCCTCTGCTGCTCTCTTGTGTGGAATGGCAGACTCTGGGGAGATCGCATTACTTAACTTCCTCAGTTCAGTGTTTATTTGAAATAATTAGCACGGCCGTTTTGCTGCACTTTCACCAGATCGGTTGTGTAACTTTGTGTTTGGCATGGTCATAGCTCGAGAGACACAGAGTAGAAGGAGACCATCTGCCATTTCTTACACTAATACCTAAAGCAGATTTGATTTATTTTGCTGGCATTCTCGCTTGGGGTCATATATAACCCCCAACAGTAACTTGCAAGAAAGCTTATGCTTAAAATAATATTAGTTTTTCAACTTTTTTCTCATTGAATAGAAGGCATTGCGGAGAAGGGAGAAGAACAGGAAATGTTACGGCATTCCATAGATCCTTATGTCTATTATGGTATTTCAGCTAATGTGTCTGAGTGAAGGAGGGGATGATTCTATGATGTCATTAACTCAGTGTTTTTCAGTTGGGCCTATTGACTCAGAGGCTTTCAGCTTTCATGAAGTAACCAAAAATACACTGGGAAGGCACATTCGCACATTATAACCACACCCGGGGGTCTATTAGAGTAATGTTTACTCCATAGACACATATAAAACAGAAAAAGTACAAAATGATGGCACCACCTCTTCAAAGTAACATTTCAGTAGCACTCATGCTAACACCCTGCATTGTTCACTGCAGAAAGAAGAGAAGGCCATGATAGCCAAGATGAACCGCCAGAGGACCAACTCTGTCACCCACAACACAGGCCACTGGACTGACAGACCATTCTACAACCACTTGGGGGGCAACCAGGTCTCCAAGGAGATGAAGAGGATGGTAAGAACATGGCACCAGATTGGACCACTTTTTCACCCTGTCTTCATGTAATTGATTCCTCGTAATTGAATGCTCGTTATGAGACTCTGCACTCACTGTGTCTCAGAGGAGAGGTGTGAACAGTTCGACGGAAATTGTGCATCATATAATGAGCGTTATAGTGAGGACCATTAAGATAAGGTTGAAAATGGGTGAAGTGCTTCTCCAAGCTGTTGTTCAGTGAAAGGCCAGCAGACAGTCTTATAGAGTCTCCCAATTAACTTTTAACAAGATGATGAATGTGCGTTCATTAAAAGTGCAGCAAGGGATTTTAATTATTATTTTATTTTTGGTCAAAATAAGTGTTAAATAGCTCTACTGTATATTCCGATAGCAATCATTGATGTAGACTGGAGTGTATGTTCACTCTTTAGTACACAGAAATAACATTTTGAGGTCGGGATACCAATTTCATCCAATCAGAAGAGAGAACTCATGATGAGTTGATGGTGAGGAGACTCCTGTTAGGGCCCACCCAGACTATAGCGATATCTAATAAGATCCGGGATCGTAGATCGTTGGTGAACAAACACGAACAATGATTCATAAACTGTAAGAGCTTTAGGATTTAAACGTTTTATTTTAACCAAGTAAAATATCACTTACTCCACCTTTAAAGAGTCTTCTCACTCTGTAGCAGTCCTGCAGTGTTTGGGGATGTAGATTCGCTATAAGTAATACATCAACTCCAGGTTGACACATAAACATTAAGAGATAGATTCTGTATCTTTTCTAACTTTGGGTACATTTCCACTGCACGATACCGGCTCAACTTTGACTCGACTGTGACTCTACTCACCTTTTGTTGTTACCAATTAGGCAAAAGTACATGTCACCCCGTACCTATACGGCATAGAAGCTTCCAAATACTGTTAACAAACTTTAAGACTTGCCGTTTTAAATGTCTATGTCATTGGTTCTCAATTCCAGGGACTCTGTGGGTTCTAAATTGACCCATACAAGTCTGTACCTTTGACAGTGTACAAATAGAACCAAATTAAGTAAGGGTTCATTTAAGGGGAGTTTGAGAAACACTGGTCTATGTTTATCCTGAAATGTTATCATAAACAGTTTTTTTGTTTTTGTTTTTTGTCAGTCCTCAAAAAAGAGATGAGATAGAGAGCCTTAGTATTAGATTTAATGTCAACAGTGTTTAGCACTCACCTACGCAGTGTCGCTATGGCAACCAGTTGCTTCCTATCTGCTGCAGAAAACAGAGTAAAGCAAGTAGAAATGAGCAGGTATCATGCAGTGGTTAAATGACAGTAGAATGTCATTTGCATGTTTTTCCTGATAAAATAATTTCTAGAATTCTAGAACTATTTAACCAATTATGGATGGGTACACATTAAAGAGTATTACCCCCTCAGTTCGGGAACACATTTTTGTGTATTACAGTACATGTACAGTATGTAGTACAGTATTTTTTTTTTTAAATATTGAAGTTTTTCATATTATTTTCTATGAAAGCCAAAGATGTAAGCTATCAAATAGTTTTGGATTTGTGTTTCTAACTGCGACAGAGGCTGAGTGATATGTTTTCCAGAAAAGTGGGTAATTTTCAAATCAGACTTAGGTCTTTAAGGCTTTTTTCAAATCGGACTTAGGCCTAAAAGGTTTCTCATTTATACTGTATATTTACACTAAGGGCCCTATTTTCCATGTGTTACTTACCGCCAGGTCTTATATACCGGTATGTAAGACCTGGTGGCCAATTCTGTTTTGATATTTTGAGGACGGTAAAATTTGCCTTGCGCCAAGGCGCAGTGATTGCCCTGAATTCAGTCATGGGTGTCGTTTGGGCGTTACAGTAATCAAACTAATCAGATTACTTACTACATAGTAGTAATAAGGCTGTGAAGCTGTTTACTAAATACAATACATTTTGAAGTGATACCCTGAGAGAGGTCAAGAATATGTTCCCTCATTCGTAGAAAGTTAACAGCTAATATGTGTCTTAAAAGCGGCTAGATGACACGATGATGACAATGGGTAAACTACAGCGTTTGAATCGCACAGTGATTCGCACCCAGCAAACACTCATACACGCTCTCTTTCATCTGGTGGTAAAGGCTATTATTTCGAACACCTAGAAGACCCTTGTGTGTGTGTGTGTGTGTGTGTGTGTGTGTGTGTGTGTGTGTGTGTGTGTGTGTGTGTGTGTGTGTGTGAGGGGGCGGTGTACCCCCTCGCATGCACACACAGTGCTGGGAGTGGCTTGGAGGGTCCGTCAGGGGTAAACATGGGCAGCCATGTTGAACCAAAATGCCAAAACAAGCTGTCACTCCATTCACACTCTAAGCAGGGTGTGTAGAAGAAGAAGGGGAAAAAAAGACTGGCGCAAACTCCCCAGGGAGGGTAGGTCCGCTTTGGGTAGAACAAGGAAGAGCTTATAAGGACATGGGGGTTGGCTTGGTGTTAATGTGATGCGGCTATTTTCACTTCACATCTTTATTTACTTCTCCCACTCTGGCCACCCACAGAGCTGAGAGAACTCTGCGAATGGTGATTCACTCATGAGCAGGGACACGCACGCACACACACAGATACACACAAAGTGTTATCTTTTGCTTGTTATCTTGGGTTGTCAGCCCACTCTCCCTTTCTTCCTCTCACTCTTTCTCTCCCTCGCTGTCTCGGGAACGTCGAATGCTTTTATTTATGTATCCATTGTGGGTGAGAAGATAGCGTTTGGTCACAAAGTAATAGACTTCCATTAGTTGTCCCTGCAACTCTATTTCTGTGTCCATGCAACAACTCTATTTCATCAACAGAAGGCCAGAGCAGTTTTCAGAGTTGTAGCCACTTCACAACTGAAAGACTTAACCAAATTTCAAAGCTCACAAGGTATTGCGCTGCATCGTGTTGTGAGCTTGTAGATTCGAAATATTTTCTAAATTGTTCGAATTTCTTTTTATTTTCACCTATAATGACATTCCCAAAATTCAGCCCTGAACTTGTAAAAAAGGTATGGATTTTGCTGTGCTGTGCAGCGTGTGCAGAACATTGACACTGACATTGGGTGCCAACCGCAACGCAGTTGAATCTGGCCTCACACAGCGAGCTCTATTTGGACCCTTCTTTGGCTATTGCAGTTGTGTGTGTGTGTGTGTGTGTGTTGTTGGCCTGTATTTGTTGGCCTGTGGTCAATGATTATGAGCTGTCAGACATGTTCTCGTACCCCGCCGAGCGCATCGAGTGCTAAATTAACGAGACGAGTATGCAGAGAATAGAGTGGCCGAGCCTGATTTATTCTTTGGATTATGACGTGTGTTGTGCGGCCCAAAATAACAGATCTACATTCTCACGACGCGCACCGCAAGAATATGTTATTTTCACCCCATGACATCGATGGAGCATTAAGCATGACAGGAAGTGGGAGGTGAGGTGTACGCCTCCCCTGTGTCTTTATTGGCTCCCTGGTAGGCATAGTTTTACTGAGGTTAGGGTTAGGGTTAAGGTTGGGGTAGGCATAGTTTTACTGAGGTTAGGGTTAGGGTTAAGGTTGGGGTAGGCATAGTTTTACTGAGGTTAGGGTTAGGGTTAAGGTTGGGGTAGGCATAGTTTTACTGAGGTTAGGGTTAGGGTTAAGGCTAGGTTTAGGCATAGTTGCAAAAACGACAACTGTCATAAAATCGACTTCTGGCCAATCACAGCGGGGTTAGCCTAGAACTGTGGTGGGATCCATAAGGTGTTCGTCCGTATCGGTATATAGTGACTTCTCCTCTGTTGGGCTTTGAGCCGGTGGCAGCCTCTCTGTTCTCAGGTGTGAATGCATAGTCATTTTATGTAATTTAAACAAAATAAATTGCAGTTTGAGAATCTCTCAGTTTTTTTCTCGGTGAGCGACACTGAAGTATAAATGTGGTTACTGAGATGGTGGCCTGTTGATGTGGCCTGTTGAACGTACTCTACATGCTATGTTTGTTTTACTTTCCCCTCATCCTGTCCTCTCGCTCGCTCCCTTTTCTGTATCTGTCTCTGCATCATGTCGCTCTCTTTCCTCTCTCACTGTCCCTTCCCCTCGACTTCTACATTGCACATAAATCACCCAGCACCCATTAAAGATAAAGTAAGCAGCGGTGATGGCGCGAGAGCATAGGAAGGCAGGCGAAGGGCCATGAGAGAATATTTCTTTGTGTGAGTGAGTGTGTGTGTAGTTGTGTACAGTGTGTGTACAGTGTGTGTACAGTGTGTGTGTGTGTGTGTGTGTGTGTGTGTGTGTGTGTGTGTGTGTGTGTGTGTGTGTGTGTGTGTGTGTGTGTGTGTGCGCGCACACGCGTGTGCATGTTCGCTTGTGTGTGGAAGGGAGATGGGGAAGACAGAAGAGTATCCAGAGACAGACAGGCAGAGCAGAGCAGCGGCAGTGTGAGAGAGTGACATTATGAGGTGTTGAGCTATGTGTTCTACATGATATGTACTGTAGTGCAAAGCAGTAGTTCTCAACCTGTGGGTCGGGACCCCCAGGGGGGTCCCCAAACTATTTTGGGGGGTCGCCAGATGATTAACTTAATGTGCAACATTGTTTTCTTACTCAACAGTAAACAAACCAACATAACGTTTAAGTGTATGGAGTTTATCTGCATATTTCTAAAGTGACAATTTAAGGACTTTTTAATACCAAATGAAACATTGGACAATTGTGAAATCGTTGCGTTTTGTGTTCTTTTCGGGCGGGTTTCTAAAGTGTACAGTAGTTGTTTATTTGGGCTTCCTGCCTAATGTTGTTTAAACCAGTGGTTGTCAAACAGTTTCATGTCAAGGACCCCTAAACTAATTTTTATTTGTTTATGGGCAAACACATATTTTGTGCCAGGGACCCCAAAAAAAGATCTGTGCAGATATTTAATGTTTTAAAGATATTCTAGATTTTTGTTGAAAATAGCAGATCTCAAGCTTGTGAGTCTGTAGATGTGCTTCATGTTTTGTTCCTCTCGCAAAATCTGGTAACACTGGCTGTATTCTATGCAGTGTATTGTACAATGTACTGTACACTACATGTGAATAATAAACAATGAATTTGTTATTCATTGTTTCATTCATTGTCACAGGTGCACGAGTAAAAGTGAACGTGTGGCAAGTTTTTTTTTTTCAAATCTTCAGCCTGGATGTCGTAAAAAGTATTTTAGACAAGGCTGGTTGTAAGAAAATAGGCGATTTACAAGCTCACAGCACTCTGCTATCTTTTGCAAAGAGATCTGGTATAGAGGGGTGGGGGACCAAGTACAGAGCCGATCCCAGTCAAATACAGTACAGTAAGTATTAGTTTACTAACTATACTATGGAGGGTTCAAGTGTTTTAATATAGTGGGCTACCATCCTATTGGCTTGTATTGTTGTGTGTATCCACAAGAGGGCAATGGTGGCACACATTTGGAGCCAGCCTGGCTGCTATAATGAACCTGTATCACCACTGCCATAATGATCTCTGGTACAGGCTGCTTCTATTAGTGTCATCAGGCAGCGTGATAAGGAATGAGGGAGTGGGCGAGGGAGTCTAATTACCAACTTTCATCTCAAACTAAACTTTCATCTCATTGTCTTTGAGGATGTAATAACAGCTCCCTTTCTGTTCAAGTACACATCTTTCCTTGATCGCTCTGCTTATTATTTTCTCTGCTTACCAAGGAAATAAATCAAATAATAATGACTTACAGTACTTAGGCTACTTGATAGTGGGTTATTAGTTGTTGTTGTTGTTGTTTTTGCTAGAGCTTTGCTTCAAGCCATGCTGAGCTAAAATGTTGAGAATAAAAAGGGAGATGCCAATCCCCTGCTGCAGTTTGACACAGATGGCATTGTGTTAAGCATTGAGATTCTTAAGCACTTAAAGCTGTTTAAACACATAGTTGACCAGAGTTCCCCATGGTTCTATACTAGCCCCCGCTTTTTTTCCCCTCTTCACCAAAATTAATATCTTCCCTGAAAATGTCCAATCTACAAGCTCACAGCATGCCATGTTGCAAGTTACACATTGTGAGCTTATAGATGTGTTATTTTTGGCCGGATGTCCACCTGTCCACCTTCGCCGGATGTCCTAGTCTCTGACCTGACACCTTCTGCTGTATTTCATTCCTTTTCTCAAATAAGCAATTTATTTCATCACACCTCGGGTGCTGACCGTAGCTGAAATGAAAGCTGCACAAAGTTTGATTACAGTATGAACTAGAACTGCACTCTGTCGAAAGTGCACCAGCAGAGCGTGCCATGAGCTGCGCTCACCACTGGCATCACCATTGGCGATGCCAGTGACATCACCACTGGCATCACCGGGAATGCTGGTCCCTCATTGGCTGTTAATGATGACGTTGCTAGAAATGGTGGTCCCTGATTGGGCTACGGGTTTAAGCACCCACAGCTCCCTACCTCCCTACCTACATACATGCATACCTATGAACGCAGTACTTGCGCGCTCTGCTGGAGCAAGTAATGAGGTGAATGCTGTTTTCTCTAGATATGTACTGTAGTGATGACTGAACTCTTGACCTGTAAAGACTGATATCAGTGTCACGTTATACCAATCAGATGCTGGTATTAGTATTAGTAGTGACTGTACTATATAAAAAACATTATTACACAAAGAAGCGCACATAATCTGACGGGCCTTGTCCAACATTGTTGTAGTGAAATCACCATGTTGGCCTGGTCTAAGCCCATGTCGAACGACTTGTAATCACCTGAACAGATTTAATTTCCTCTTTTTATTGGGGATTTCTTAAAATGAATTAGAACTTGGTCCTTCCGGACATGTCCAGATAAAGTGGGCCTTTGTGAGAGCCAGTCGGGGGTAGCATACCGTATATTGCTGTCAGATTACTTGAGTCCCAGATAATGTCTTTTCCCACTTAACAGTCTCTCTTTCCTGTCTTCTAGGGATTCGAAGACCCCAAGGACAAGTGAGTACAGATGTCCCCTCCTTCCTACCCCACCCAGTCTCATGCCTTTTTTCCTGTATGCCAAGGTGATGGGCTGCTTGTATTAATAACTATCAGCCTGTTTTTTTCATAGGGGTGTAACGATATAGTAACTGCATCGAAATATCGTTTTTAACTTAAAAAATCGAAGTATATCGAAATGAAAACAACTAAAATCGAATCGTATCGTTTGTATTTGTATCGTATCGAATTGGCAGTGCAAAGAATCGATTGTATCGATACTACCTACGTGTTCATTGTATTTAGCATTTTTAAGAAGAAAAAATTAAAAGGAGGGGTTTAATTACTTTTCCTTTCCATATAGCTACACTGGTCTATCGATAAATTTGTGTATTCTCTGGGTTCATGTCATGGTGCAGGTTTGTCAATATACAATGTCCATGTATTTGGCAGATAATCACTGTGTTTACTTATTTATATCCATAATACATTTTTCCCTTTAAAACCTGCACTATCCCACACCTTTCACACAGATTTAATTTCTTTGCAAAATAGTTACTATATCGATTTTAAATCATTGAATCAAATCGTATCGTATCACCATGAATAAACCAATATCGTTCATGTATCGTATCGTCAACCATGTATCGTGATATGTATCGAATCGCTATTAAAATGTATCGTTACACCCCTATGAAATTTTTCGGCATTTCATTTATACAGGCGAAATCTTTAAAAAAACATTGTCAAAAAGAGCACAAATATCAGATCTACAAGCTTACAACTCATTGCATTGGGGTGCACTAATGACTTGTAGATCATCTATTTCCACTATTCGCACTATGGCGCAGTATATAGGGCAAAAGTGGTTAATAATGGTGGTGATCGTTGTGGCAACCTTATTCATCTCTTAGAGTTGATTAACATAAGACTATGTTATGTCCCAAATATTGTTCCACTCGTCGTCTTTGCTCTTCTCCTCCTTGGGCTTTCCTATCAACAATGTTTACCCCGGGTGTCTGTAGCCTCGCGTAGCCAGGCTTACTCATCTCCGAAGAGAAAAGCCTGGTGACAATAGAAGGCAGAAAGCGTTCAACTTCCGCCGTAGGAATTTCACCGGAAGCTGTATTTTTTTCACGGTGCGGTGTTCCTGCAAACGTATTCCCTGCACGAAATTACGTCTCCTGCTCCGTCGGTTGCGCACGCAATAAACAATATACAAACAAAAACATTGATTCAAGCAATGTTACACCTATTAAGAGTGAGTTAAGAGCTACAATCTATTTTAGTTTTTTCGCTGGGGAATGTAAACAGACCCGCACCGCATGACGTAACGTCCGTTAAACGCAGACATCCGCTAGAAATCTTGGAACACACCGGAAGGCATATTGTCTACAGGGTGGGGTGTCTGTATGGCACAGGGGTAAAGAACTTCTCTGGCTGGCCGGATGCTTCAAGGCACACAATTGGCCCAGCTTGTGGGTGGGGAACCGAAAAAGGATTGTGTTTTTGTGGGTGTTCTAGAGCAGTGGTTATCAACCTGTGGGTCTGGACCCCCACGGGGGTCCCCAAACTGATTAGTCCTGGGACACTTTAAGACCAATCATCACAATCATACTAGTTATATTGTATTAACATACGCCACCATACAGATTGGTTAAAATAACATTGTGTTCATTAAAATAAGTTCCGGACTGCAGCTTTAACCCATTTTGGGGCAGGAACCCCATTTTGTAACTATACCTTTCAGGACGGGAACCCCTTTTGGGTTTCTTGTTGCTATGTAGGCCTACAGTATATTATGTACTGTAGCAACATATTCTATTTATTGAGCAAATACTGTATTTTTAGAATCTGACTCAGTCCTAAATGGGTTAATATGAGAGAATACAACAAGCACATGTCATTTCTATTTGGTTTTGGGGGTCATTGATGCCTGCGAAAAGGGTATAATCGATGTTAGGTGGTTTGTCATCGGCTATAAGACATGTAATACAAAACATCATCTTTCAGGGCGCTCAGGTGGCGCAGTGGTAAAGTGTCTGCCCACCACAGTGGAGGCTGTGGGTTGCTGTGGCGCATCCGGCATTGTCAGGCGTCTATACGAACACAATTGGCTATATTATGCACAGCAGCCATTTTGGAGAGAAGTTGGGTCTCTTCTCACTTCCTTCACAGGTGTTACCAATGATACTAATGAAGGCTCTGTTCCATTCTTGTCAAACAGAGTCAGGGTGTGATATTGTGCATGTTGGCTCTCAAAACTCTCTGATATAACCAAATGGACCATAAGGGTCCATTTGGTTCCTTTTGTACACTCTCAAGAGTTATGGGGGACCTTGAAATTAAAAAGTTTGAGAACCACTGTGCTACACTAAATGGAACAGAGCCTTCATTAGTATCATTGGTAACACCTTTGAAGGAAGTGAGAAGAGACCCAACTTCTCTCCAATATGGCTGCTGTGCATAATATAACCTGGTGTTCGGGGAGGGAAGTTGGGCTGGGAGGATGATATCACTGCCTACGGGCTGGGGCAGCACTTGTCAGCAGGGAGTGTTGGGCAGGAAGAGTAGGATGACGGCTCTATGTCCTCCCGGTGGGGGCTCCTCACTGGCAGGTGAGAACATCTGAGAAAACAGCAGAGCTGTTGCATATACACTCAGAATCCCCTGAGAGGCAAACAACAGCTGGTCTCGTCTTGTGTGTTATCTAGACATTTCATTTTCAGAAACACGCAAGAAAACCTCAACCCAGAGGACGAGGTCGACGAGTTTCTCGGCAGAGCCATCGACGCACGCAGCATCGACCGGCTGCGCTCGGAGCACGTCAAGAAGTTTCTGCTCACCTTTCGAGAGCCCGACCTGGAGAAAAAGGTACGGACGTACAGTATACACACACACACACACACACACACACACACACACACACACACACACACACACACACACACACACACACACACACACACACATACACACACACACGCACACGCGCGCACACAAACATACACACACACACACACACACAGGGGTGTCGCACCAAATTCTGGGCCCTGGGTACAGAACATTCATGGGCCCCCATGAATGTTCTTCATAGGGGGAGAGGGTTTAACCCATTTAGACTGGGAACCATTATTACACATTATTTTGTGCTTTAACTATTGAAAAATAGCAGATCTACAAGCTCACAGTGCGGCACCGAGTGCTGCGCTGCGAGAAAAATCGTGAAATCAGTGGTGCTCAAACTTTTTCATGTGAAGGACCCCCAAAATGGACCCCCCCAGGAACAAAATTTGAGTTACAAATGTTCGCTTAAAAAATACATATATTCAAAGATTTGCACACATTTTACGACTTTTCAAGCTGCTATTTTTCAATAGCTAAAGTATAAAATAATTAGGATCCCTCCGCCTTGGGCCCTATAGTAACTCAGTCCCACTTTTTCCCCCTTGTGACGCCCTTGCACACACACACACACACACACACACACACACACACACACACACACACACACACACAAACAAACAAATGGAAAACATCCATGTAACATACACACATATACGCGGGCAAACAAATACACACATTGCCAATATCACACCGTGTAGTTGGCCGCAACAAGCAATCTTTCTCACAGCACTCCACTCTTCAAAATCCAGTCCAATTACTGTCCTTTGAAGTATGTGTGTGTGTAGGAGGTGGTGTTTCAATTAAAGCACAGTTCAAAAGGAAGACGGGAGAAAGTGAGGATAGAGAGAGAGGTGTGAATAGTGAGGAGATACAGCGCCGGTAGGTGCCAAAACTACACCTGCAAGTGAGGAGGAAGGTTAGACTTGAAAGTCAGAGCGAGAAGGACAGGGGACAAGGGCAAACGAGACACCGTTTAAAAATGCTTTCTGATTGTTCCTCTGTCTGTTGCCATGTTTTTCTGGGTAGCATCTAGTAGTGCCTGGAGCACATCTGAAGATGTTGTTTTGTGAGATCATGTGTGACAAATAAACCAGTGGTGGACATGCAGTAAACAAGTACATTTACTTGAGTACTGTACATAACTAAAACATTTTAGTACCGGTATCTCTATTTTACTTGAGTATTTGTAGTTTTTGGATACTTGGCTTTCACTCCAATACAGTATATTAAAAGACTACCGTTCTGTATAGTGTACTGTGACTTATGCATATTGGCTCCTCGACTATATAACTGCATTTTATCTTTTTATTTATCTTTTCCACATATACAGTATGTACATAAAGAAAATATTTTTTTCAAATCTTTCCAAACTTGTAAAATTCAATTTTAAGTCAATGTAATGGGATGTACATGGTCCTGATACACCAGGAGTCCTGGCAATGTTCCCGTTTGCTAGAGAAGCCTGCAGCTTACATTGGGAATGTGAAAATACACAGGCAAGACACATTGCACATTTGAACCATTGGGTGGTCTTCTAGAGAAGTAATGGCGAGTCCTTAGATAAACACCATATCAAAATCAATCGTGGCACTGCTTCTTTAAGCTAACATACATTGAGGCAATTATTCCGGTACGTTTTCTAGCATTTTGATGATTTTGGACAAAAAGTAAAACAATCCCTGAAAATGGAGCAACTGATGTCAAATTGGCATGTACTGTATTTGGACCTCCTTTAAACTAAAACATTTCTTTTCTCTTTCTTATAATTTTTAGCAGTTCCACTCATTTTGTCACAGTAGCCAGTATTGTTTCTTTCCAGGCGATGTCTGGTGATAATGCATGGTTCTTGTTTCTTTGTCTCCTCCTCCTTCAGTACTCCCGGCAGGTGGACTCCAAGTTCGGTGCCTACGTGGCCTGTGCCTCGCTCGTCTTCCTCTTCGTCTGCTTCATCCAGATCGTCATCGTTCCCGAGTGAGTCCTCTTCTCGCTTAACCCATTAAGGCCGCGGGAATTATTTTATACTTTTATACAAGCTCACAGCGCGGCACTATCTGCTATCTACAAGCTTGGTGGCCAAATACATATAATTCTATGGGTCCTCCTTGACATGAAAAAGTTTGAAAAACACTTACAAATAAACATGCGTTTTTCAAAAAGCTTAGAAGGATTTAGAAGACATTTATAGAATCGGGTCAAAATATTAAAATCTTCACGATTTAAAAAAAATAGCATAAAATAAAATAATAATGCGTAATAATGCGTTCCAGACCTAACTGGGTTTATAGGCCCTTCACCTACACACACACATGCACACACGCACACACACACACACACACACACACACACACACACACACACACACACACACACACACACGCACACACACTGACACACGCACACACACACACACACACACACACGGACACACGCACACACACACACACTGACACACGCACACACTCATACACACACCCCCCTTGGACCACTTTCACTTTCACAGATGGTCTTGTGTTTGTGAAAGGCCATTCTCTCCCCAGAGGGGCTTTGAATTGTGAGGAAATGTCAAATTCGATCGTTTTGAAAGACGTGAAAGGCTGGCTCAGTAGGTCTGAGCAGGAAGAGAACAACGTGTAGATGACAGTTCTCATTAAAGGGGACAAAGATGAAACGGCTGCTTTAATGAAGCTGCTTTATACTCCGAGCTGGATGCTGCAGCTATGAAAGCGTGTTGAATCAAATTCAGCGTGATTAGAGCTCACTACGAGAGAGATTTACAAAAAAAAATACGTATTTTCGATCTTCTCTACACTGACCTCCATTCTCTTTTGACCTATTTTATTATAAACCACATGGACCCTGGCATCATGATTCTCGGCATGTCATAATAGGCGAACATTTGACAAAGAGATTGGGGAAAAAGAAGGGGGGGCGAGTATAGAGCCTTGAGGGACCATAAAATAGCACATATTTGTGTAATCCAGGAATTAAGGTGGGAAGTGGGAAATGGGTTATAAATAGCAAAACATGCAAGTTAGAAAGGTGCACATCACACACACACACACACACACACACACACACACACACACACACACACACACACACACACACACACACACACACACACACACACACACACACACACACACACACAATCTCACACATGCACTCACATCCTCGCCTGTCTTTTCTTCTTGTCTGTTCCCAGTTCTAGTCTGATGATGCTAGGCTTCTTCATCACCTGTCTGGTCATCCTGATGGTCGTCATGTTCATCTCCACCGTCTACTCCTGTTTTGGGGTGAGTATTTCCTGGTCAAAACTAGAGATGTACACATAAGAAATGTCCTTCCTGATACCGATTCAGATAATTTGCTTATAGGTCGATACAGAGTACTGATACGATACCACTAGGACAGGGTTTCTCAAAGTGGGGTCCTGGGATAATATAACAAATGGACCCTTACAGGTCTGTATGTAACAAAGGTCTATAACAAATGGACCCTTGCAGGTCTGTAACAGGTCTTTTGGTCTGTAACAAGTTTTTTGAGAACCACTGATCTAGGAATAAATAAAACTGTGAAATATAAAACAGTAGTGCAACTGAAGCATTCAAATGACATATCATCATGTGATAAATGATGTTGTATGGGAACGGCATACTGTAGACTGGCATACACGCCGATACTGATACCAGCATTTCCGGTACTGGTATCGGTATCGGAACAACTCTAGTCAAAACGTGCGTCATCAATGTCTCAAATGTGACGTACAGTCAAGGAAGAGACATGTTAGTCTGTTATCTGTTAAAGCTAAGAATATACTGTAAGAAGTGATTGGAAGGATTGAAAAAGCATGTAGAGTGAAATGTTTCATGTTGTTCCCATGGTCATATCAAACAGGTTTGGACCTCTCCCAGTTATGTTATATTGGAAACTTTCTCACCCAAAAGATGCTGCTGACTCAGATGATGATCAGTAGGGCAACAGGTGGACAAAGTACTCAACTCCAGTAATTGAGTTGAAGTATAAATACTCCTGGTCAAATATTTCTCCACTACAGGTTAATGTTGTTCAGTGACACCGGTATGTGTATTTGAGCTAAAGTACTCAAATACACAAGTACTTGCTTTTAAAGTACTTGCTCTTAAGCATTCAAAAGTAAAAGCTTTTAAAAATTCAATAGTACAAATTACAAAGTACATTCTCTTTTTTTAAATTAATGCTTTGCTGTTTTGAAATGTAGAAATGTCCCCCCAAAATATCAAAACATGAAGAAAAAAAAAAACAACAGAAAATAGCCAATCTACAAGCTCATAATGAAGTTCAGAAGTTCAACACTTGTCTTTGAAATGTAGTACTACACAATGCGCACAACACGTCAAAATGCTACACAATGTTTGGAAAAATCAGGACAAATTGTAAAACATGGGGGGGGGGGGGTCCGCACTCCGCAGCCCAAATGCATATCAATGTATGAGTCTTTGACATGAAAATGTTTGAGAACCACTGTTGTAGGTGATATTAGAGAACCCATTAAGCCTCTAACCTGGAGTCCACCTGTGATGCAGTGCGGTTCATTTGTCCGAGAAGGCCTCGTTTATCACGGCTTTGTTCTGACAACATGACAGAATGTTGTATGAGCAGCACTACTACTACTACAGTACACCTGGGAGGTTGCCATTGATTTTCTTGATTTTCTACTTCTCTCTCTGTGTGTGTGTGTGTGTGTGTGTGTGTGTGTGTGTGTGTGTGTGTGTGTGTGTGTGTGTGTGTGTGTGTGTGTGTGTGCGTGTGTGTGTGTGTGTGTGTGTGTGTGTGTGTGTGTGTGTGTCTTTCGCATCATGGTCAGGTATGCCTCTGGGCTGCCGGTACAGCTGGCTGGCATATTGACAGACAGTAGTAATTGCCTCACTCTGGGTGTGTTTATCTCTGGTATTGGTCTTTGAAGAAAGCACTGTTGGCCGATGACGTCAGAGAGCATAACAGCCGTGGCAGCCCTTGGGATAACCTTTTAGATTAATTTCCGGTTTTCTCTCACTCTGCTGGCTCAGTCTGGACTGACGATAGGTCGTGAGGGAAATAAGAGATGAAAGAAAAGAACCAGGCGGCCTCTCCCACTTTAGCGTTTTTATTGGAGTGTTTTATCTGTCAAGTCACTGTTATACATTATATATGGAAACATTCCGGCTGTATTATTGTACATTTTTATGTCTGGGAGATCATGCAATTCTTGGTACCCCTAAATTTACATATACCTGTAGCTGCTGTCGGGTGGAAACCTTGCACTGTATGTCCAATACATGTATCGCGACACATTGTAAGCTTGTAGATCTACTATTTTCACTACTTTTGTGTGACACTCAAAATAAAACTATTATTATCTTGGTTGTTTAAAGTTGATGTCTATACTTACTTATTTGTAAACAAATAATAACAATAAATTCTACATTTTAATTTATGGTATCGTCTCTGTCGGGTGGAAACCTCATATATCCAAAACTGTTACTTTTCATTCAAATTCAAAAGTAGCAAAATAAGTAGCAGATCGGCAAACTCGATTGGCTTCATGCAGCGTGTATATCTGCTACATTTGATACTTTTGTGTGACGCAGTAGTACAGTCAAGTAGTGTATTAATTTACGAAAAAAAAACACCAAAAGTTAAAATACGGAGATAAGAGTTTCCTCGACTGTAACAAAAGGTGTTACAGTTTACAGTTTAGGCATTTAGCAGTGTTCATTCCTTCCTTCCACCGCCGTAAAGCCAGAGTTATACTGAATTAGGCACGGGCATGCCCACCGTTAGTTAGCCGCGCATAACTAAGTATAATGTTGTTGTCGGGTGGAAACCTTGTATGTCCAAAACCGTTCGTTTTGTATTTATCATTTCAAAAATGATTTAAAAATAGTGAAAACAGACGATCTACAAGCACACAACGCCTCATGTTGCGAGGCGTTGTGTGCATGTAGATCAGCTGTTTTCACTAGTTTTGTGTGAAAGTATTGTGTGATGAAGATAAGAAAACGTTATTGTCCATCAAACTTTGCATAACATGGAAATTTGTCTTTGTACACAGGCAGTCAGTCAGTATACAACAATAACATATACAAAGTGACAGAATACACAAATGCTATATAAAATGCATCCAATGACATAGCAACAGTGCAACAGTGATCAAGAGCTGTAGGGGTTGGAACTATTCAAACATTTTCTTTGCTAGAGGTACTCTAAGCCTCCTGCCCGATGTTAACAGCTCAAATGAGGGGCGAAGAGGGTGTGTAGTGTCATTAGTGTGGTTGCCCAACAGGGCAACACACTGTAGTCGTGGGGAAACTTAATTTATTCTAGATAAACTTTATTTGTGAATGGGTTTTAACCTTGAATCAATAGGTGATTGCGATTTTTGAAGACCGTAGCCCTGAAACGTCTGGGATTCTGGTAATGTATGTATGTATGTATGTAGGTGTCCCCCTACAGCCAGTGAGGGACCAGCCTGGTGATGATGTCAGTAGAGTTTGGTATATTAGAGCGCTCTCGGTAATGTCTTCATTAACGGGCGAGGCTATTTGGGGGAGTGGTGATGTTCTGGCTATCCAGGCAATAAATATGCAACCACACTTGCAATTTCCAATTGCATCTTTTCTAGTTATAAATCTGAATTGCCTTTTTGGTTATGGTGCGGTTGTATATATATCCTAAAAGCCGGGCTTTACTTTACGAAACAATTTACACATTTGAAACCGACAGTGACGATAACTCTGGCTTTATCTCCCCTCTCCTCCTCTACCTTTGTGCTGCTAGTTCTTCCCAGTGCCCCTGCAGACTCTGTCCAAGAGGATAGTCCAGTCCAGGCTCCACAGCACCCTGGTGGGGGTCTTCACCATCCTCATCGTCTTTCTCTCAGCTTTCGTCAACATGGTAAGTTGCACCTCCCCCCCAAGTCGAATAGAAGCCCACGACGGCATGATTAGCATCGCATGAGAAGATTTTGAAAGTGTTGACAGGCTGTGAGACCAAATAAACTCCTACGCACAGTGCGGCTCTGCATCTGTCAAGCGATATCAGAATCAGAATTTAAAGTTATTCAACTTCACAGGTTTGCAGGTGTAACCTCTTCTGGATCAGGGACCACCCATATGGCCTCCATGTTCATTTTAGTGATCAATCAGCTGATTGTGTTCTGGCTTGGATGAATGAAACCATCGTAGCATACTTTAAGTTCTTATTTAAAGGAGTAGTTCACCCCCGAAATGACTTTTTTTCTATTGATTACTCACACCGTTCAGACTTTAGTTCAATTAAAATAAAATGTATTTGTCGCATTCCTAAGACAAAAATGTGATTATAGTAAATGTACCCCCATTGATTCCGGATGAGGACCCAAATGCATTTAGGTCCCCGTCCCGGAATCAATGGGGGTACATTTATTGTAATCAAATTTTTGTCTTAGGAATGCTACAAAAAACTAAAAATATTATTGAACTCAAGTCTCCATGGCGTGAATAATCAATAGGAGAAAAAAAAGTCAAAACTCACTACTCCTTTAACTCATACCCTGCCAAAAAATATGTTTCTATGATAAAAACGTCTTTAAAACGTCTTTTTCACTATGGACCTCCCTGCCAGACGTCTTCTGAACGTCTTTTTTTTTTTTTTTATTAAAAACAAAATTTTTTTTTTTTGAAACATTTAAAAAAAAAAAAAATGTTTTTGGACCTCCAACAGTGTACTAGGCATGATCGCGATCGCGAAATTGCATGTTTAACCCCCATACCAACCCCATCTTTCAAACATGGCAGCCATGTTTGTTTACATTTGAAGAAAACATAAGGGCTCCTTTCTCCTGAATGCCTGAACGGATTTCCAAGCGGATTTTTTTGTTTGAAAGCTGTGAAAAGCATGCACATGCATAGTGCATGATCTGTGCACGAATGTGTGCACCAGCGTGCACACTATTTTTTTAACCCTTTGTTGGCGAACCCGGCAATATAAGAGGTCATCCCACTTTAAATATGGCACCGACTGAGTTAATGGTGTCACTATTATTATTATTTCTTTTTTTTGCCAATTATTTGGGGGCCCTCTTGGCAATATCCTCGCGTCCCGCAGGCCAGCGCTAGTGCTCTCCCCGGTCCACAGGTTGAAGAATCACTGCTCTCTCTGCACCGTCCAATCCTCAAGTGTTCCTCTCTCCTCTCCCCTCCCGTTAGTTCACCTGCAGCACCCGGGACCTGCGCGCCTGCATCGGCTCACGCCTCAACATCAGCCGCCACAGCGTCAACGCCTGCCACGCCCACCTGCTCAACTGCACCCTGGAGTCCCAGTACAGTGTCTGTGGAGACACCTGGCCCTCCTGTAGCTTCCCCGAGGTAAGATACTGTATATCGTTGTTGTCGGGTAGAAACCCTCTGTCCAAAACCGTTAGTTTTGTATGTATCATTTTTAAAATGATTTAAAATAGTGAAAATTCCATGCCCCCAGGTTGGGGGCATGCATGCAAGTGGCTAAATATGTATTTTTTTAGACATTCCCAAGATGTACCGCAATCTTTCATGGGCAGATGTGACTTATGGTGGCTGGTGTAAATAGTAACAAAGACATTTCCGGCTTTTTCTGTCTAAAAAGACATGTTTAGCCACTTGTACACATGCCCCCACCCACTGAAATCAAACTACTAAAATTGCAAAAACAATAGAAAGCAGTAAATGAAAACATTTTAACACTCATCTTTTCTTTTCTCTAATTACAATCTAAAATATGAACCCTTGTTGTAAAAAAACAAAGTTGTCCTTTAAGTATACTACTCAAATTAATTTACTCAGTTACTGCCCACCACTGTACACAGTGCAGTTGCAGTGTCTGTGGAGACACCTGGCCTGTCTGCAGCTTCGCTGAGGTAAAGCTGGACATGTACATAGGGAGCCTGGATGTGTTCAAAAGATGTGCTATTTTAGCTATTTTGACATTTGGATCCAGAAAAGTAACCGTTTTGGACATAATGAGGTTTCCATCTGACAGCTTCAATAGCGTGGGGGTGAAAGGTCCAACCTTTGCCCTACTGTATCTGTCACAACCAAATACTTCTCATTCCTGGCAGAATGAATGTCCCCCTGGGTGATTAATAAAGTATTATCCTATCCTACCCTATGTAACCCCAACCCCAACCCACCCGCGACCTCTGAGCTAATCCAACTATTGTATCAAAATTGCCCTCCTGTCTCTTAGTGCATGTTAGTGCAGTTTTTCTTCATTATGTAGAGTGGATAAAACAGTTCAGGCTCAAAAGGTACATTTGCGTTTCCACAAAAATGCCCCACCACTACTGCATGTCCTGGAAGAAATGGTCCCTGTCATCATGACTGCTTTTTATTTAACCACTTTGACCTTAGTGTTCCTATTTTGTATTTTAGGCTCATTTTCTTTAAAACTTTCAAGTATTTCAAATACACAAATAATACAGAAATAACAAAGCAGATCTACAATGTGATTTTATACTGTAGAATAGCTATCCATCATACAAATTATACAATGGTTAAATGGTTCATAAAGTTCTCATTTTACTTCTATTTTGTAATATATCTGCTTCGTTTCTTCAGTATATTACAAATATAACACAATTTGAAAACGTCATTAAATGCGTTTAGTAGTTTGACATGACTAAAGGCCTTTCCTTCCCCCCCCCCCCCCCCCCCCGCTCTCTCTCTCTCTCTCTGCCTGTCTGTCTGTCTGTCTGTCTGTCTGTCTGTCTGTCAGTACTTCTCGTCCTGTGTGGTGCTGAGTCTGCTGGCATGCTCAGTCTTCCTGCAGGTCAGCAGCATAGGCAAGCTGTTCCTCATGCTCTTCATCGAGCTGCTCTACCTCCTCATCCTGGAGGTGCCCGAGGTCAACCTCTTCGACAACCAGGACCTGTTGATCATGGCCAACGCCATGTGAGTTCCTTCATTACTCTCTGTACTTGTATTGCTACAGTTTAAGGTCCCCACAGCTACACACCAGATCAGAATATTTGAACTTTTGTAAACAAACAAATATAGAGGGTATGCACGTGACATCAGCACCATACCCGGAGATTGTGCAGGAACGCCTACTGAGTGGCAAAGAAACTACTTTCTGGCCTTGACAGCTCATACCGTACATCCAAACAGAAAAGTCCTATTTGATTTCATTAAACAACGTTAAACTTACTTTGCCACTCACTTTGCCACTCGATTTGCTATTTGCCACTTGATTTGCCATTCACTTTATGCATGAGCATACCCTCTATTTCTGGGTAGAATGTCTCTACCCAGAAATGGATGTTTTCACAGTATCAAATCAATTGTCCAGAACTTTAGCTATGTCTTCTTTGTCAACCTGGATATTTATAATACAACAATATATTTATAATAGTCAATAACACGTGTCCAGTTCTTCCAGAAATAACGTTCATGAATATTAATGCTCCAATACTGCCATTGTTATCTACCCAGAAATATATTTTTTGGTTGTTTGATGTATAAAAAATACCTATATTCTAAATGTTGATGTCCTCACAATTATAGTAACACAACCACAACCTTCTGTGTGTGCGTGTGTTCATGTGCATCCATGCTACCATGTACCATGCATGTGTGTGTGTCTGTGCATAATATTTGTCAATAGGTTCAGCAGGTGCTAGTGCAAGTGCATAGACTGCATACTGTGTCTTTTAAGTAACTCCAAACCCTGTTTAAAACCTTCTCTGTTCTTCTCCCCACAGTCACTCCATCAATGGAACAAGGTAAGACTTATGAGGAACTGTATGTGTCTGTAGAAAGCTAATGGCCGATCTACAACCTCACAACACACCACGGTGTAGCGCATTGTGAGGTGGTAGATCTGCAATGTTTTTGCGTGGGACGGTACGACGAAGTGTAAATCATTAGTCATTAGTGTCTTCCGATTACGCTAACATCCTCATTACACAATTGGAGCTAATGTCCTGCTAACAACATGCACTTAGCTTGATGAGTCAGCTTTCAGTGGGTGTCTCTTGACAGTAACTGGTGTCTCATCCGGCAGTACAGTATGGTCTCGCGTGTCTCTCTGCACTTCAGGTTCTTATCTCTCTATACACTCCTATCCAACAGATAATTCTCGGAATGTCTGAGTGTCTGTCTGTCCCAACGTTTCTCATCGGTGGCTGGAGCCGCATGACCATTAGCATAAGAACAGACCTGACATAACTGTGAAGCCCGTTTGTCACTTTCACAAATCGTATGCTGTATATTAGCATTTTTATGGCTTATGCCATTTGAAGCACATATCTTCGAACGGGTAAGGACTAGTCTAATAAAACAATAAGAATGCCCCAAAACTCATGATTTAAAATGATTTATTGGGTTAACCTCTGTATTGCTGTAGAATAAAATAATAAAACAGGTTTTTCATATGTATCTATAGTAAAGGCTTTGTACTGATATTAAAACCTGACTCGTGTTGGTGCTGTGTGTGTGTGTGTGTGTGTGTGTGTGTGTGTGTGTGTGTGTGTGTGTGTGTGTGTGTGTGTGTGTGTGTGTGTGTGTGTGTGTGTGTGTGTGTGTGTGTGATGTCAACTCAGCTGTGAGGTGGAGTCCAAGGTTTCCCTAAAGATCATGACTCCAGTGGTCATCACCGTGTTTGTCCTGGCCCTCTATCTTCACGCCCAGCAGGTGGAGTCCACAGCCAGGCTGGACTTTCTCTGGAAGTTGCAGGTATGCGTGCGTGCGACGTGTGAGCATGTACACACGTATTTCTTTCTTTATCACTGCCTGTAGCTTCTAAGTTGCAGCAGTTCTCCTGTGTGTGTGTGTGTGTGTGTGTGTGTGTGTGTGTGTGTGTGTGTGTGTGTGTGTGTGTGTGTGTGTGTGTGTGTGTGTGTGTGTGTGTGTGTGTGTGTGTGTGTGTGTGTGGGTGACAGACAGCCTTTCTGTTCTCTGGGCTTCACTTTTAAGTACAGTATCTCAATTGATTCCTGACTACAAAAAGCAGGAAGATTGCCTCTCAACATTTTTTTCATTAACATCAATCTTCTCCACAAATTGCCACCTGCCACCCCGCAGTTGTGGAAGAAGAACTTTTTTATTTATGTAAAAGTGTCATCCACTAGTTATGGAAGAAGTACTTTTTTACTTTGAATATTCTAAAAGATAGCAGATCTACAAGCTTGAAAGCTTGTATATCTGCTATATTTGAAATGTTATCATGATTAATTGTTGATGCATCTGAATCATCTAAAGCTGTCAAATAGAACGAAAAAACATCCCATGGATGCACCTGGGACGTATCCTCAGTGATGTAGCCCAAGGTCATACAGGTTTTGGGTCTCGCAACATCATACCCCTCACTCAGGTGGCCCAGCCGGGGTGATCAAGTCCTGACTTTACGTCCCAGTAGCTACCCACGATCATCCCATTAGGGAAAGACAGGGCCACACTCCACTGCTCCGGAACTATTCTGCCAAGACTGGTGCGTGGAAGGACCAGGCTCTGTGGGTTGACTCCTGGCCGGGCTCCTCCTACGTCTCACAAGGTCCACTCCTGCTCTCACCAGGTCCTGGACCTGTGCGTAGCACCAGACTCCCAGTACCAAACATATAATTCAGGAGCAGCGGGTTCCTCAGCCGCTAACGGCTTGACTGGCCCTCCTAAAGGCCTCACCGGGGATTTGTTGGGCCTCTTCCTCACGGGGGAGACAGGCTGGTCTACATTCCGGCTGTCACTCGTAAATTTAGTGGAGTAAAAAGTACAATGTTTGCCTCTGAGATGTAGTAGAAGTGTAAAGTTTCAAGAAATGGAAATACTAATTAGCAATCTACTCCACATCTCAGAGGCAAATATTGTATATTTTACTCCATTACAATTATTTGAAAACTGTTACTTTCTTTTTTTTACTGTTGGTTTTGATTACAAAACATACATTAACCACTTCAGCCCTATGTATACTTTGGCTATTTTCAAAGGTTTTTTGAATACATTTTAGTTTTATGATAACTTGTGAACTGGGACATTCTGCAAATGATTACTTTTACTTTTGGTGCTATAAGTACATTTTGAATACCGGGGGCAGGATTTGTTGGTTGAAATCAGGTGATATTCTGGACCAGATCTGACTAGTCATGGTTTGACTTAATCTGGCCCCAATCGAGATGTCACCGATTGGTCCAGGTCCTGACCGTGCTTGCTGGGTTACTTACTTACTTAAACATGTGGTACTTGTCCCTCCACTGCCACCCTGCCACCCCGCCAGGCCACGGAGGAGAAAGAGGAGATGGAGGAGCTCCAGGCGTACAACCGCCGGCTGCTCCACAACATCCTGCCCAAGGATGTGGCCGCGCACTTCCTGCAGCGCGAGCGCCGCAACGACGAGCTCTACTACCAGTCGTGCGAGTGCGTGGCCGTCATGTTCGCCTCCATCAGCAACTTCTCCGAGTTCTACGTGGAGCTGGAGGCCAACAACGAGGGCGTGGAGTGTCTGCGGCTGCTCAACGAGATCATCGCCGACTTCGACGAGGTGAGGAGAATGGGAAGAACAGGCCTGAAGTCCTGATACACATTGTTGCTGTTCAGACCGAAACCAGTGTCACTCAAACTTAGCGAAAATAGCTATAATATATCTACAAGCTTGTAGTCAGGCTATTTTTGCTATTTTTAAGTGACAGTGGTTAAGTATGTCCAAAATGGTAACTTTTCAGGAAATGGAAAAAGAACCTGTGTTTCTATGGATCCAATGTCATTATTATTTAGTCACAAGATCTTGTTAATACTATGACTTTGGTTCAATATTCATAACACCCACAGAGAGACTTAACCATGTTCACATCTTTAAGTTCATATAACGCACGTGTAGATCGTCTTATTTCGTCTGCTTTTGCGTGACACTGTTGTACAATGAATAGGGGATTGATTTACTAAAGAAACAAAAAATGCAGATGCGCTGTTTCTGCCCGAGAGCGACGGTATCCGCCCAAAACATTGGCAGCCAGACAATTAGCAGAATTCTGCTTAAGGCCTGTCCATAAGCCGTATCTCCGAAACCAAAAAGTATGTACAGTATGTGTATTCCTACAATATGCCCCTCCCCCATCTCCTCTGTATCAGTACTTGTGTGTATTGTGTATTTGTATTTTATGTAATGTTTTTTACTTACATACTGTACAGTATGTGTTAGGGATGCCCCGATCACGTTTTTTTGTTCCCGATCCCGATCCCGATCAAATATTATTGTTTCCGATTCGATCCCGATCTTTCCCGATCCGATCTTTTGGCAAGGCATTAAGAAAAAAAAATTCTATTCATTCTATCACTTAGTGCAGCACTGAATCAACAAATTAAAAACAAAGCTTATGAGTAGTGTACCACAACATAACCATGCAAACTAAATCAAATTAAGAGCAGAATAGTGCAATAAGAACATAATTCTGTTTAATACCTCAAAAAATAAAATAAAATAGACCATTACAGCATCAAAAATAATCAACAAACTATATAAAAACTGGTAAAACATTGGCCATTTTTAAAGTTGAAACAAAATAAGTTAAGAACCAATTAACCAGTCTGCTTGAAAAGTATGCATCTGTAGCAGCTAGTTGACAGTGCAGAGAGACATAATTGCCTTCCTTTGATCCATTAACAAGGGGCCGTTACTACTTATTGGCATCAGCTGCCAGCTGGACACAGAGTCTGACACAATCTCTTCCCCTCTGCAGGGCTCTGCTCTGTGTCTGTCTCATTTCACCAAAAGCCCTTGAATATGATTGAAAATGATTAAGGATTACTGTGATTATGGTAAGCTTACGTTTCATATCGCATTCACCTTACCTGTAACTTTCACTACTCCCAGAAAATATTTTTTTATATTTTTTCCCCGATCTCCGATCTTATAAAAATGACCATATCGGTGGCTGATCCCGATCACGTGATCGGGCAACACTAGTATGTGTATACTGTAGGACCCCCTCTAAAATGAGATGCTGCATCTCAAGGGGCCTCTCAATAAATCCTGACCAAACTCTGACCCATCAGATTATCAGCGAGGACCAGTTCCGGCAGCTGGAGAAGATCAAGACCATCGGCTCCACCTACATGGCGGCCTCTGGCCTCAATGACTCCACCTACGACAAGGCGGGACGCTCGCACATCCGCGCCCTGGCCGACTACGCCATGAGGCTCATGGACCAGATGAAGTACATCAACGAGCACTCCTTCAACAACTTCAAGATGAAGATAGGTGAGCAGTAAACTCACAGATGCGGTGGGTAGATGGAATGTACACACAGACGCTGGCGCATTGCAATCTAAAAGTCATAATAGAGATTAGAAAGAGAGGTGTTACCTACTGTATAAATGCTGCAATAAGTCCAAAATAAAACCTCAGTAAAAGGCAGTAGGGACAAACAGTCAAGTCTTCAGCTGGTATAAAGTGGATCCCCAACCCAATGGCTGAACGTTATTGAAGAGACAGTATGTGATGAAGAAACTCACTCATTTGTGTGTGCAAGTGCAAGAGAGACTTTATTCAAATAGAAATTGACAAATTGACTTAATCCACCAAGATGACATCATCAACAATGTTGCTGTTACATATCGTCACTGTCGGGCAGAAACCTCGTATCTCCAAGTTTCAAATGTGTAATTTCTTTCGTAAAGTAAAGCCCTGCTTCATCATACAAGGCCATCGCACAAAAGTAGTGAAAACAGCCGATCTACAAGCACACAACGCCTCACGGTGCGAGGCGTTGTGTGCTTGTAGATCGTCTGTTTTCAGTCGTTTGAAACATTTTAAAATGATAAATACAAAACAAACGGTTTTGGACATACAAGGTTTCCACCCGACAACAACGATATGTAACCTCTAGACACCACTTCTGTAGTCGAGTCTACTGAAGATTAATGCATGGACACGTTTTTCCTGCTGAGACATAACATCCTTTAATTCCTGATATATTCTTAGGCTGATACTAGGCTGACTTTGTCTTAATGAGGCTGCTGACATTCAGTCCATGACTACACCAGGAGCTGAGAAGAGCACTGACTTTTAATCTTGACTTTCTTTGCTCCAAAATTACTTTAGTTTTGTTTAATTGTCGGTCTAATTTTCCCCCTTCTTTTCAAATGTAAGCTTTGTCCCAAAGCTTACTTTGGGTTAGGGTTAGGGTTAGGGTTAGGGTTGATTTGATCATGCCTGTTCTTCCAGTGCCTGTTGCTCTGGTGCTTTGCTTGAAGTGTCTCCAACTCTTGTCCACAGGTCTGAACATAGGCCCGGTGGTGGCCGGCGTGATCGGAGCCCGGAAACCTCAGTATGACATCTGGGGCAACACGGTCAACGTGGCCAGCCGCATGGACAGCACTGGTGTACCGGAGAAGATCCAGGTGAGAGAAGCTCTAGCTTAGAGGGGAAACGCCCTCTGTGTTCTAGAGCAGTGGTCTTCAATGTTTTCAGGCCAAGGACCCCTTATTGAGAGAGAGATGAAGCAGGGACCCCCACGACCTTTTCATAGATTCCATATAGTATTTTGGATTCATGTCAATTTGTGTTTGTAATAAACTTGACCTTTCACTCTGTACTTGGTCTGCTCTTTTCCCCCTCTACACCAGACCTCTTTACTGAAAATACTTATTTTTAGCTATAAAGTTCTCAGAATATGGACACAAAATAAGCTAGCAACAGGGGGTCCCAGACCCCCTGTTGAAGACCCTTGTTCTAGAGAATGTAGAAAATGTGTTATTGTGTTCTACATTTGTCTGTTATCTCTCCTATGGCACCACATCAATACAGCATGGAATTGTGGACAAGCTCTTATCCAACGATAACACAAATATTCTACGTTTTGGGTCTGAGAGGCTAAATGTCATCAAATGGTGGTCCGTGGCTCAAATGCTGAATAAATAATGGACCTTGATATGAATAATGTTGAAAACCGTTGAAAAATGTTCTAGAGGCCTGTTGTGTGTGACCAGTTTGACATGAACTGTGACAACACTGTCAAGTGTGTAATAATCCCCTATACATCTTTTTGGTTGAGAATTAGTAACATCTACAAAATCTCACAATTCTAAGCACCCAACGCGTGCTGAACACAGCAGTGGGTGGTATTAACCCTATTTTATATTTTTGGCTGTTTGAAAACAGCCGAACGACAAGCTCACAATTTGCCACGGTGCAATGCGTTTTGAGCTTATAGAGCTGCTATTTTCACAATTTCTGCCTCTAATATTTGACAATTTGACCAATGTTTGACCAGAGGTACTAAAAAGGTCTTAAATTGTCACTTAAGAAATGTGCAGACACCATGTATATATACCCTTATACTGTATGTTGGTTTGTTTACTGTTGAGTGAGAAAACAATGTTAACATTAAGCTAAACATCTGGAGACCCTCCCCAAAATAATTTGGGGACCCGACCCACAGGTTGAGAACCATTGCTGTGGTTTATCTAGCACGCTGTACTGTACCCTCTTTAACCGGATTCCTTCCCATCTGCTCTAGGTCACCACGGACCTGTACCAGGTACTAAGTTCCTATAACTACACACTGGAGTACAGAGGTGTGGTCACGGTCAAAGGCAAAGGAGAGATGATGACCTATTTCCTCACCGGGGGACCTTCCAGCAGTTAACAGCCGCTAAGAGACACATAAACCCTGGGGGGGGCGAGGCAACTTGAAACACAACGTGGCAGTCAACGAAGCCTCTGACATGACAAGCAGGCTCAGGGAACTGTAAGCGCTCTCGTGTTGGCTGTGACCGAACCTCACATAGTCCCTACTAGCCTCAGCTAACCCCAATGTCCGGAATGGACGAGACAGGAATGACGCCGAACCCCGCGGCTCCACTCTGAACAGAGAACCACCTGGAGGCGGAGCCTGGGTAGGCCAGAGATTTAAGGTGACCAAAGACGTCCAATCAGACTGCCAGAGACAGATGTGCCAGCCGTCAGTCGAAGTCCTTAAGGAAGGGAAGCCAGGCCGAGCACCACAGCTTGGAGTTGGTCTTCTCGCGAAGTTCTCTGACAAAATCTAGTCTAATCACTCCACTTTGCCAGATTGCCCCCGACATTCAACTGAAGGATCGGCGTGTTGAACAAACTTGCATGAGGACAATGGTTGCTTTCTCTTCCTTTCTCCATCTCTCTCTCTGTTTCTCTGCCTATATATATATACACTCACACAGTATATATATATGCAGTATATACACACATAACGCACACATGCTGTTTTATCTGTGTGTATAGAATAATATATGTAAAACCTGTACACTGTTTGAGTGATACAGATAAACTGCGATCTCTGAAGCAGTGGACGATGCGAATCATGGTACCAGTCAGCACCGCAGCAATACCCGTCCCTTTACCGTGTGTACACAGCCCATGTATGGAGATGGACATGTTACTGTAATGTGTGTCCGCTGCAGGCAGGTGGCGACAGCATGGACACTGTTACCCACATCTAGAGAGGCAATCGATGAGACAGAAAACCCTGAGCAGAATGTTTTGTGTTTACAGAACACTTCCTGTCAGGAATACACACACACACACACACACACACACACACACACACACACACACACACACACACACACACACACACACACACACACACACACACACACACACACACACACACACACACACAGCTACAGTATAAACACACGTATAGGCAGCATACACACGTGTACTGTTGTACAAAAAGGCCACACACACACACACACACACACACACACACACACACACACACACACACACACGCACACACTCTTCACGTGCTTTGACTGAAGACACTTTTCAATTTAGGATGTCAACGAAAAAGCTTTTCCTGTTTTGTTTTGTATTTCTGACATTTTGTATTTTGAGTCCCAAAACACCAAACCCTATCAAGATATTTTAGATTATATATTTTGTACATTAATATATTACAGAGAGCTATCTATAAAAATGAATAAATGCCAATTGTGTATTCGGATGTACGCAAAATGACCTGTCGTGTTTATGCACAGATGTTAACAAAGGGGGTGAGCGTTTATTGTGTTGCCCAGTTTATTTATGGTTCACTGGCTTTTTTTTTTCCCATATTTGGTTTTTAGATATGATTATTAACCACTTAAACCCCAGTATCCGTGTTCTGGGGAAAACCTTTGCTGAAAATAGCTGATTTGCAAGTGACACGTTGTTGTAAGCCTGTTAAGATCGCCTACTTTCAGCAGAGACATTTAATGTAGAATTAAAACAGAAAATACACTAGTACAGAGCCTTGAGAGACTCCGATCAACAACGTGTGGTGGTTTAAATCAGTGGCTCTCAACCGGTGGTCCTTGAGGAGGTTCCAGGTGGTCCCCAGCTAAATTATGGATTATTGGTAACCAAATGGACCCTTATAGATCTTTAACTCAAGAGTTAAACTATTGTAAAAACGCCTGAATTACTTCAAGAAGTCTACACACAATTAGAGAATGTAGAAAGGATTGTTATTTTGATCAACATTTGCCTGTTATCTCTCCTATGGTTCCACGTCAATGCAGCATGGAATTGTTGACAAAATATCATCCGACGACAGCAAAATATTCTACGTTTTGGATCTGAGAGGCAAAATCCGTGGACCTTGATATGAAGAGGGTTGAAAACCACTGGTTAAAGTGATTGAAGGTGTCTCCTTGATGTGAAGACAGCACCACAGTGGTCAGCAGTGTATTATTATTAGTATTATTAGTATTATTTAACCTCATCAAACCGACACCCCTCATCTCCGCCTTCACAGTGAAGCGAACACTATTTTGATGATGGATGCTGCTCAGAGCTGCTTGTCAATACTTTTATATATCAGCTCACGAGAGGGGAAGTCGAGTACGAGTGTACATTTGGGTTTCGATAGAGCAGTGGTTCTCAACCTGTGGTTCGAGACCCCCAGCGTGGTCCCCAAATTATTTTGGGAGTCCCCAGATGATTAAATTAATGTGCAACATTTTCTCACTCAACAGTAAACAAACCAACATAATGTTTAATTGTATAGAGGGTATCTGCACATTTCTAAAGTAACAATTTAAGGACTTTTCAATACCTCTAAAATGACAAATTAAAACTTGGCCAAATTGTCAGATATTAGATGTAGTGTGGGGATTTAAGGGGAGCAAATGCTAATCTCGTGCAGATTTGTCTTAAAGCGCACAGATGTAGCCCAGGGCTTGCTCTAATGATTTAGCTAGGGCGCCCGGCCCCGAGCCGACGACCTTTGGGGTCGCCACAGCGGCCAAATCAAGTTGGGCTCCCATTGACTTTCTATACAGGGTATTCTGGGTATTTAAGTAGGATCTGAGGGGTCTAACTTGGGGTTTGTCATGATGCTGAATCCATTGTCATGATGCTGAATCCATTGCAGGCATTTGTTTTGCACAAAAAACATTCCTTGAGCTAGAAATGGCCTCAGAAAACGATGCATGTATGGGTGAGTATTCATGTTAGTCGGAGGCCTTAGGGTTTTTTTTTTGTTGTGCTAATCAGTGTAAAAGTGCAAAATTTTGCACAGATGTAGTCGGCGACCTTCGGGGTCACCACAGCTCCAGAAAACACCCACAAAACTCTGAAAAGTGATGACTCATCACTTTTCATCACTAAAGTCGATGGGAGCCCAACTTGATTTGGCCGCTGTGGCGACCCCGAAGGTTGTCGGCTCGGGCGCCCTAGCTAAATCATTAGAGCAAGCCCTGGGCTACATCTGTGCAAAACTTTGCGCTTTAAGACAAATTTGCATGAAATTAGCATTTGCTCCCCTTAAATCCCCACACTAATGCAGTAATTGTGAAAATAGCAGATCTTAGAGATGTTACCGATCAATCGGCAATGGATCGGATCGGGCCGATCAAAGCGTGATCGGCGATAATCGGTGGTTTAGATCAAAAGGTAAATTCACCGATCCGATCGGATCGGTGCATCCGATCAACCAGCCGTTCAGTATGCCCACTTGAGGCCATTTTGGGGTATTGATTTCCACAGTACTGAAGGAATAGTTAGTTACAAATAAATACATGATATGCTATGATAATAAATACATAGTAATGCTGGTAAATAACTATAAGGCAAATATATAAATGAATTCATGAGTGAATTAATTAATTAAAGTTAAAACATTAACATTTAGAAAATATAAATAATAACTTGATCGGATCGGTGATTGATCGGTATCGGGTGATCAAACTTTTGTGATCGGTGCTCGGTGATCGGTTCCAAAAAACCTGATCGGACCAGATCTACATGTTCACAACGCCTCGTGTTGCGAGGCGTTGTGAGCATGTAGAGCTGCTATTTTCACAATAGAACCGTGTTATACAAAATGTAATGCCTCAACTCTTAGTGCTTGTCAGGGTGGGGGGTCCCCAGTTAAAATATGATTCTTTTGGGGGTTGCGGCCTGAAAAGGTTGAGAACCACTGGTCTATACTTTTATATATCAGCTCACGAGAGGGGAAATCACAAGTGTACATTTGGGTTTTGATAATATAAAGCCTGCTTCATGCTTAGTTACGCGCTGGTGTCGAGTCGTGCACAGTCAAGCCGACAAGCGACGTGTTGTCGGCTTGTAGATGAGCAGTTTTTGGTGCGCAACACCCAGGCTTAACCACTTAAACCCCAGCAACAGAAAATACACTACTAGCAAAGAGCCCTGATGGATTCCACTCAACCATAAGGGGTTTAAGTGGTTAAAGCACAATGCCACTGTGGTAGGGGTTGGGGGTGTGTAGTGTTGTTACTTTGTCATGATGTGACTCCAAATATTGTTTAGGTATCTCCAATAGTTAATCTGTTGATTCGAAATTTATATTTCAAAATCAATGACTTCCATTGTACAGTGAAACAAGTCTCAAAGTCACTCTTTTAATAAATACTGTTAATGAAAGCAAACAGAAGATTCTGCCAATGTATACACAGTGTATAATGTCACAAACCCAACACAGCATTTTAGTTTTTGATTAAAATGTAAATTTCCTGTTAATTTTACTATTTTAAAATCCGGATCTAGTCGGGATCTTCTTACTAATTCAAAAGCTAAAATCATACAGGAAGTAGACTTTTTTAAATGCCCTGTTTTGTAATGAATACACCTTATTTGCATTCATTGATGTGCTAAAACAGTGACTTTGAGACCTGTTTTAACGAGGAGATTTAAGTCAATGAGGAGACTATTGTGGAATTACATTTCTAATTAGTCGAGCAACTATTAAAGCATTAATAATTATTATATCAATAATTATTAATAATTATAATATTAAGAGTTATATCATATATACAATGTACACCATGGCAAGGTGGCTACACAGCACAACTACCGCTACCAAAGTGTTAATGGTTTTGGTGCTCAAAAGCCATTTTGCAATACAGCGCTAATCAGCCGTCCCCTGTCACGCCGTTGCCAGCTCAATTAGATGGTATGACCCGATGAATGTCTGATGATCTCCGCTGAGGCCTTTTACATGTAATCTGTACTGATGGGTGGCGGTGAATGACTAGGGTTGCCAACTGTCCCTTGAAAAATAGGAACCGTCCCTATTTGGAAACTAAAAGACGTGTCCCTTATTGAACTAAGGGACACTCTCTGTTCCTTATTTTTGGGAATCAATCAATCAAATTAAAGTTTTAAGTTTTATTAAACAAAACAAAAAATTTCGAACATCAAAACACAACAATAAAAATGTTTCTATTTCTTCTGGTAAAGCTTGTATGCTCTTGGGAGGAACGACATCTGGAGCCTTTGCGTATGACTCACAGGTTGTGTGAGTGTCCTCCCATTCCAGATTCTAGATGATACATCTTACAGTACAAGTTTAAACAGCTCATATACAAACGGTATACTATAATACAGGTTGTTAATATAATAAACAAATATGGTACATACTGTGAAATTTGTTCTTTTTTTCTGGGCGTCAATTGTTTTTCTTGGAAGCCCATGAATAAGGGGCGTCCCTTACTTGAGGTAGTTGGCAACCCTAGTCGTGACACAGTCCTTTGGATGGATGGGCATCTACGGCATGTAGAAATATGCCCTTTTGAGTTCCCCAAATCATGTTATCCTAGGGGAGCGTCGTTCAGTGTTAAAATATGAAAAGTCTTTTGCTTGGCCAATCTGTGGCCTTTTTTATCCTTTGTTCACTTGGCCCTATTCCAAGGAGGTACAGTTATTTATTGTTTGTGCTGGTGTAGCAGAGTAGCCCTCTCTGCAGCACCAAAGCCTAACATCTCCCTTGGTCAGGGAAGACTCGATTCCCTTTTGGTTTGGTTGATATTTGGTTTCCCATGTGGAAGACTCGGATTTGAATCCAGGTGGTAACATAGGCTAATGGCCGGAGTGACCCAAGTGTCTTGCACCAAGTAAAAGGTTTTGAGCATGGGCAAATGAAGAGTCCACCTTTATAATTAGACTGTTACAGTTCAAGTTTAAATGCGACCAGTTATGTTTATCATTTTCTTTCTTTTTCTTTTTTTCTTTCTTTCTTTCTTGTCAGGCATCGTTTTGCTTTAAAAAAGAAAGAAGGTCCAAATACTGTACAAATTACAGAGTTAATGTCCTCTGGTCGTCACTGTTGGGTGTTCATTTCAATGATGCTGTACTTTCGCAAACACTGTCCATACAGAACACAACGCTTTCTTCCTTCAATCCAGTTCCATTGGTCTCACTTTAACACTGTGCCATTATTCACCCTCATGACCTTTTTTTCTACCATTTATTTTCTTTTTCTTTTTTAGGGGGGACATATTGTCAGGATACATGAGGATAGATTGCAAACATAGTAGCTGGGCTTTTAAGAAGTGCAGTACCATGGAATTCTATTAAAACATTTCAAATATTCTCTAATGCAGATCTGAGAGGGAGATGCAGTGCAGTTGTTCTCAACCTAGTGCAGTGGTCTTCAACAGGGGGTCCGGGACCCCTAGGGGGTCCTCAGAGTTACTATAGGGGGGGGGCCACCTAATCTTTGTATGATAGAATCATGTTTTTTTACATTAACCACTTGAACCCTAGCATCCCTATTCTGAGTGGAATATAGCAGATCTATAAGCTTCGCGCTGCGATGCATTGTAAGCTTATAGATCGGCTATTTTTGGCAAAGAGGTTTGTAGAGGGAAAAGAAGAGCAGACTAAAGTATTTGGCGGTTCAAGTGGTTAAATGTCTGAAAATACACATTACTCCAACATGATGACAGTGCTGTTACACTAAGTCTAAGCTGTCTAAGAAATCTGTGAACATTTTAAATCTGCAACACAATTTTATACAATAATGTAGTAGGGGTCCCTGCTTCATCTCTCTCTTAGCTAAGGGGTCCTTGACCTGAAAACGTTGAAGATCCCTGACCTGAAATTCTCCAGTGTTCACCACCCACCTGGTCAGATGGGTGCATTTTCAGAGCATGATTATTTTAATTATCAATGGATTGTGTTCCGGCTTGGATCAATGTAACTAACAAAGTATACTTTAAGTCAGTGGTTCTCAAAGTGGATACCAGTGACTCTGTGGGCTCCTTTAGGGCAGTGGTTCTCAACCTGTGGGTCAGGACCCCCAGGGGGTCCCTAAATTATTTTGGGGGGTCCCCAGATGATTAGCTTAATGTGCAACATTGTTTTCTCACTCCACAGTAAACAAACCCAAATAAAGTTTAAGTGTATAGCACAAGTGACAATTTAAGGACTTTTTAATACCTCTAAAATGACTAATTAAAAATTGGCCAAATTGTCAAATATTAGAGTCAGAAATTGTGAAAATAGCCGATCTACATGAGGCATTACATTTTGTAGATTGGCTATTTTCACAATACAACCGTGTTAAACAAAATATAATACCTCAAGTCTTACAACTCCATGTGCTTATCGGGGTGGGGGGGTCCCCAGTTCAAATATGATTATTTTGGTGGTCACCGCCTGAAAAGGTTGAGAACCACTGCTTTAGGGGGTCTAAATTTACCCTTAGTTGTTTTGCCAATTACTTGTTGGCTCACTAGCAGTAGTATCCTCACGGCCCGCCAGTGTGCCCCGACCCACAGGTTGAACATCACTGTAGTGAATGTGAATGGATCCTTTCTCAGGGAAGGCCATCCTGGTCTTAAGTGTGACGTTGTTTTGTAGGCGGAGACACGTGGGGGCTGAGCGTCTCCAGTCCCTATCTTTCACCATTCAAAACAACAAACTTGGAACCCGTGAATCTTTTTTACTATACGCTTATTTTTCAGAAAGGAACCATTGGGAGTTAAAAGGAGTCATAATGCTTCAAACTAGAATATTTTATTCATGTAATTGTTCTCCCACGGGCGGATCCATTGAAAATAGCGAGGGACACAGCACTGCGCATATTAACAATACAACTGCTGCCCCCACCCGGAAGTGGCGGGTCTGACTCTGACTACAAAATTACGCCACGGCTTAAGAGCAGGATAGGACAGGACATACACATCTCCTTCTCTCCTCCCCTACTACACATGACGCCTAGTTCATGATTTAAAACAATTACACAAATGTTTTGTATTTCATACTTAACAACTTCAACCTCGCCTCCCTATTTTGGGCATGTCATTTTGGTCAAAAGTTTCAAAAAGTTGAGTTTAGATTGGCTATTTTCGCAGTGCGAAACCATCGTACGACAAAGTATATATCAGGCTCAAAGGTGGTCAAGATTGAAGAGTCCCTGTCAAGTACTGTAATTATTGCCTTGATAGCTATAGGCTCACTACACAGTGCACGCTGCTGACATGTGAGCTTGAAGATCGGCTATTTCCGTGGCACCAACTTGCAACTAAGCAGGCTATAAATCGTGGCTTAAGATGACGAAACGGTGGCAGTGAAAGAAAAACTGTGTTTTCAAAGGCAACCCGTGGGTTGTCTTTGCTTTCTGTCATGTCAAACACTATGCTGTTTTTTACATTCAAATAAAGCGCTGAAATGTTTCACATGTAAGATGTTGTTTTCAATGGGATTCCTTTACACTGGTGGTTCTTAACCTTATTATTACAAAATATACATTAACCACTTAAAGGATATTTCACTTTAAAAAAAACTTCTGGACATTTTATCACCTAATGAGGCTTTTATGAACAGTGAAATATCCCTTTAAAGGAGTGTACCACTCATTTTGAACTTTGAACTATGTCATTAATATCAAGCCAAAGAGTACATTTTCATGATGTCACTGACCCCGAAATCAATCCTCCAGTTCTAGGCAACATAGAAGATAGATAGTCCTCCTACATTGCTATAGATTATAATACAAATTTGAAGGAATACTCAAAAGCTCTAGAATACACCTGCATTGCGAGACTAGTGTAGTGGTCTGAAGATCAGACTCTCAAGTGTAGAAGTTCCATGTTTAAATCTCAGTCTTCCAGTGTTGTTCTAGCACCATAACAAACCTGCAATCAGAGATGGTGTAGTGGTCTAAACATTACACTCTCAATGCAGATGTTCTGTGATGTGTTCAAATCTCAGTCCTCCTATATTGCTATACTGCCTTGACATTTTCAAGGTTAAAATACAGAAGAAGCACTCAAAAGCACCAAAATGAACCTCCAATAAGAGATAGTGTAGTGGTCTGAAGATCAGAGCAGAGGTTCCGTGTTCAAAATCCAGTCTTCCTACAGTACTATGAAGGAGTACTTTGACATTTTCAAAATACTAATGCTAAAATACAAGAGAACAACTCAAAAGCCCCAGGAGATACCTGTTGAGGGCCCAAAGGTGCCTTGGCTCAGTGTTGTGGTGCGCTTGATCTTTGCCTCTGCTACAGACAGATCGCAGGTTCAAGTCCCATGCCGTCAAGGTATATGGAGGACCATTGGTGAAATTCAACTGACTTTTTATCATGTGACTGTCAATTCTTGGAATCCAGAAAAAGTCAGTTGAATTTCACCATTTAAAACTTCTTCCTGTATAAGTATAGCTGGACAGAGTTCTTTCAGATATAACCCTACACCTTTACTTCTCAGGAAACAGGGGAAGGGACACCCTTCCCGATGGTCCTCTGTATACCTTGGGCATGGGACTTGAACCTGTCTGAAACCGAGGACCAGGACAACCGATCAAGCACACAACACCATTGAGCCAAGGCACCTTTGGGGCTTCAAAAGGCATCTCCTGGTGCTTTTGAGTTGTTCTCTTAGCCTTGAAAAGGTCAAAGTACTCCTGCATTGAACTGTATGAGGACTAATGTTGCATCCTACGCTTCATTGCTTGAGTACTTTGGTATTTTCAAGGCTATACAACACAAGAGAATAAGTTAAAAGCACCAGAAAGTACTTGCAGTGGGAGATGTTGTTGTGGTCTGAACATCAGACTTCCAGCTCGTTCAAATCCCAGGTCTCCTTCAGATCACTACTATTGCAATTTGACTTTTTCAAGGTTAAAATAAAAAGAATACACAAAAGCACCAGGAAGCACAAGTTAATACCAGCAATGAGAGATGGTGTAGTGGTATAAATATCTGACTCTCAGTCAAGACTTTCCATGTTTGAATCTCAGTCCTCTTTCTACCATTATATGATGTTTGGCAGCCCTATATGTTGTTTATTTATTTTAATTTTTTGTTATATATGTGTTAAATGTTTGTTCAATGTCCTTTAATTCTAAACTTGTTAAATACAAAAATGTAAGTGAAAAAAAAAAAAATAATAATAATAATAATCCGGCTATCCAAGAATACTATAACAAAACCTCAAATATTGTCTGAGAGGTGGCGTAATGGTCTATTTGCCTGATTGTAAGTACAGTTACTCCTTGTTCAAATCCCATACCTCCTATTATTCAATGCTGGAGTTTGAATTAACTTTACTAACTGAAGGCAATCAGACAAAAGAAACTCTTGTACAACTTAAGAGAACATTGCAAAAAATTAGTTATTGTGTAGAGGTCTAATGTTCAGACTCTCAGAGCAGAGATTCCACGATCAAATCCCAGGCAGGTAATTAGTGGCCAAGGCCACGAAGTGGCAAATGGCCACTCATTGTGGGCTCGCCTATAAAGGCGAGCACACTTTAGATGTTGTCATTGTGGGCTCGCCAGTACCTGGCGAGCACACTTTAGATATTGTCATTATTTATCTATCAGGCAGGCAGGCAGTCATATCAAGTATCAAAAAACTTCGGTTCCTTTCTACTCCTACATACTTAGTGAGAAAATGAAAATAAAAACATCAATGTGTTCAGTTTACAGTGGCGAAGTGTGCTATTATTTTATATAGCAATCGGCCAAATGGTGGCGCTGTAGGAAGCCTTCGAAAGTGCGATCTTTGAACAGGTATAGCTCATGCTGTGTTTGAGGTACAGCCATGAAACCTGTATACACTTATGCGTCTCCTCATGCCGAACAACTTTTACCCTCTAACTTTTGACCTCTGACCTTTAGGTCTCCCACAATTCAGAATAATATGAAAAACAGTAAAAATCTATCTCCTCCTGGGTTTTTTTCGTTACGCGCACAAAACTTTTTTTACATGAACTTTGGACCAATACGGTCAGATTTATCTCGGCGGATTTCTTTTAAAGTGAAATATAATTTTTTAATAATTCAATCAATATTGCGGTTTTATGTAAATTATTCTTCGGCCTCTAAATCATACATGCAAAGTTACACGTTCATGGCATTTGGCAAAGATGTGGAGGGTTAGTCAAAGTATCACTGAAACCAATTTTATTCCAATCGGCCAAAGGGGGGCGCTATACGAAGCGTTTGAAAATTCAAACTTCAAACGGGCATAAGTCATGACTCGTTTCGTTTGAAGACATGCAACTTGTTACACGCATGCTTTGAATCAAGCGGAAGACATCTGTGTCGTTGTTAAGTAAGCTCCGCCCTTCGATTTTCCACCATTTTGAGCAGTTTGTAAAACGCGTAAACCCGCTTTTATTCTGGAATTTTCGCGTCACATGCACAAAACTTTTTTTACGTGAACTTTGGACCAATATCTAAAAATCTGTCAGATCGGATTTCTTTAAAATTTAAACATGCTTTTTTAAATAATTCAATGAATATTGCAGTTTTATGCAAATTATTCTTCTGCCTCTAAATCATACATGCAAAGTAACATGTTCATGGCATTTGGCAAAGATGTAGAGTGTTAGTCCAAATATCACTAAAACCAATCTTACCCCAATTGGCCAAATGGGGGCGCTATATCATTTTGAGCAGTTTGTGAAACGCTTAAACCCGTTAGGATTTTTTTTGCAATTTGCATGATACATTCTACACACAATCTAAGGACCTTTATCTAATATGCCTATGAAGTGCGCACACACAACAAAAAAATAATAATAAATATAGCTGGAAGCAGCGATAAAGTGGCCAAAGCCAAAAACACCTCAAATCATGAACACAGCCTGCAATGTGCATGAAATCTTGCAAGCACATTCCCAATAGGTCAAGGAACAAATACCACCCTTCTCGCATTGGCCTGTTATAGCGCCACCAGCGGGTCAACTTTTGTACAACACATTTTTGGAACAATATGGACCAATCTTTGACGTCAGTAACGTCAAAGAGAGCACTGCCTGCGATCTTGACATTTTGTACTTTTATAGCCATTGTTTTCTGGCTTGAAGCGAGCCCACAATTGTTTCGAAGGAACAATATTTTCTAGTTATTGTGGGCTCGCCTATAAGGCGAGCACACTTTAGATATTGTCATTATTTACTAGGCAGGCAGTCAGTGCAAGTATCAAAAAACTTCGGTTCCTTTCTACTCCTACATACTTAGTGAGAAAATGAAAATAAAAACATCAATGTGTTCAGCTTACTGTGGCGCAGTGTGCTATTACTTTTTACAGCAATCGGCCAAATGGTGGCGCTGTAGGAAGCCTTCGAAAGTGCGAACTTTGAACAGGTATAGCTCATGCTGTGTTTTAGGTACAGCCATGAAACCTGTATACACGTATGCGTCTCCTCATGCCGAACAACTTTTACCCTCTAACTTTTGACCTCTGACCTTTAGGTCTCCCACAATTCGGAATTATATGAAAAACAGTAAAAATCTATCTCCTCCTGGGTTTTTTTCGTTACGCGCACGAAACTTTTTTCACATGAACTTTGGACCAATACGGTCAGATTTATCTCGGCGGATTTCTTTTAAAGTGAAATATATTTTTTTAATAATTCAATAGATATTGCGGTTTTATGCAAATTATTCTTCTGCCTCTAAATCATACATGCAAAGTTACACGTTCATGGCATTTGGCAAAGATGTAGAGGGTTAGTCAAAGTATCACTGAAACCAATTTTATTCCAATCGGCCAAAAGGGGGCGCTATATGCAGCGTTTGAAAATTCAAACTTCAAACGGGCATAAGTCATGACTCGTTTCGTTTGAAGACATGAAACTTGTTACACGCGTGCTTTGACTCGAGCGGAAGACATCTGTGTCGTTGTTAAGTAAGCTCCGCCCTTCGGTTTTCCGCCATTTTGAGCAGTTTGTAAAACGCGTAAACCCGCTTTTATTCTGGAATTTTCGCTCCACGTGCACAAAACTTTTTTTACGTGAGCTTTGGACCGATATCTAAAGATCTGTCAGATCGGATTTCTTTAAAATTGAAACATGCTTTTTTAAATAAATTCAATGAATATTGCAGTTTTATGCAAATTATTCTTCTGCCTCTAAATCATACATGCAAAGTAACATGTTCATGGCATTTGGCAAAGATGTAGAGTGTTAGTCCAAATATCACTAAAACCAATCTTACCCCAATTGGCCAAAGGGGGGCGCTATATCATTTTGAGCAGTTTGTGAAACGCTTAAACCCGTTAGGATTTTTTTTTTTGCAATTTGCATGAAACATTCTACACACAATCTAAGGACCTTTATCTAATATGCCTATGAAGTGCACACACACAAAAAAATTATAATAATAATGAATATAGCTGTAAGCAGCGATAAAGTGTCCAAAGCCAAAAACACCTCAAATCATGAACACAGCCTGCAATGTGCGTGAAATCTTGCAAACACATTCCCAATAGGTCAAGGAGCAGATACCACCCTTCTTACATTGGCCTGTTATAGCGCCACCAGCGGGTCAACTTTTGCACAACACATTTTTGGAACAAAATGGACCAATCTTTGACGTCAGTAACGTCAAAGAGAGCACTGCCTGCGATCTTGACATTTTGTACATTTATAGCCATTGTTTTCTGGCTTGAAGCGAGCCCACAATTGTTTCGAAGGAACAATATTTTCTAGTTATTTATCTATCAGTCATATCATGCATACTGTAGACGGGAACTTCGGTTCCTTTCTACTCCTACATACTTAGTGAGAAAATGAAAATAAAAACATCAATGTGTTCAGCTTACAGTGGCGAAGTGTGCTATTATTTTATACAGCAATCGGCCAAATGGTGGCGCTGTAGGAAGCCTTCGAAAGTGCGAACTTTGAACAGGGATAGCTCATGCTGTGTTTTAGGTACAGCCATGAAACCTGTATACATGTATGCGTCTCCTCATGCCGAACAACTTTTACCCTCTAACTTTTGACCTCTGACCTTTAGGTCTCCCACAATTCGGAATAATATGAAAAACAGTAAAAATCTATCTCCTCCTGGGTTTTTTTCGTTACGCGCACAAAACTTTTTTCACATGAACTTTGGACCAATACGGTCAGATTTATCTCGGCGGATTTCTTTTAAAGTGAAATATAATTTTTTAATAATTCAATCAATATTGCGGTTTTATGGAAATTATTCTTCGGCCTCTAAATCATACATGCAAAGTTACACGTTCATGGCATTTGGCAAAGATGTGGAGGGTTAGTCAAAGTATCACCGAAACCAATTTTATTCCAATCGGCCAAAGGGGGGCGCTATACGAAGCGTTTGAAAATTCAAACTTCAAACGGGCATAAGTCATGACTCGTTTTGTTTGAAGACATGCAACTTGTTACACGCGTGCTTTGACTCAAGCGGAAGACATCTGTGTCGTTGTTAAGTAAGCTCCGCCCTTAAATTTTCCGCCATTTTGAGCAGTTTGTAAAACTGCTCAAAATGGAATTTTCGCTCCACGTGCACAAAACTTTTTTTACGTGAACTTTGGACCAATCTCTAAAGATCTGTCAGATCGGATTTCTTTACAATTGAAACATGCTTTTTTAATAAATTCAATGAATATTGCAGTTTTATGCAAATTATTCTTCTGCCTCTAAATCATACATGCAAAGTAACATGTTCATGGCATTTGGCAAAGATGTAGAGTGTTAGTCCAAATATCACTAAAACCAATCTTACCCCAATTGGCCAAACGGGGGCGCTATATCATTTTGAGCAGTTTGTGAAACGCTTAAACCTGTTAGGATTTCTTTAGCAATTTGCATGAAACATTCTACACACTATCTAAGGACCTTTATCTAATATGCCTATGAAGTGCACACACACACACACACACAAAAATATTATAATAATAAATATAGCTGCAAGCAGCGATAAAGTGGCCAAAGCCAAAAACACCTCAAATCATGAACACAGCCTGCAATGTGCGTGAAATCTTGCAAGCACATTCCCAATAGGTCAAGGAACAGATACCACCCTTCTCACATTGGCCTGTTATAGCGCCACCAGCGGGTCAACTTTTGCATAACAATTTTTTGGAACAAAATGGACCAATCTTTGACGTCAGTAACGTCAAAGTGAGCACTGCCTGCGATCTTGACATTTTGTGATTTTATAGCCATTGTTTTCTGGCTTGAAGCGAGCCCACAATTGTTTCGAAGGAACAATATTTGTCTAGTTTATCTATCAGTCATATCATGCATACTGTAGACGGGAACTTCGGTTCCTTTCTACTCCTACATACTTAGTGAGAAAATGAAAATAAAAACATCAATGTGTTCAGCTTACAGTGGCGAAGTGTGCTATTATTTTATACAGCAATCGGCCAAATGGTGGCGCTGTAGGAAGCCTTCGAAAGTGCGAACTTTGAACAGGGATAGCTCATGCTGTGTTTTAGGTACAGCCATGAAACCTGTATACATGTATGCGTCTCCTCATGCCGAACAACTTTTACCCTCTAACTTTTGACCTCTGACCTTTAGGTCTCCCACAATTCGGAATAATATGAAAAACAGTAAAAATCTATCTCCTCCTGGGTTTTTTTCGTTACGCGCACAAAACTTTTTTCACATGAACTTTGGACCAATACGGTCAGATTTATCTCGGCGGATTTCTTTTAAAGTGAAATATAATTTTTTAATAATTCAATCAATATTGCGGTTTTATGGAAATTATTCTTCGGCCTCTAAATCATACATGCAAAGTTACACGTTCATGGCATTTGGCAAAGATGTGGAGGGTTAGTCAAAGTATCACCGAAACCAATTTTATTCCAATCGGCCAAAGGGGGGCGCTATACGAAGCGTTTGAAAATTCAAACTTCAAACGGGCATAAGTCATGACTCGTTTTGTTTGAAGACATGCAACTTGTTACACGCGTGCTTTGACTCAAGCGGAAGACATCTGTGTCGTTGTTAAGTAAGCTCCGCCCTTAAATTTTCCGCCATTTTGAGCAGTTTGTAAAACTGCTCAAAATGGAATTTTCGCTCCACGTGCACAAAACTTTTTTTACGTGAACTTTGGACCAATCTCTAAAGATCTGTCAGATCGGATTTCTTTACAATTGAAACATGCTTTTTTAATAAATTCAATGAATATTGCAGTTTTATGCAAATTATTCTTCTGCCTCTAAATCATACATGCAAAGTAACATGTTCATGGCATTTGGCAAAGATGTAGAGTGTTAGTCCAAATATCACTAAAACCAATCTTACCCCAATTGGCCAAACGGGGGCGCTATATCATTTTGAGCAGTTTGTGAAACGCTTAAACCTGTTAGGATTTCTTTAGCAATTTGCATGAAACATTCTACACACTATCTAAGGACCTTTATCTAATATGCCTATGAAGTGCACACACACACACACACACAAAAATATTATAATAATAAATATAGCTGCAAGCAGCGATAAAGTGGCCAAAGCCAAAAACACCTCAAATCATGAACACAGCCTGCAATGTGCGTGAAATCTTGCAAGCACATTCCCAATAGGTCAAGGAACAGATACCACCCTTCTCACATTGGCCTGTTATAGCGCCACCAGCGGGTCAACTTTTGCATAACAATTTTTTGGAACAAAATGGACCAATCTTTGACGTCAGTAACGTCAAAGTGAGCACTGCCTGCGATCTTGACATTTTGTGATTTTATAGCCATTGTTTTCTGGCTTGAAGCGAGCCCACAATTGTTTCGAAGGAACAATATTTGTCTAGTTGTGGGCTCGCCAGTACCTGGCGAGCACACTTTAGATATTGTCATTGTGGGCTCGCCAGTACCTGGCGAGCACACTTTAGATATTGTCATTATTTATTTATTTATTTATCTAGTAAGTAGACGGGATTTTCGGTTCCTTTCTACTCCTACATACTTAGTGAGAAAATGAAAATAAAAACATCAATGTGTTCAGCTTACAGTGGCGACGTGTGCTATTACTTTTTACAGCAATCGGCCAAATGGTGGCGCTGTAGGAAGCCTTCGAAAGTGCGAACTTTGAACAGGTATAGCTCATGCTGTGTTATACATACAGCCATGAAACCTGTATACACTTATGCGTCTCCTCATGCCGAACAACTTTTACCCTCTAACTTTTGACCTCTGACCTTTAGGTCTCCCACAATTCGGAATAATATGAAAAACAGTAAAAATCTATCTCCTCCTGGGATTTTTGAGTTAAGCGCACAAAACTTTTTTCACATGAACTTTGGACCAATACCTATACAGTCTATGTGGTGAGAAGTTTGTACGTTAAACCATTAATTTTTAATAATTTAATCAATATTGCGGTTTTATGCAAATTATTCTTTGGCCTCTAAATCATACATGCAAAGTTACACGTTCATGGCATTTGGCAAAGATGTGGAGGGTTAGTCAAAGTATCACTGAAACCAATTTTATTCCAATCGGCCAAAGGGGGGCGCTATACGAAGCGTTTGAAAATTCAAACTTCAAACGGGCATAAGTCATGACTCGTTTTGTTTGAAGACATGCAACTTGTTACACGCGTGCTTTGACTCGAGCGGAAGACATCTGTGTCGTTGTTAAGTAAGCTCCGCCCTTCGATTTTCCGCCATATTGAGCAGTTTGTAAAACGCGTAAACCCGCTTTTATTCTGGAATTTTCGCTCCACGTAGACAAAACTTTTTTTACGTGAACTTTGGACCGATATCTAAAGATCTGTCAGATCGGATTTCTTTAAAATTGAAACATGCTTTTTTAAATAAATTCAATGAATATTGCAGTTTTATGCAACTTATTCTTCTGCCTCTAAATCATACATGCAAAGTAACATGTTCATGGCATTTGGCAAAGATGTAGAGTGTTAGTCCAAATATCACTAAAACCAATCTTACCCCAATTGGCCAAAGGGGGGCGCTATATCATTTTGAGCAGTTTGTGAAACGCTTAAACCCGTTAGGATTCTTTTTTTGCAATTTGCATGAAACATTCTACACACGATCTAAGGACCTTTATCTAATATGCCTATGAAGTGCACACACACAAAAAAAATATAATAATGAATATAGCTGCAAGCAGCGATAAAGTGGCCAAAGCCAAAAACACCTCAAATCATGAACACAGCCTGCAATGTGCGTGAAATCTTGCAAGCACATTCCCAATAGGTCAAGGAACAGATACCACCCTTCTTACATTGGCCTGTTATAGCGCCACCAGCGGGTCAACTTTTGCACAACACATTTTTGGAACAAAATGGACCAATCGTTGACGTCAGTAACGTCAAAGAGAGCACTGCCTGCGATCTTGACATTTTGTACTTTTATAGCCATTGTTTTCTGGCTTGAAGCGAGCCCACAATTGTTTCGAAGGAACAATATTTTTCTAGTTATTTATTTATCTAGTAAGTAGACGGGATTTTCGGTTCCTTTCTACTCCTACATACTTAGTGAGAAAATGAAAATAAAAACATCAATGTGTTCAGTTTACAGTGGCGAAGTGTGCTATTATTTTTTATAGCAATCAGCCAAATGGTGGCGCTGTAGGAAGCCTTCGAAAGTGCGAACTTTGAACAGGTATAGCTCATGCTGTGTTTTAGGTACAGCCATGAAACCTGTATACACGTATGCGTCTCCTCATGCCGAACAACTTTTACCCTCTAACTTTTGACCTCTGACCTTTAGGTCTCCCACAATTCGGAATTATATGAAAAACAGTAAAAATCTATCTCCTCCTGGGATTTTCGCGTCAAGTGCACAAAACTTTTTTTCACATGAACTTTGAACCTATATCTACACAGGCTATGTGGTGAGAAGTTTGTACGTTAAATAATGATTTTTTAATAATTCAATATATGTTGCGGTTTTATGCAAATTATTCTTCGGCCTCTAAATCATACATGCAAAGTTACACGTTCATGGCATTTGGCAAAGATGTGGAGGGTTAGTCAAAGTATCACTGAAACCAATTTTATTCCAATTGGCCAAAGGGGGGCGCTATACGAAGCGTCTGAAAATTCAAACTTCAAACAGGCATAAGTCATGACTCGTTTCGTTTGAAGACATGCAACTTGTTACACGCGTGCTTTGACTCAAGCGGAAGACATCTGTGTTGTTGTTAAGTAAGCTCCGCCCTTCGATTTTCCGCCATTTTGAGCAGTTTGTAAAACGCGTAAACCCGCTTTTATTCTGGAATTTTCGCGTCACGTGCACAAAACTTTTTTTACGTGAACTTTGGACCGATATCTAAAGATCTGTCAGATCGGATTTCTTTAACATTGAAACATGCTTTTTTAAATAATTCAAACAATATTGCAGTTTTATGCAAATTATTCTTCTGCCTCTAAAACATACATACAAAGTCACATTTTCATGACAAAATAGTGTAGAGGGTTAGTTCAAATATCACTGAAACCAATCTTACCCCAAATGGCCAAAGGGGGGCGCTATATAATTTTGAGCAGTTTGTAAAACGCTTAAACCCGTTTTTATTCTAGGATTTTTTTTGCAATTTGCATGAAACATTCTACACGCAATCTAAGGACCTTTATCTAACATGCCTATGAAGTGCACACAAAAAAAATATAAAATAATAATAATAAATCTAGCTGCAAGCAGCGATAAAGTGGCCAAAGCCAAAAACACCTCAAATCATGAACACAGCCTGCAATGTGCGTGAAATCTTGCAAGCACATTCCCAATAGGTCAAGGAACAGATACCACCCTTCTCACATTGGCCTGTTATAGCGCCACCAGCGGGTCAACTTTTGCATAACACATTTTTGGAACAAAATGGACCAATCTTTGACGTCAGTAACGTCAAAGTGAGCACTGCCTGCGATCTTGACATTTTGTACTTTTATAGCCATTGTTTTCTGGCTTGAAGCGAGCCCACAATTGTTTCGAAGGAACAATATTTTTCTAGTTGTGGGCTCGCCTATAAGGCGAGCACACTTTAGATATTGTCATTATTTCTATACTAGGCAGGCAGTCAGTGCAAGTATCAAAAAAATTCGGTTCCTTTCTACTCCTACATACTTAGTGAGAAAATGAAAATAAAAACATCAATGTATTCATCTTACTGTGGCGACGTGTGCTATTACTTTTTACAGCAATCGGCCAAATGGTGGCGCTGTAGGAAGCCTTCGAAAGTGCAAACTTTGAACAGGTATAGCTCATGCTGTGTTTGAGGTCCAGCCATGAAACCTGTATACACGTATGCGTCTCCTCATGCCGAACAACTTTTACGCTCTGACTTTTGACCTCTGACCTTTAGATCCCCCAGAATTTTGAATTAAATGAAAAACAGTAAAAATCTATCTCCTCCTGGGATTTTTGCATAACGCGCACAAAACCTTTTTTCACATGAACTTTGGACCAATACGGTCAAACTAGTCTCGGCGGATTTCTTTTAAAGGGAAATATAATTTTTTAATAATTCAATCAATATTGCGGTTTTATGCAAATTATTCTTCGGCCTCTAAATCATACATGCAAAGTTACACGTTCATGGCATTTGGCAAAGATGTAGAGGGTTAGTCAAAGTATCACTGAAACCAATTTTATTCCAATCGGCCAAAGGGGGGCGCTATACGAAGCGTTTGAAAATTCAAACTTTAAACGGGCATAAGTCATGCCTCGTTTCGTTTGAAGACATGCAACTTGCTTACACGCGTGCTTTGACTCAAGCGGAAGACATCTGTGTCTTTGTTAAGTAAGCTCCGCCCTTCGATTTTCCACCATTTTGAGCAGTTTGTAAAACGCGTAAACCCGCTTTTATTCTGGAATTTTCGCTCCACGTGCACAAAACTTTTTTTACGTGAACTTTGGACCGATATCTAAAGATCTGTCAGATTGGATTTCTTTAAAATTGAAACATGCTTTTTAAAATAAATTCAATGAATATTGCAGTTTTATGCAAATTATTCTTCTGCCTCTAAATCATACATGCAAAGTAACATGTTCATGGCATTTGGCAAAGATGTAGAGTGTTAGTCCAAATATCACTAAAACCAATCTTACCCCAATTGGCCAAAGGGGGGCGCTATATCATTTTGAGCAGTTTGTGAAACGCTTAAACCCGTTAGGATTATTTTTTTGCAATTTGCATGAAACATTCTACACACAATCTAAGGACCTTTATCTAATTAATATGCCTATGAAGTGCACACACACACACAAAAAAAATAATAATGAATATAGCTGCAAGCAGCGATAAAGTGGCCAAAGCCAAAAACACCTCAAATCATGAACACAGCCTGCAATGTGCGTGAAATCTTGCAAGCACATTCCCAATAGGTCAAGGAACAGATACCACCCTTCTTACATTGGCCTGTTATAGCACCACCAGCGGGTCAACTTTTGCACAACACATTTTTGGAACAAAATGGACCAATCTTTGACGTCAGTAACGTCAAAGAGAGCACTGCCTGCGATCTTGGCATTTTGTACTTTTATAGCCATTGTTTTCTGGCTTGAAGCGAGCCCACAATTGTTTCGAAGGAACAATATTTTTCTAGTTGTGGGCTCGCCTATAAGGCGAGCACACTTTAGATATTGTCATTATTTCTATACTAGGCAGGCATATCAAGTATCAAAAAACTTCGGTTCCTTTCTACTCCTACATACTTAGTGAGAAAATGAAAATAAAAACATCAATGTGTTCAGCTTACTGTGGCGAAGTATGCTATTACTTTTTACAGCAATCGGCCAAATGGTGGCGCTGTAGGAAGCCTTCGAAAGTGCGATCTTTGAACAGGTATAGCTCATGCTGTGTTATAAATACAGCCATGAAACCTGTATACACTTATGCGTCTCCTCATGCCGAACAACTTTTACCCTCTAACTTTTGACCTCTGACCTTTAGGTCTCCCACAATTCGGAATTATATGAAAAACAGTAAAAATCTATCTCCTCCTGGGATTTTCGCGTCAAGTGCACAAAACTTTTTTCACATGAACTTTGGACCAATACGGTCAAACTGTCTGGTCGGATTTCTTTTAAAGTGAAATATAATTTTTTAATAATTCAATCAATATTGCGGTTTTATGCAAATTATTCTTTTGCCTCTAAATCATACATGCAAAGTTACGCGTTCATGGCATTTGGCAAAGATGTAGAGGGTTAGTCAAAATATCACTGAAACCAATCTTATTCCAATTGGCCAAAGGGTGGCGCTATACGAAGCGTTTGAAAATTCAAACTTCAAACGGGCATAAGTCATGACTCGTTTCGTTTGAAGACATGCAACTTGTTACACGCGTGCTTTGACTCGAGCAGAAGACATCTGTGTCGTTGTTAAGTAAGCTCCGCCCTTCGATTTTCCGCCATTTTGAGCACTTTGTAAAACGCGTAAACCCGCTTTTATTCTGGAATTTTCGCTCCACGTGCACAAAACTTTTTTTACGTGAACTTTGGACCGATATCTAAAGATCTGTCAGATCGGATTTCTTTAAAATTGAAACATGCTTTTTTAAATAAATTCCATGAATATTGCAGTTTTATGCAAATTATTCTTCTGCCTCTAAATCATACATGCAAAGTAACATGTTCATGGCATTTGGCAAAGATGTAGAGTGTTAGTCCAAATATCACTAAAACCAATCTTACCCCAATTGGCCAAAGGGGGGCGCTATATCATTTTGAGCAGTTTGTGAAACGCTTAAACCCGTTTGGATTTTTTTTTTTTTTGCAATTTGCATGAAACATTCTACACACAATCTAAGGACCTTTATCTAATATGCCTATGAAGTGCACACACACAAAAAAATAATAATAATGAATATAGCTTTAAGCAGCGATAAAGTGGCCAAAGCCAAAAACACCTCAAATCATGAACACAGCCTGCAATGTGCGTGAAATCTTGCAAGCACATTCCCAATAGGTCAAGGAACAGATACCACCCTTCTTACATTGGCCTGTTATAGCGCCACCAGCGGGTCAACTTTTGCACAACACATTTTTGGAACAAAATGGACCAATCTTTGACGTCAGTAACGTCAAAGAGAGCACTGCCTGCGATCTTGACATTTTGTACTTTAATAGCCATTGTTTTCTGGCTTGAAGCGAGCCCACAATTGTTTCGAAGGAACAATATTTTTCTAGTGACAATATCTAACCGTCATATCAAGTTCTCCTCAAAACTTCGGTTCCTTTCTACTCCTACATACTTAGTGAGAAAATGAAAATAAAAACATCAATGTGTTCAGCTTACAGTGGCGAAGTGTGCTATTATTTTTTACAGCAATCGGCCAAATGGTGGCGCTGTAGGAAGCCTTCGAAAGTGCGATCTTTGAACAGGTATAGCTCATGCTGTGTTATACGTACAGCCATGAAACCTGTATACACTTATGCGTCTCCTCATGCCGAACAACTTTTACCCTCTAACTTTTGACCTCTGACCTTTAGGTCTCCCACAATTTGGAATTATATGAAAAACAGTAAAAATCTATCTCCTCCTGGGATTTTTGCATAACGCGCACGAAACTTTTTTCACATGAACTTTGGACCAATACGGTCAAACTAGTCTCGGCGGATTTCTTTTAAAGTGAAATATAATTTTTTAATAATTCAATCAATATTGCGGTTTTATGCAAATTATTCTTCGGCCTCTAAATCATACATGCAAAGTTACACGTTCATGGCATTTGGCAAAGATGTGGAGGGTTAGTCAAAGTATCACTGAAACCAATTTTATTCCAATCGGCCAAAGGGGGGCGCTATACGAAGCGTTTGAAAATCCAAACTTCAAACGGGCATAAGTCATGACTCGTTTTGTTTGAAGACATGCAACTTGTAACACGCGTGCTTTGACTCGAGCGGAAGACATCTGTGTCGTTGTTAAGTAAGCTCCGCCCTTCAATTTTCCGCCATTTTGAGCAGTTTGTAAAACACGTAAACCCGCTTGTATTCTGGAATTTTCGCGTCACGTGCACGAAACTTTTTTTAGGTGAACTTTGGACCAATATCTAAAGATCTGTCAGATCGGATTTTTTTTTAAATTGAAACATGCTTTTTTAATAAATTAAATCAATATTGCAGTTTTATGCAAATTATTCTTCTGCCTCTAAATCATCTATGCAAAGCATGACATATTCATGTCATTTGGCAAAGATGTAGAGTGTTATTCCAAATATCACTAAAACCAATCTTACCCCAATTGGCCAAAGGGGGGGCGCTATATCATTTTGAGCAGTTTGTGAAACGCTTAAACCCGTTAGGATTTTTTTTAGCAATTTGCATGAAACATTCTACACACAATCTAAGGACCTTTATCTAATATGCCTATGAAGTGCACACACACACAAAAAAAATAATAATAATAATAATAAATATAGCTGCAAGCAGCGATAAAGTGGCCAAGGCCAAAAACACCTCAAATCATGAACACAGCCTGGGATGTGCGTGAAATCTTGCAAGCACATTCCCAATAGGTCAAGGAACAGATACCACCCTTCTCACATTGGCCTGTTATAGCGCCACCAGCGGGTCAACTTTTGCACAACACATTTTTGGAACAAAATGGACCAATCGTTGACGTCAGTAACGTCAAAGAGAGCACTGCCTGCGATCTTGACATTTTGTGCTTTTATAGCCATTGTTTTCTGGCTTGAAGCGAGCCCACAATTGTAGATATTGTCATTATTTCTATACTAGGCAGGCATATCAAGTATCAAAAAACTTCGGTTCCTTTCTACTCCTACATACTTAGTGAGAAAATGAAAATAAAAACATCAATGTGTTCAGCTTACTGTGGCGAAGTATGCTATTACTTTTTACAGCAATCGGCCAAATGGTGGCGCTGTAGGAAGCCTTCGAAAGTGCGATCTTTGAACAGGTATAGCTCATGCTGTGTTATAAATACAGCCATGAAACCTGTATACACTTATGCGTCTCCTCATGCCGAACAACTTTTACCCTCTAACTTTTGACCTCTGACCTTTAGGTCTCCCACAATTCGGAATTATATGAAAAACAGTAAAAATCTATCTCCTCCTGGGATTTTCGCGTCAAGTGCACAAAACTTTTTTCACATGAACTTTGGACCAATACGGTCAAACTGTCTGGTCGGATTTCTTTTAAAGTGAAATATAATTTTTTAATAATTCAATCAATATTGCGGTTTTATGCAAATTATTCTTTTGCCTCTAAATCATACATGCAAAGTTACGCGTTCATGGCATTTGGCAAAGATGTAGAGGGTTAGTCAAAATATCACTGAAACCAATCTTATTCCAATTGGCCAAAGGGTGGCGCTATACGAAGCGTTTGAAAATTCAAACTTCAAACGGGCATAAGTCATGACTCGTTTCGTTTGAAGACATGCAACTTGTTACACGCGTGCTTTGACTCGAGCAGAAGACATCTGTGTCGTTGTTAAGTAAGCTCCGCCCTTCGATTTTCCGCCATTTTGAGCACTTTGTAAAACGCGTAAACCCGCTTTTATTCTGGAATTTTCGCTCCACGTGCACAAAACTTTTTTTACGTGAACTTTGGACCGATATCTAAAGATCTGTCAGATCGGATTTCTTTAAAATTGAAACATGCTTTTTTAAATAAATTCCATGAATATTGCAGTTTTATGCAAATTATTCTTCTGCCTCTAAATCATACATGCAAAGTAACATGTTCATGGCATTTGGCAAAGATGTAGAGTGTTAGTCCAAATATCACTAAAACCAATCTTACCCCAATTGGCCAAAGGGGGGCGCTATATCATTTTGAGCAGTTTGTGAAACGCTTAAACCCGTTTGGATTTTTTTTTTTTTTGCAATTTGCATGAAACATTCTACACACAATCTAAGGACCTTTATCTAATATGCCTATGAAGTGCACACACACAAAAAAATAATAATAATGAATATAGCTTTAAGCAGCGATAAAGTGGCCAAAGCCAAAAACACCTCAAATCATGAACACAGCCTGCAATGTGCGTGAAATCTTGCAAGCACATTCCCAATAGGTCAAGGAACAGATACCACCCTTCTTACATTGGCCTGTTATAGCGCCACCAGCGGGTCAACTTTTGCACAACACATTTTTGGAACAAAATGGACCAATCTTTGACGTCAGTAACGTCAAAGAGAGCACTGCCTGCGATCTTGACATTTTGTACTTTAATAGCCATTGTTTTCTGGCTTGAAGCGAGCCCACAATTGTTTCGAAGGAACAATATTTTTCTAGTTGTGGGCTCGCCTATAAGGCGAGCACACTTTAGATATTGTCATTATTTATTTATTTATCTATCAGGCAGTCATACAGTAGACGGGAACTTCGGTTCCTTTCTACTCCTACATACTTAGTGAGAAAATGAAAATAAAAACATCAATGTGTTCAGCTTACAGTGGCGAAGTGTGCTATTATTTATTATAGCAATCGGCCAAATGGTGGCGCTGTAGGAAGCCTTCGAAAGTGCGAACTTTGAACAGGTATAGCTCATGCTGTGTTTGAGGTCCAGCCATGAAACCTGTATACACTTATGCATCTCCTCATGCCGAACAACTTTTACCCTCTAACTTTTGACCTCTGACCTTTAGGTCTCCCACAATTCGGAATTATATGAAAAACAGTAAAAATCTATCTCCTCCTGGGTTTTTTTCGATACGTGCACAAAACTTTTTTCACATGAACTTTGGACCAATACGGTCAAACTAATCTCGGCGGATTTCTTTTAAAGTGAAATATAATTTTTTAATAATTCTATCAATATTGCGGTTTTATGCAAATTATTCTTCTGCCTCTAAATCATACATGCAAAGTTACACGTTCATGGCATTTGGCAAAGATGTGGAGGGTTAGTCAAAGTATCACTGAAACCAATTTTATTCCAATCGGCCAAAGGGGGGCGCTATACGAAGCGTTTGAAAATTCAAACTTCAAACGGGCATAAGTCATGACTCGTTTCGTTTGAAGACATGCAACTTGTTACACGCGTGCTTTGACTCAAGCGGAAGACATCTGTGTCGTTGTTAAGTAAGCTCCGCCCTTCGATTTTCCACCATTTTGAGCAGTTTGTAAAACGCGTAAACCCGCTTTTATTCTGGAATTTTCGCTCCACGTGCACAAAACTTTTTTTACGTGAACTTTGGACCGATATCTAAAGATCTGTCAGATCGGATTTCTTTAAAATTGAAACATGCTTTTTAAAATAAATTCAATGAATATTGCAGTTTTATGCAAATTATTCTTCTGCCTCTAAATCATACATGCAAAGTAACATGTTCATGGCATTTGGCAAAGATGTAGAGTGTTAGTCCAAATATCACTAAAACCAATCTTACCCCAATTGGCCAAAGGGGGGCGCTATATCATTTTGAGCAGTTTGTGAAACACTTAAACCCGTTAGGATTTTTTTTTTGCAATTTGCATGAAACATTCTACACACAATCTAAGGACCTTTATCTAATATGCCTATGAAGTGCACACACACAAAAAAATAATAATAATGAATATAGCTGCAAGCAGCGATAAAGTGGCCAAAGCCAAAAACACCTCAAATCATGAACACAGCCTGCAATGTGCGTGAAATCTTGCAAGCACATTCCCAATAGGTCAAGGAACAGATACCACCCTTCTTACATTGGCCTGTTATAGCGCCACCAGCGGGTCAACTTTTGCACAACACATTTTTGGAACAAAATGAACCAATCTTTGACGTCAGTGACATTTTGTATTTTTATAGCCATTGTTTTCTGGCTTGAAGCGAGCCCACAATTGTTTCGAAGGAACAATATTTTTCTAGTGACAATATCTAACCGTCATATCAAGTTCTCCTCAAAACTTCGGTTCCTTTCTACTCCTACATACTTAGTGAGAAAATGAAAATAAAAACATCAATGTGTTCAGCTTACAGTGGCGAAGTGTGCTATTATTTTTTACAGCAATCGGCCAAATGGTGGCGCTGTAGGAAGCCTTCGAAAGTGCGAGCTTTGAACAGGTATAGCTCATGCTGTGTTATACGTACAGCCATGAAACCTGTATACACTTATGCGTCTCCTCATGCCGAACAACTTTTACCCTCTAACTTTTGACCTCTGACCTTTAGGTCTCCCACAATTTGGAATTATATGAAAAACAGTAAAAATCTATCTCCTCCTGGGATTTTTGCATAACGCGCACAAAACTTTTTTCACATGAACTTTGGACCAATACGGTCAAACTAGTCTCGGCGGATTTCTTTTAAAGTGAAATATATTTTTTTAATAATTCAATCAATATTGCGGTTTTATGCAAATTATTCTTCGGCCTCTAAATCATACATGCAAAGTTACACGTTCATGGCATTTGGCAAAGATGTGGAGGGTTAGTCAAAGTATCACTGAAACCAATTTTATTCCAATCGGCCAAAGGGGGGCGCTATACGAAGCGTTTGAAAATCCAAACTTCAAACGGGCATAAGTCATGACCCGTTTCGTTTGAAGACATGCAACTTGTTACACGCGTGCTTTGACTCAAGCGGAAGACATCTGTGTCGTTGTTAAGTAAGCTCCGCCCTTCGATTTTCCGCCATTTTGAGCAGTTTGTAAAACGCGTAAACCCGCTATTATTCTGGAATTTTCGCGTCACGTGCACAAAACCTTTTTTACGTGAACTTTGGACCGATATCTAAAGATCTGTCAGATCGGATTTCTTTAACATTGAAACATGCTTTTTTAAATAATTCAAACAATATTGCATTTTTATGCAAATTATTCTTCTGCCTCTAAATCATACATGCAAAGTCACATTTTCATGACAAAATAGTGTAGAGGGTTAGTTCAAATATCACTTACCCCAAATGGCCAAAGGGGGGCGCTATATAATTTTGAGCAGTTTGTAAAACGCTTAAACCCGTTTTTATTCTAGGATTTTTTTTGCAATTTGCATGAAACATTCTACACGCAATCTAAGGACCTTTATCTAACATGCCTATGAAGTGCACACAAAAAAATTATAAAATAATAATAATAAATATAGCTGCAAGCAGCGATAAAGTGTCCAAAGCCAAAAACACCTCAAATCATGAACACAGCCTGGGATGTGCGTGAAATCTTGCAAGCACATTCCCAATAGGTCAAGGAACAGATACCAACCTTCTCACATTGGCTTGTTAAAGCGCCACCAGCGGGTCAACTTTTGCATAACAAATTTTTGGAACAAAATGGACCAATCTTTGACGTCAGTAACGTCAAAGAGAGCACTGCCTGCGATCTTGACATTTTGTGCTTTTATAGCCATTGTTTTCTGGCTTGAAGCGAGCCCACAATTGTTTCGAAGGAACAATATTTTTCTAGTGACAATATCTAACCGTCATATCAAGTTCTCCTCAAAACTTCGGTTCCTTTCTACTCCTACATACTTAGTGAGAAAATGAAAATAAAAACATCAATGTGTTCAGCTTACAGTGGCGAAGTGTGCTATTATTTTTTACAGCAATCGGCCAAATGGTGGCGCTGTAGGAAGCCTTCGAAAGTGCGATCTTTGAACAGGTATAGCTCATGCTGTGTTATACGTACAGCCATGAAACCTGTATACACTTATGCGTCTCCTCATGCCGAACAACTTTTACCCTCTAACTTTTGACCTCTGACCTTTAGGTCTCCCACAATTTGGAATTATATGAAAAACAGTAAAAATCTATCTCCTCCTGGGATTTTTGCATAACGCGCACGAAACTTTTTTCACATGAACTTTGGACCAATACGGTCAAACTAGTCTCGGCGGATTTCTTTTAAAGTGAAATATAATTTTTTAATAATTCAATCAATATTGCGGTTTTATGCAAATTATTCTTCGGCCTCTAAATCATACATGCAAAGTTACACGTTCATGGCATTTGGCAAAGATGTGGAGGGTTAGTCAAAGTATCACTGAAACCAATTTTATTCCAATCGGCCAAAGGGGGGCGCTATACGAAGCGTTTGAAAATCCAAACTTCAAACGGGCATAAGTCATGACTCGTTTCGTTTGAAGACATGCAACTTGTTACACGCGTGCTTTGACTCAAGCGGAAGACATCTGTGTCGTTGTTAAGTAAGCTCCGCCCTTCAATTTTCCGCCATTTTGAGCAGTTTGTAAAACGCGTAAACCCGCTATTATTCTGGAATTTTCGCGTCACGTGCACAAAACCTTTTTTACGTGAACTTTGGACCGATATCTAAAGATCTGTCAGATCGGATTTCTTTAACATTGAAACATGCTTTTTTAAATAATTCAAACAATATTGCATTTTTATGCAAATTATTCTTCTGCCTCTAAATCATACATGCAAAGTCACATTTTCATGACAAAATAGTGTAGAGGGTTAGTTCAAATATCACTTACCCCAAATGGCCAAAGGGGGGCGCTATATAATTTTGAGCAGTTTGTAAAACGCTTAAACCCGTTTTTATTCTAGGATTTTTTTTTGCAATTTGCATGAAACATTCTACACGCAATCTAAGGACCTTTATCTAACATGCCTATGAAGTGCACACAAAAAAATTATAAAATAATAATAATAAATATAGCTGCAAGCAGCGATAAAGTGTCCAAAGCCAAAAACACCTCAAATCATGAACACAGCCTGGGATGTGCGTGAAATCTTGCAAGCACATTCCCAATAGGTCAAGGAACAGATACCAACCTTCTCACATTGGCCTGTTAAAGCGCCACCAGCGGGTCAACTTTTGCACAACACATTTTTGGAACAAAATGGACCAATCTTTGACGTCAGTAACGTCAAAGAGAGCACTGCCTGCGATCTTGACATTTTGTGCTTTTATAGCCATTGTTTTCTGGCTTGAAGCGAGCCCACAATTGTTTCGAAGGAACAATATTTTTCTAGTTAGTGTGGTTGCCCTTACAGGGCAACACACTATAGTTCTAGGGAAACTTTATTCTTTATTCTTTATTCTTCTAGATAAACTTTTTTTCGGCGCGTTTCACAGCCCACAGTTTTTGCGCCACACACTCGCGCCATATGTCAAATCGACCGGGTTCATCGGGAATCGAGTGCTTATATTTTGCTAAGAGAAAAGTTGTATCGTTTAATTGATATGAATTTATTAGTGAATTAATTTTCCCCATTGACTTGAATGGGAAAATGCAAAAACTCACATTCAAATATTTTTCTCTCGCAAACCATAGGAGCTACAGTTTCAAAACTTGGAGAGGAGATTCATAATTATGGCAAGGATTATTGAAAAAATAAATACATCACTTGGCCTCATGGTGGCGCTATAACAGCCCACCTTACGTTTCGGCCTGTAACTCTTGAACCGTAGGTCGGAAAATAAAAATTATTTTTTCCCTGGATTCCTTGGGTCATGACGCATCTCCCCATATAGGCCACGCCCATTTGCGTCAGGATAGATTTTCCACCATTTTGAATTCTCTTCAAAACACACTTTTTGCTCCTTTTCCCACATATTTACTCCAAATGTCACAAAAATCGGTACAAAAGATCTCTGAACCCACGCGATAAACATATTCAAGCGATATTTCGATAGTCCATACCGTTCGTCCGGAACACGCTTCCGAAGTTAGCGAGAGGGGCCCGTTTTGCCAAAAATAGACATAAATCATAAACGAAACATCCAGTCAACACCAAATTTAAACCACAAGTTGCGGGTGGGATATTCAACAAATCCCCAAAAGCATTTCCACTTCGACCCTTAGGGGGCGCCAAAAACGCACAAAACGTAACCGTTTCAGGCCAAAACGCGTTTTTCAGGGGGAACAACCCTCTCAAAACGAAACACAAACGATCTCGGGAGCGACGTGACAACATAATCGTCTTGCAAAACTCGTGGGAGGGGGGCGGGGCGAGCAACCACACTCGCAATTTCCCAAATTGCACATTTTCTAGTTAGTGTGGTTGCCCTTACAGGGCAACACACTATAGTTCTAGGGAAACTTTATTTATTCTTCCTTATTCTTCTAGATAAACTTTTTTTTCGGCGCGTTTCACGGCCCACAGTTTTTGCGCCACACACTCGCGCCATATGTCAAATCGACCGGCTTCATCGGGAATCGTGTGCTATCATTTTGCTAAGAGAAAGGTTGTATCGTTTAATTGATATTAATTTATTAGTGAATTAATTTTCCCCATTGACTTATAATGGGAATCACAAAAACTCACATTCAATAATTTTTCTCTCACAAACTATTAGGGCTACAGTTTCAAAACTTGGAGAGGAGGTTCATAATGCATGCAAGGATTAACTGAAAAATAATTACATCATTCGGCCTCATGGTGGCGCTATAACAACTCACTTTACCTTTTGACTTATAACTCTTGAACCGTAGGTCGGAAAATTAAAATTATTTTTCCCCTGGATTCCTTGGGTCATGACGCATCTTCCCATATAGGCCACGCCCATTTGCGTCAGGATAGATTTTCCGCCATTTTGAATTTTCTTCAAAACACACTTTTTGCTCCTTTTCCCACATATTTTCTCCAAATGTCACAAAAATCGGTACACATGATCTATGGACCCATGCGATAAACATATTCAAGTGATATATTGATACTCCATAGTGTTCGTCCGGAACAGGCTTACGAAGTTAGCGAGAGGGGCCCATTTCGCCAAAAATAGCCATAAATCACAAACTAAACATCCAGTCAACACCAAATTTTAACCACAAGTTGCGGGTGGGATATTCAACAAATCCCCAGAAGCATTTCCACTTCGACCCTTAGGGGGCGCCACAGATGCGCAAAACGTAACCGTTTCAGGCCAAAACGCGTTTTTCAGGGGGAACAACCCTCTCAAAACTAAACACAAATGATCTCGGGAGCGCATCCCCGCCGCTCGCGCCGGGGTGGGGCGGGCAACCACACTCGCAATTTCACAAATTGCACATTTTCTAGTTTATTTATCTATCAGGCAGGCAATCAGTAGACGGGAACTTCGGTTCCTTTCTACTCCTACATACTTAGTGAGAAAATGAAAATAAAAACATCAATGTGTTCAGTTTACAGTGGCGAAGTGTGCTATTATTTTCTATAGCAATCGGCCAAATGGTGGCGCTGTAGGAAGCCTTCGAAAGTGCGAACTTTGAACAGGTATAGCTCATGCTGTGTTTGAGTTACAGTCATGAAACCTGTATACATGTATGCGTCTCCTCATGCCGAACAACTTTTACCCTCTGACTTTTGACCTCTGACCTTTAGGTCTCCCACAATTCGGAATTATATGAAAAACAGTAAAAATCTATCTCCTCCTGGGTTTTTTTCGATACGCGCACAAAACTTTTTTCACATGAACTTTGGACCAATACGGTCAAACTAATCTCGGCGGATTTCTTTTAAAGTGAAATATAATGTTTTAATAATTTAATCAATATTGCGGTTTTATGCAAATTATTCTTCGGCCTCTAAATCATACATGCAAAGTTACACGTTCATGGCATTTGGCAAAGATGTGGAGGGTTAGTCAAAGTATCACTGAAACCAATTTTATTCCAATCGGCCAAAGGGGGGCGCTATACGAAGCGTCTGAAAATTCAAACTTCAAACAGGCATAAGTCATGACTCGTTTCGTTTGAAGACATGCAACTTGTTACACGCGTGCTTTGACTCAAGCGGAAGACATCTGTGTCGTTGTTAAGTAAGCTCCGCCCTTTGATTTTCCGCCATTTTGAGCAGTTTGTAAAACGCGTAAACCCGCTTTTATTCTGGAATTTTCGCGTCACGTGCACAAAACTTTTTTTACGTGAACTTTGGACCGATATCTAAAGATCTGTCAGATCGGATTTCTTTAACATTGAAACATGCTTTTTTAAATAATTCAAACAATATTGCATTTTTATGCAAATTATTCTTCTGCCTCTAAAACATACATGCAAAGTCACATTTTCATGACAAAATAGTGTAAAGGGTTAGTTCAAATATCACTGAAACCAATCTTACCCCAAATGGCCAAAGGGGGGCGCTATATAATTTTGAGCAGTTTGTAAAACGCTTAAACCCGTTTTTATTCTAGGATTTTTTTTGCAATTTGCATGAAACATTCTACACACAATCTAAGGACCTTTATCTAACATGCCTATGAAGTGCACACAAAAAAATTATAAAATAATAATAATAAATATAGCTGCAAGCAGCGATAAAGTGTCCAAAGCCAAAAACACCTCAAATCATGAACACAGCCTGGGATGTGCGTGAAATCTTGCAAGCACATTCCCAATAGGTCAAGGAACAGATACCAACCTTCTCACATTGGCCTGTTATAGCGCCACCAGCGGGTCAACTTTTGCACAACACATTTTTGGAACAAAATGGACCAATCTTTGACGTCAGTAACGTCAAAGAGAGCACTGCCTGCGATCTTGACATTTTGTGCTTTTATAGCCATTGTTTTCTGGCTTGAAGCGAGCCCACAATTGTTTCGAAGGAACAATATTTTTCTAGTTGATATTGGACTTGGTCATTATTATTCTTCCGCCACTTTTTCTCTAGTGGCTAGACCGTGCAGTCGCTTTTTACGAAACTCGGCAGTATGGCAGAGGACTATGCCAAACGGCTAAAACGCGAAGCTCGCAACAATCGGCCAAAGGGTGGCGCTGTAGGAAGCCTTTGAAAATGCCAACTTTGAACAGGTGTAGCTCATGCCCTGTTTCAGGTACAGCAATGAAACCTGTATACACTTATGCGTCTCCTCATGCCGAACAACTTTTACGCTCTGACTTTTGACCTCTGACCTTTACCTCTCCCACAATTTTGAATTATATGAAAAACAGTCAAAATCTATCTCCTCCTGGGATTTTCGCGTAACGTGCGCGAAACTTTTTTTACATGAACTTTGGACCAATGTGGTCAGATCTGTCTCGGCAGATTTCTTTTAAAGCGAAACATTATTTTTTAATAATTCACTCAATGTTGCAGTTTTATGCAAATTATTCTTCTGCCTCTAAATCATACATGCAAAGTGACACGTTCATGGCATTTGGCAAATATGTAGAGGGTTAGTCCAAATATCACTGAAAGCAATCTTACTCCAATTGGCCAAAGGGGGGCGCTATACAAAGCGTTTGAAAACTCAAACTTTAAAGGGGCATAAGTCATGCCTCGTTTCGTTTGAAGACATGCAACTTGCTTACACGCGTGCCTTGACTCAAGCGGAAGACATCTGTGTCTTTGTTAAGTAAACTCCGCCCTTAGATTTTCCGCCATTTTGAGCAGTTTGTAAAACACTTAAACCCGCTTTTATTCCGGAACTTTCGCGTCACGTGCACGGAACCTTTTTTACATGAACGTTGGACCAATATCTAAAGATCTGTCAGATCGTTTTTTTTTTTTTAATTGAAACATGCTTTTTTAATAATTCAATCAACATTGCAAGTTTTATGCAAATTATTCTTCTGCCTCTAAAACATACATGCAAAGTAAAATTTTCATGATGAACTACCGTAGAGGGTAAGTCCAAATATCACTGAAACCAAAAAGAATCATATTTGAACTGGGGACCCCCCACCCTGACGTGAGTAGGGTTTTCCCATGATCTGGGCCTTAGGCTAGATGCAGAATAGAGCTGGGACGTTCGCGAACGAATCGAATCTTTTGAACGGCTCTTTGAAGTGAACGTTGGGATCCGGTTCGCGCAGTAGAGAGCCGTTCATTTGGGGGGGAGACCCCCTCCCCCCAATTCAACATCTCCTTGCTACTCCACTGAGTACTGACTGAGTACAGTGAGTGAGTGAGAGAGAGAGAACAAGTGGAGGAGCGAGTTCATGGTTGCCTGCTTGTTTTTTTGGTGTTTTATGAATAACAAAAGTCAAGGTAGCTTAATTTACACACACATTTTATGAAAAGGGTAAATACTAAATTGTGATCTCAACTGTCAGCAGAGGAATGTGGTGCCACCTTGTGGATTCATGTTTAAACAAATTCTTCTTAAAAATATATGAATATACAAGGAGCCAAATGAGCCAGTCTTTTGAACGGCTCTTTTTAGTGAGCCAGATTGATGGTACTGTCTCACTTCAAAGAGCCATAAATCCCACCTCTAATGCAGAATGGTTAGGCACAGGTGTGTGTGTGTGTGTGTGTGTGTGTGTGTGTGTGTGTGTGTGTGTGTGTGTGTGCGTGCGTGCGTGCGTGCGTGCGTGCGTGCGTGCGTGCTCAGTGTGTTTGGAAGCATTAAAGATAACATGCAATACTTTTTGAGAGAAGTTATTTTCTATGTATGACATCATTTGTTGTGAATACAGCCATTCAACAATCTCCCAAGAGACTTACTTAATGACTTGGACGTGCATGGATTGTATGTGGGGAGGATGTAAAGTAAATGGAATGTATCTTTTATTTTCACATGCAATGCATGGTTCTAAGTCACACCAATCAGTGACCAATCAGTCACACCAGCCAAGCTATTGGCAATCATTCACTACCAACCACACCCAAGTAAAAAGCCAGTCAGTGTGTGTGTGTGTGTGTGTGTGTGTGTGTGTGTGTGTGTGTGTGTGTGTGTGTGTGTGTGTGTGTGTGTGTGTGTGTGTGTGTGTAATAAACATGACTCTGGACAAAGTTGTACAAAATGTGGACAAAATATTTCCCCAAATATTAATATGCAAGTGACAAGGACAGAATTCATTTGCAAGTGTGACTTGTGTTGTGGGAGCGACACTGGTTTGATTGACACAATATGTATACTGTATATTGGCCAGATATGGGCTTAATATTGATGACATCAGGGATCTCCATATATGGGCTTGAAAGGGATTCTGTTAGTGTGTTTCCCCTAACAGTACTTCATCTGGGAATGCACATATATGGACAGGTGATGTCACAACAGGTGAAGCCAAAATGTCACGAAAGGACGGTCACAATAAAGTACTGTACTGTACCTTACTGTGCTGTACTGTACACCTTACTGTACCTTACTGTACTGTACCTTACTGTACTGTACTACTGTACCTTACTGTTCTGTACCTTACTGTACTGTACTTTACCGTACTTGACTGTACACTACTGTACTTTACTGTACTCTGCTGTACCTTACTGTACTGTACTCTGCTGTACTGTACTGTATTGTTTATTTATTTTATTTATTTTTTATTTTATTTGTTTATTTAGACGGGACAATGCATATTAATGAACACTACATGAATGCAATGTAAATAAGCCGGAATTAGCAAGAATGCTAAATTTCATCCGTAGTCCCCACATGAAGACAAAACAATACATACCAACAAACAGTAACCCTACATTAGGAGAGGGCGCCTAAGAACATACATACAAATACTATTTTTCCTGAGCCAAGAAAAAAAAACAACAGAACAACACATATTACTAACAGTACCCTACATTAAAAAAGGATAGTTAAAAATATACGTACATGGCATGAGCTGTACTCTTAGAACTATACATGGTCACAGGTTTGATTGTCAACTAACCATTTTTTTAGATTGAACTTGAAGGATGGAAATGACAAACAGTCTCTTATTGTTAGAGGTAGGTCATTCCAGATTGTACATCCCTGCACTGAGAGGGTGTTTTTTCCAAAAGCGGTTACCCGGTACGGTACTTCGCAATCCCCTCTAGTGATTGCTCTAGTATTGAGTCCTCTATCAGGCTTCCTTTTTATGAATTCCTTTAGGGGAGGTGGGCATAGACCATTTAGGGTCTTATATATGATACTGACCTGTTTAAAAACCTTAAAATTAGCGAAACTCAAAAAACGGTACCTCTGAAGAATATTACAATGGTGATATGAGTGGGGTTTCCTATCGAATACCTTAAGCGCACTCTTATTGTACTTTACTGTACTCTACTGTACCTTACTGTACATTACTGTACTTTACTGTACTTTAATGTACTCTACTGTATCTTACTATACCTTACTGTACTGTACTTTAATGTACTCTACTGTACCTTACTGTACTGTACTTTAATGCACTCTATTGTACCTTATTGTACTGTAATTTAATGTACTCTACTGTACCTTACTATACCTTACTGTACTGTACTTTACTGTACGCTAGTGTACTCTACTGTACCTGACTGTAGCTTACTGTACTGTACTTTAATGTACTCTACTGTACTCTACTTTACCTTACTGTACTGTACTGTACTCTACTGTACCTGACTGTACCTTATTGTACTGTACTTTGCTGTACTCTACTGTACCTTGCTGTACTGTATCTTACTGTACTGAACTCTACTGTACCTTGCTATACACTACTGTATTGTACCTTACTCTACTGTGCCTTACTGTACTTTACTGTACTGTACCTAACTGTACTTTACTGTACACATTCTATGTGTTCTATATCTTTGAATTCTATGTGTTCTAGATATTCTGTGTTCTAGATCTATGTTTTTGATTCTATAGTGTTCTAGATCCCCCCCCCCCCTCTCTCTCTCTCTCTCTCTCTCTCTCTCTCTCTCTGTATGTGTATTTGTTCAGGCTTTGCTAATGGCAGCTAAATTGCTTTGCATTGTGGGTCATCTGGGTCCTTCACACATGGGGACAGTGTTTTTTGCAGGTCTTTAAGTCCGAGTGTATCAAAAAAGCAACTGGGTTAAGGCAGCAGACGCTTGTGATTGGCTGCACGGAGGTGATGAAAGTCAGGGGGGACAGACACCTAAACCTAACCTTAACCTAACCTCAGTAAAACTAATGCTGGTGAATGGTAACCTGCTGATGCTGGTGAACGCTAACCTGCCGATGCTGGTGAAAGCTAACCTGGTGAATGTTAAACTGGTCGGACCAACAGTTCATAACCCAGTTGCTTTATTGATACACTCTGACCGAAAGACCTGCAAAAATCACCCTCCCTTCACACATGGTTTCACCAAACAGATATAGCCATTTTCAAAATGTACACCATTGGGAGAGCATTGAAGATTTAAGGTGAGTTTGTTCGATGAAGCATTTACTGTATGTTGTTGTAATCATGAGCGATGCGAGGCATTGTGTGCTTGTAGATCTGCTGTTTTCACTAGTTTAGTACATTTTATAGATGATACATACAAAATGAATGGTTTTGGACATACAAGGTTTCCACCCAACAACAAAGATATGCTATAAATATAAGGTGCTGGGAGTGAAAATTATAATATAGGGGTGCCTCGGATTAAAAAGATATTTATGGGGTGCCCTGAGACAAAAAAGTTTGGGAACCCCTGCTTTAAACCCCCAAACATTGGGGTCTGCCTGGAAGGACAGCTTTACTAGACAGGCAGATGCTTAAGCTGGCTAGTGGATTGATTGGCCCTGCTATGTTTTCTCTATCCTTGAGAAATCCCCTCTATTTTTTAACAGTAGCCTACCATTCTTTTATACATTTTTTTTGTAAAGGTCGCTCTCCACCAAAAAAAAAAAAAAACTACTTGGCATTAGTTGGACAGTGTTGCCAGGTCTGCTTATTATAAGCAACTTTGAACTTGTGTTCTTGTAAAGTTGTTTGTAAATATTCATAGTTGCAGGTTGCTATTGTTGGGGCTGGATTCTGGAGTGTAGTTGCTTATTTGGCCTGCATTCAAGATTATTTTTGAAAATGGCTAATGTAATAAGGCTCACATGGTGAAACTGGTTACTTCTTTTGAGCTTGTTTTCATAGACCTGGTTTATAGAACAGTGTGTTAAATAAATTCAGGTGCCGGCATGTCCCTAGTACCCAAATTACCAGGTGCCCACACATCCCTAGTGCTCAGATGGTTTTGATGCCCAGTTGTCCAGGTGCCCACATGTAGGCCTATCTAGTTAGTGGCCAAGGCCACGAAGTGGCAAAAGGCCACTCATTGATATTGGACTTCATCATTACTATTATTCTTCCGCCACTTTTTCTCTAGCGGCTAGACCGTGCAGTCGCTTTTTACGAAACTCGGCAGTATGGCAGAGGACAGAGGCCAAACGGCTAAAACGCGAAGCTCGCAACAATCGGCCAAAGGGTGGCGCTGTAGGAAGCCTTTGAAGAATGCCAACTTTGAACTGGTGTAGCTCATGCCCTGTTTCAGGTACAGCAATGAAACCTGTATACACTTATGCGTCTCCTCATGCCGAACAACTTTTACGCTCTGACTTTTGACCTCTGACCTTTACTTCTCCCACAATTTTGAATTATATGAAAAACAGTCAAAATCTATCTCCTCCTGGGATGTTCGCGTAACGTGCGCAAACCTTTTTTTTACATGAACTTTTGAGCAATACGGTCAGATCTGTCTCGGCAGATTTCTTTTAAAGCGAAACATTATTTTTTAATAATTCACTCAATATTGCAGTTTTATGCAAATTATTCTTCTGCCTCTAAATCATACATGCAAAGTGACACGTTCATGGCATTTGGCAAATATGTAGAGGGTTAGTCCAAATATCACTGAAAGCAATCTTACTCCAATTGGCCAAAGGGGGGCGCTATACGAAGCGTTTGAAAACTCAAACTTTAAAGGGTCATAAGTCATGCCTCGTTTCGTTTGAAGACATGCAACTTGCTTACACGCGTGCCTTGACTCAAGCGGAAGACATCTGTGTCTTTGTTAAGTAAGCTCCGCCCTTAGATTTTCCGCCATTTTGAGCAGTTTGTAAAACACTTAAACCCGCTTTTATTCCGGAACTTTCGCGTCACGTGCACAGAACTTTTTTTACATGAACTTTGGACCAATATCTAAAGATCTTTCAGATCGGATTTTTTTTAAATTGAAACATGCTTTTTTAATAATTCAATCAACATTGCAAGTTTTATGCAAATTATTCTTCTGCTTCTAAAACAAACATTTAAAGTAATATTTTCTCACTGTGCAGAGCTGTGCATAGCTCACCTAGTAAGGCCTTTGTCTATCATTCCAGAAGTCCCCTGTTCAAGCCTTACCTCATGCATTTAAAATACATTTTACAACATTTTGCCGTGAAAACCCTGGTACTGCAACTGAACATGGCAACCCGACCAAACATGGCAACCTTCTTAAGCAAGGGTATAAATAGTGGTTGAGTTGAGGCCACTTCCCCCCTCTCAGATTGTTTGGAAGCCGCATGGTGCTGGTGGTTGCTGCTACTCACTGCTACATTATGCAGCAGCTGCAGGTCTGTACACTGTTCATTATTCTAACAACTATTCCAATTTTTAACAGTTTCATTCATTATACTTACCCATACTATAATTTGGCTTTTAGATTTACCTCACCTGACCATACCTACCCGATCCACTCGATACACTAGCTGTGTGTGATGGAGGAACAATGTGACTTGGTAAGCTGACCATGTGCTCTGAAATGTTATGTTGTTTTTGGTTTTGGGATCTAAATGTTAAACGATTTCTTTTGGAATGTAATGCTTGTATGTTAGCTGCAACGTTGATTATTGAATTGATGTATTTTGAGTTTAATGCCAATGCCTAGTTGGGCAGATTAATGGAATTATTTTGTTTCAAGCCTGTAGTGCAGCAGATTATTTGAATTTGTTGTTTTTCTATTCATTTGGCCTTTTTCTTTGATCCGGGCCAGGTTTATTGCCTAGAACTGAATCTGAAAGATGGCGAGCCTGCAGAAAGACTGACACAATCCTGTCTGACCTATGGTTATGGGTAGGAAAAAGCAGCCGCAGTGACACTCATTCCTAGTTTGATTTGATTTTGAAGTAATGACTTTGAGTTTCTTTATAAAGTAATGATGTTTGAGTGCATTCATTTATTCATTTATTGTTTCAAACCATGCAGGGGAAGCTCAGCCTCACACCTGAAGCCCATCTGACAATCAGCTGACAATCAGTACCAGCTCCCAGATTGCTTCATTGAAGCCAAAGAAAGGCAGTGTAAGTGGGTTCATTTTGAACTGTGTGGAACGGGCAGATTGAACACCTCTTCTCTACCTTGTGGCTCACTGTAATTATTCTGAAGCTCACCTCATTTCTCTCTCCCTCCCCCACCTAGGCTGGCTGGGTTCCAACACCCCCCAATTGGAATCCATAGTCTGCTCTGCCCACAGGACAGCAGCCCCATGTGAGCCCCTAAAGTTCCAAGTTTTGACCCCCAGCCGCCTTCCCCTCAACGTTTTTCAATAAAAACAATTTAAGTTTAGTTAAGTCTGACTCTGCTAGCCACTTACAGAAAATAATGCTGCTATAATATTTTGCAATTGCAAATCCTTTGTGTAAATAAACTGAAATTCATACTATTGCATGACTATTTCTTTATCATGTTTCACAAGCATCTGGGTCTACAATGCCAGTGGTGTAAAAGTAACTGAGTACATTTACTCAAATACTATCCTTAGTATAATTTTGAGGTATTTTATACTTCACTTGTATAGTCTTACTTCTAGGCTACTCCAGTAAATGCTTGTGCGTTGCATTGCATTGTGAGCTTGTAGATCTGCTATTTTCAAAAAATGTCAAGTTGATGCCAATACCTTTGTACTTTTATTCAGTATTTATCTCTATATATTCATGTTATTCCTGGCACCGCCCCTGTTATCCTGTTCATATCCTGAAAGAGGCGGAGGCTGAAAAAGCTGTCCTGAAAAACATCATTTGATTTCCTGTTGTCCTTGCATTAAAGTGTCAGTAGTTGGCGTTCTGGGCTCTGAATGTACCTGGGTTGCCATGTCTGCTTATAATAAGCAATTTGTGTCTCGTTAAGATTTTTATTTATCCAGCCCCCACCATGCAGTTTTGTACAGTGAAACCCAAAATTCAAAAATGGCAAAAATAAACTTAGCCAACAATCTAAAAATAGAGAACTCGGGAACGGGAACAAAAGGCAAAACTCAAGAAAAAGGCAAAAATAACAAACACTGCACTAGGCTATGGGGCCCTTGCAACTCTCACTGAGATTTGTTCATCTCGCTCTGCTGAGCATAACAGAGTTGCCCTGGTTTGCAGCCTCCCTTTAAAGGAGTGGATCCTACCACTAACCTGGAAACCAATTACCTTGAAATGGCTGATATAGCAGCTTACAGTCTCTCTCTCTGAATACATTACCCTTTCAATAAATGTGAAAGTGTTTTACACTACATATTCAGGCTTGGAATTCATGTACAGAGCTGTTAGAAAAACTTTGCTCAATGTCTTTGTCTAACACCCCCCCTCCTCCACAGTATTGGCAACCTCCACCCCTATTTAAGTGGAGTGGTACAGCCCTGTTCTGTTTGACTTGCACTGTCACGACCTGGCCCGTAGGCAATGACTAATTGAGGAGGACACATGGTAGGGGTATAAATAATAATAATTTATTAACTAAAAGGGTTAACTCATATTTACAAGAGTATGAGGTGTGTAAGTCAGTAATCAGTAGTGTCAGCAATGCATGTATGTGTGGTAAGTATGATGTGGGGTGTTGTAAAGAGTGTAAACTCAAAGGAACTGAACAAACAAAGGGTGCTGTCGTCTGGGGAGGGAGAGAGAGACTGGCTTTCCACTCAGTCTTTTATGGGGAGCCAGGGAGCACTGGCCAGGTGCTCCCAATGCACCTAATCATCAGGCTCCATTGGCCGACACCCATAGGCTCTGTGGAAGAAGCACACATACAGGGATCCACCATACATAGGGCTACGCGTGTGTGTGTGCGTGCGTGCGTGTGTGCAATGTCTTTAAGCAGATTGCATATGTCTATAGGGCACGGGCTGCCCCATGACAAAGTGGTTCCCAAATCCTACAGTCTTTTGCATACATGTTGTGTAGAGGCCAATTTGTGCTTGTTGGGATGGTCTATATACAACGTGTACTATAGCCAACTATATAATAATAGACACAGGTACAAGATATAACTTTCAGCTTAACGTGGGAGCTCTTGTTTTATTCACTCTCTCTGTAGGAGTACCGGCGATCAACTGACATCCGGTCTAGTGCTTGTCACAATAAGGTGTCTCATAACGTGTATCTCCAACTTCACAATAAGAGCTTATGTTGTGATCAGTATCAAACATTACAGTGCTTTTACCTATAACCACCGATTAGTGTAAAACTTTGTATGCACACTTCCCAGAGGCCAAGGAAAAACCTGTGCCCTGCATTTTTCACATCTGCCATTTATAGCGCAACCAGAAGGCAGACTTACAGTATGTAAAACACATTCTTCGATATTACTCCTTCAAATTTTATCCGAAAATCACACAAATCAGTACACAGTATCTCTACAGTGATGTGATCATGACGGATTTGTCCGATATCATATTCTATCTAATTGGCTAAAATTGAATTCCAAGGTTTGCAGGATTGCTCCTTTTTGAACAAATTGTCTCAAACGCAGCCTGCTATGTGTGTGAGATTTTGCACACACATTCCCACTAGGCCAAGGAACAGATGCCACCCTTCTCACATGTCACCAGTAGGCCAAAAAAAACACCTGACCTGTTTGGAAGAACACTGCTTCTAGTTTCTCTTTGATGTCTTCTTTGCTTTCCCTTGATGCTTTTGCCTTGGCCACTTTATCGCTGCTTGCAGCTATATTTATTATTATTATTTTATAATTTTTTTGTGTGCACTTCATAGGCATGTTAGATAAAGGTCCTTAGATTGCGTGTAGAATGTTTCATGCAAATTGCAAAAAAAAATCCTAGAATAAAAACGGGTTTAAGCGTTTTACAAACTGCTCAAAATTATATAGCGCCCCCCTTTGGCCATTTGGGGTAAGATTGGTTTCAGTGATATTTGAACTAACCCTCTACACTATTTTGTCATGAAAATGTGACTTTGCATGTATGTTTTAGAGGCAGAAGAATAATTTGCATAAAAATGCAATATTGTTTGAATTATTTAAAAAAGCATGTTTCAATGTTAAAGAAATCCGATCTGACAGATCTTTAGATATCGGTCCAAAGTTCACGTAAAAAAAGTTTTGTGCACGTGACGCGAAAATTCCAGAATAAAAGCGGATTTACGCGTTTTACAAACTGCTCAAAATGGCGGAGAATCTTAGGGCGGAGCTTACTTAACAACGACACAGATGTCTTCCGCTTGAGTCAAAGCACGCGTGTAACAAGTTGCATGTCTTCAAACGAAACGAGTCATGACTTATGCCCGTTTGAAGTTTGAATCTTCAGACGCTTCGTATAGCGCCCCCCTTTGGCCGATTGGAATAAAATTGGTTTCAGTGATACTTTGACTAACCCTCCACATCTTTGCCAAATGCCATGAACGTGTAACTTTGCATGTATGATTTAGAGGCCGAAGAATAATTTGCATAAAACCGCAATATTGATTGAATTATTAAAAAATTATATTTCACTTTAAAAAAAATCTGGTTGATCAATCTCACCGTATTGGTCCAAAGTTCATGTGAAAAAAGTTTCGTGCGCGTAACAAAAAAAACCCAGGAGGAGATAGATTTTTACTGTTTTTCATATTATTCCGAATTGTGGGAGACCTAAAGGTCAGAGGTCAAAAGTTAGAGGGTAAAAGTTGTTCGGCATGAGGAGACGCATACGTGTATACAGGTTTCATGCCTGTACCTCAAACACAGCATGAGCTATACCTGTTCAAAGATCGCACTTTCGAAGGCTTCCTACAGCGCCACCATTTGGCCGATTGCTGTAAAAAGTAATAGCACACTTCACCACTGTAAACTGAACACATTGATGTTTTTATTTTAATTTTCTCACTACGTATGTAGGAGTTATAGGAAACCGAAGTTTTTGGGATACTTGCACTGCTTAGTATAGAAATAAATAAATAATTTGACGATATCTAAAGTGTGCTCGCCTATAGGCGAGCCCACAACTAGAAAAATATTGTTCCTTCGAAACAATTGTGGGCTCGCTTCAAGCCAGAAAACAATGGCTATAAAAGCACAAAATGTCAAGGTCGCAGGCAGTGCTCTCTTTGACGTTACTGACGTCAAAGATTGGTCCATTTTGTTCCAAAAATGTGTTGTGCAAAAGTTGACCCGCTGGTGGCGCTATAACAGGCCAATGTGAGAAGGTTGGTATCTGTTCCTTGACCTATTGGGAATGTGCTTGCAAGATTTCACGCACATCCCAGGCTGTGTTCATGATTTGAGGTGTTTTTGGCTTTGGACACTTTATCGCTGCTTGCAGCTATATTTATTATTATTATTTTATAATTTTTTTGTGTGCACTTCATAGGCATGTTAGATAAAGGTCCTTAGATTGCGTGTAGAATGTTTCATGCAAATTGCAAAAAAAATCCTAGAATAAAAACGGGTTTAAGCGTTTTACAAACTGCTCAAAATTATATAGCGCCCCCCTTTGGCCATTTGGGGTAAGATTGGTTTCAGTGATATTTGAACTAACCCTCTACACTATTTTGTCATGAAAATGTGACTTTGCTTGTATGTTTTAGAGGCAGAAGAATAATTTGCATAAAAATGCAATATTGTTTGAATTATTTAAAAAAGCATGTTTCAATGTTAACTCAGTTAGCGCCGGGCGACTTTACGAGCGACTAGTTCACTATGGCGTTTGGTGCCGAGCGACTCGGAGCGACTTTTATATAAAAGCATTGTTTAAGCTTTTAATATGTGTTTATAGACGGAGCGAAATGGTTAGCTTACCTCAGCTAATGTCCACACGTAAACCGTGAAAAAAAAGGATACGATTATGACGTCACCTTTAAACCAGGGCTTCCTGTTGACAACAGGCCTCTGCTAGCGTTAGCCTCAATGCAACCATCCGACCCTCACGTAGCTTCACTAGGTCGGATTTTGATTCTGAAACTTTCTGTGTGGCATCTATATACGTCCCGATGCCCATACCAATGGTGGTTTGAGACGATCAAGCACGAATTGAACAGTATTGAGCTGAAATGGTGACCGGCGGCCCGTCCATGTTAAGTCAATGAGGACCAAGTCAGCGTCTCATCCTGTTATGTGGATTTAAACAGGCTTAACATGGGACCATGTCAGTGTATGGTGTATGGTGGTCTCTAGTGGTCATCTGGTGGTATGGTATGGTGAACGTGCATTCGTTAAGGTGGTCTGGTTAAGGTGGTCTGGGGGGATACAAAATAGCTATTTCCTGGCGTTATAAGCGCACATTCATATTCATATTTTGGAAATCTGGCCCTGTATGAGTTAAAGAAATCCGATCTGACAGATCTTTAGATATCGGTCCAAAGTTCACGTAAAAAAGGTTTTGTGCACGTGACGCGAAAATTCCAGAATAAAAGCGGGTTTACGCGTTTTACAAACTGCTCAAAGTGGCGGAAAATCGAAGGGCGGAGCTTACTTAACAACGACACAGATGTCTTCCGCTTGAGTCAAAGCACGCGTGTAACAAGTTGCATGTCTTCAAACGAAACGAGTCATGACTTATGCCCGTTTGAAGTTTGAATTTTCAAACGCTTCGTATAGCGCCCCCCTTTGGCCGATTGGAATAAAATTGGTTTCAGTGATACTTTGACTAACCCTCCACATCTTTGCCAAATGCCATGAACGTGTAACTTTGCATGTATGATTTAGAGGCAGAAGAATAATTTGCATAAAACCGCAATATTGATAGAATTATTAAAAAATTATATTTCACTTTAAAAGAAATCCGCCGAGATTAGTTTGACCGTATTGGTCCAAAGTTCATGTGAAAAATGTTTTGTGCACTTGACGCGAAAATCCCAGGAGGAGATAGATTTTTACTGTTTTTCATATAATTCCGAATCGTGGGAGACCTAAAGGTCAGAGGTCAAAAGTTAGAGGGTAAAAGTTGTTCGGCACGAGGAGACGCATAAGTGTATACAGGTTTCATGGCTGTATGTATAACACAGCATGAGCTATACCTGTTCAAAGATCGCACTTTCGAAGGCTTCCTACAGCGCCACCATTTGGCCGATTGCTATAAAAAATAATAGCACACTTCGCCACTGTAAACTGAACACATTGATGTTTTTATTTTCATTTTCTCACTAAGTATGTAGGAGTAGAAAGGAACCGAAGTTTTTGATACTTGCACTGACTAGTATGACTAGTATAGAAATAATGACAATATCTAAAGTGTGCTCGCCAGGTACTGGCGAGCCCACAACTAGAAAATGTTGTTCCTTCGAAACAATTGTGGGCTCGCTTCTAGCCAGAAAACAATGGCTATAAAAGTACAAAATGTCAAGATCGCAGGCAGTGCTCTCTTTGACGTTACTGACGTCAAAGATTGGTCAATTTTTTCCAAAAATGTTATGCAAAAGTTGACCCGCTGGTGGCGCTATAACAGGCCAATGATAGAAGGGTGGTATCTGTTTCTTGACCTATTGGGAATGTGCTTGCAAGATTTCACGAACATCCCAGGCTGTGTTCATGATTTGAGGTGTTTTTGGCTTTGGCCACTTTATCGCTGCTTGCAGCTATATTTATTATTATTATTTTATTATTTTATTGTATGCACTTCATATGCATGTTAGATAAAGGTCCTTAGATTGCGTGTAGAATGTTTCATGCAAATTGCTAAAAAGAAATCCTAGAATAAAAACGGTTTTAAGCGTTTCACAAACTGCTCAAAATGATATAGCGCCCCCCTTTGGCCAATTGGGGTATGATTGGTTTTAGTGATATTTGGAATAACACTCTACATCTTTGCCAAATGCCATGAACATGCTACTTTGTATCTATGATTTAGAGGCAGAAGAATAATTTGCATAAAAATGCAATATTCATTGAATTATTTAAAAAAAGCATGTTTCAATTTTAAAGAAATCCGATCTGACAGATCTTTAGATATCGGTCCAAAGTTCACGTAAAAAAAGTTTTGTGCACGTGACGCGAAAATTTCAGAATAAAAGCCGGTTTACGCGTTTTACAAACTGCTCAAATTGGCGGAAAATCTAAGGGCGGAGCTTACTTAACAACGACACAGATGTCTTCCGCTTGAGTCAAAGCACGTGTGTAACAAGTTGCATGTCTTCAAACGAAACGAGTCAAGACTTATGCCCGTTTGAAGTTTGAATTTTCAAATGCTTCGTATAGCGCCCCCCTTTGGCCAATTGGAATAAGATTGGTTTCAGTGATATTTGGACTAAACCTCTACATGTTTGCCAAATGCCATGAACGTAACACTTTGCATGTTTGATTTAGAGGCAGAATAATACTTTGCATAAAACCGCAATATGAATTGAATTATTAAAAATTAATGGTTTAACGTACAAACTTCTCACCACATAGACTGTATAGGTATTGGTCCAAAGTTCATGTGAAAAAAGTTTTGTGCACTTGACGCAAAAATCCCAGGAGGAGATAGATTTTTACTGTTTTTCATATAATTCCGAATTGTGGGAGACCTAAAGGTCAGAGGTCAAAAGTTAGAGGGTAAAAGTTGTTCGGCATGAGGAGACGCATACGTGTATACAGGTTTCATGGCTGTAACTAAAACACAGCATGAGCTATACCTGTTCAAAGTTCGCACTTTCGAAGGCTTCCTACAGCGCCACCATTTGGCTGATTGCTATAAAAAACTAGAAAAATATTGTTCCTTCGAAACAATTGTGGGCTCGCTTCAAGCCAGAGAACAATGGCTATAAAAGTACAAAATGTCAAGATCGCAGGCAGTGCTCTCTTTGACGTTACTGACGTCAAAGATTGGTCCATTTTGTTCCAAAAATGTGTTGTGCAAAAGTTGACCCGCTGGTGGCGCTATAACAGGCCAATGTGAGAAGGGTGGTATCTGTTCCTTGACCTATTGGGAATGTGCTTGCAAGATTTCACGCACATTGCAGGCTGTGTTCATGATTTGAGGTGTTTTTGGCCTTGGCCACTTTATCGCTGCTTGCAGCTATATTTATTGTGGGCTCGCCTATAAAGGCGAGCACACTTTAGATGTTGTCATTATTTATCTATCAGTCATATCATGCATACTGTAGACGGGAACTTCGGTTCCTTTCTACTCCTACATACTTAGTGAGAAAATGAAAATAAAAACATCAATGTGTTCAGCTTACAGTGGCGAAGTGTGCTATTATTTTATACAGCAATCGGCCAAATGGTGGCGCTGTAGGAAGCCTTCGAAAGTGCGAACTTTGAACAGGGATAGCTCATGCTGTGTTTTAGGTACAGCCATGAAACCTGTATACATGTATGCGTCTCCTCATGCCGAACAACTTTTACCCTCCAACTTTTGACCTCTGACCTTTAGGTCTCCCACAATTCGGAATAATATGAAAAACAGTAAAAATCTATCTCCTCCTGGGTTTTTTTCGTTACGCGCACAAAACCTTTTTCACATGAACTTTGGACCAATACGGTCAGATTTATCTCGGCGGATTTCTTTTAAAGTGAAATATAATTTTTTAATAATTCAATCAATATTGCGGTTTTATGGAAATTATTCTTCGGCCTCTAAATCATACATGCAAAGTTACACGTTCATGGCATTTGGCAAAGATGTGGAGGGTTAGTCAAAGTATCACCGAAACCAATTTTATTCCAATCGGCCAAAGGGGGGCGCTATACGAAGCGTTTGAAAATTCAAACTTCAAACGGGCATAAGTCATGACTCGTTTTGTTTGAAGACATGCAACTTGTTACACGCGTGCTTTGACTCAAGCGGAAGACATCTGTGTCGTTGTTAAGTAAGCTCCGCCCTTAAATTTTCCGCCATTTTGAGCAGTTTGTAAAACTGCTCAAAATGGAATTTTCGCTCCACGTGCACAAAACTTTTTTTACGTGAACTTTGGACCAATCTCTAAAGATCTGTCAGATCGGATTTCTTTAAAATTGAAACATGCTTTTTTAATAAATTCAATGAATATTGCAGTTTTATGCAAATTATTCTTCTGCCTCTAAATCATACATGCAAAGTAACATGTTCATGGCATTTGGCAAAGATGTAGAGTGTTAGTCCAAATATCACTAAAACCAATCTTACCCCAATTGGCCAAACGGGGGCGCTATATCATTTTGAGCAGTTTGTGAAACGCTTAAACCTGTTAGGATTTCTTTAGCAATTTGCATGAAACATTCTACACACTATCTAAGGACCTTTATCTAATATGCCTATGAAGTGCACACACACACACACACACAAAAATATTATAATAATAAATATAGCTGCAAGCAGCGATAAAGTGGCCAAAGCCAAAAACACCTCAAATCATGAACACAGCCTGCAATGTGCGTGAAATCTTGCAAGCACATTCCCAATAGGTCAAGGAACAGATACCACCCTTCTCACATTGGCCTGTTATAGCGCCACCAGCGGGTCAACTTTTGCATAACAATTTTTTGGAACAAAATGGACCAATCTTTGACGTCAGTAACGTCAAAGTGAGCACTGCCTGCGATCTTGACATTTTGTGATTTTATAGCCATTGTTTTCTGGCTTGAAGCGAGCCCACAATTGTTTCGAAGGAACAATATTTGTCTAGTTATTATTATTCTTCCGCCACTTTTGCTCTAGCGGCTAGACCGTGCAGTCGCTTTTTACGAAACTCGGCAGTATGGCAGAGGACTGTGCCAAATGGCTAAAACGCGAAGCTCGCAACAATCGGCCAAAGGGTGGCGCTGTAGGAAGCCTTTGAAAAATGCCAACTTTGAACTGGTGTAGCTCATGCCCTGTTTCAGGTACAGCAATGAAACCTGTATACACTTATGCGTCTCCTCATGCCGAACAACTTTTACACTCTGACTTTTGACCTCTGACCTTTACTTCTCCCACAATTTTGAATTATATGAAAGACAGTCAAAATCTATCTCCTCCTGGGATTTTCGCGTAACGTGCGCAAAACCTTTTTTACATGAACTTTGGACCAATACGGTCAGATCTGTCTCGGCGGATTTCTTTTAAAGCGAAACATTATTTTTTAATAATTCACTCAATGTTGCAGTTTTATGCAAATTATTCTTCTGCCTCTAAATCATACATGCAAAGTGACACGTTCATGGCATTTGGCAAATATGTAGAGGGTTAGTCCAAATATCACTGAAAGCAATCTTACTCCAATTGGCCAAAGGGGGGCGCTATACGAAGCGTTTGAAAACTCAAACTTTAAAGGGGCATAAGTCATGCCTCGTTTCGTTTGAAGACATGCAACTTGCTTACACGCGTGCCTTGACTCAAGCGGAAGACATCTGTGTCTTTGTTAAGTAAGCTCCGCCCTTAGATTTTCCGCCAATTTGAGCAGTTTGTAAAACACTTAAACCCGTTTTTATTCCGGAACTTTTGCGTCACGTGCACAGAACTTTTTTTACATGAACTTTGGACCAATATCTAAAGATCTGTCAGATCGGATTTTTTAAACATTGAAACATGCTTTTTTAATAATTCAATCAACATTGCAAGTTTTATGCAAATTATTCTTCTGCCTCTAAAACATACATGCAAAGTAACATTTTCATGATGAACTACTGTAGAGGGTAAGTCCAAATAACACTGAAACCAAAAAGAATCATATTTGAACTGGGGACCCCCCACCCTGACGTGAGTAGGGTTTTCCCATGATCTGGGCCTTAGGCTAGATGCAGAATAGAGCTGGGACGTTCGCGAACGAATCAAATCTTTTGAACGGCTCTTTGAAGTGAACGTTGGGATCCGGTTCGCGCAGTAGAGAGCCGTTCATTTGGGGGGGAGACCCCCTCCCCCCAATTCAACATCTCCTTGCTACTCCACTGAGTATTGACTGAGTACAGTGAGTGAGTGAGAGAGAGAGAACAAGTGGAGGAGCGAGTTCATTGTTGCCTGCTTGTTTTTTTTAGGTGTTTTATGAATAAAAAAAGTCAAGGTAGCTTAATTTACACACACATTTTATGAAAAGGGTAAATACTAAATTGTGATCTCAACTGTCAGCAGAGGAATGTGGTGCCACCTTGTGGATTCATGTTTAAACAAATTCTTCTTAAACATATATAAATATACAAGGAGACAAATGAGCCAGTCTTTTGAACGGCTCTTTTTAGTGAGCCAGATCGATGGTACTGTCTCACTTCAAATAGCCATAAATCCCACCTCTAATGCAGAATGGTTAGGTGTGTGTGTGTGTGTGTGTGTGTGTGTGTGTGTGTGTGTGTGTGTGTGTGTGTGTGTGTGTGTGTGTGTGTGTGTGTGTGTGTGTGTGTGTGTGTGTGTGTGTGTGTGTGTGTGTGTGTGTGTGTGTGTGTGTGTGTGTGTGTGTGTGTTATTCTTCTGCCTCTAAAACATAGATTCAAAGTCACATTTAAATCACACTTTGCAATAATGTAGGTTAGTGCACTGTGCACTTGTGCACTTGTAACCCACGGTTCAGCGGGAATTACAGTCATTTTATTTTATTTTTCAAATGGAATATATTCTTATTTTTCACATGCAATGTTTTGACCACGGTCCTTGAGTCACAGCTGCCGAGCATTCGTAATCACCACACCCTGTATATAGCATATTTTGAGTTAAAAGCCCCGGTTTTGGGAAGAACTTTATTTCATGTTTTAGGGGAACGCCCCATTGAATAAAACAACGCTTATTGCGTTTTCACCTTGAGAACTGTTTCCGTGTGCTGGTTTGGGTTCAGACTTCACAATACTTAATGTTTAAAAACTTTATTTGAAGACGTGTTAAAAGCCCCGGTTTTGGGAAGAACTTTATTTCATGTTTTAGGGGAACGCCCCATTGAATAAAACAACGCTTATTGCGTTTTCACCTTGAGAACTGTTTCCGTGTGCTGGTTTGGGTTCAGACTTCACAATACTTAATGTTTAAAAACTTTATTTGAAGACGTTTACTACTTGAATTATTTGAAAACATTGTGATTTAAAAGACATGCCTGAAAATGGCTAGGTTGTTAACCCTCTGTTTTGAAGGTTTACAACCTGATGACCAACTCTTCAACAAAGACAACTAATGAAAAAGTTGGAAAATAAAGATATTGAGTTAAAACCTTGAGGAGTTCTTTGGAACTATTTTATGTCTGTTGCATATAGTCTTTTGCATACATGTTGTGTAGAGGTCAATTTGTGCTTTCACCAATAACTATGCCGATTAGTGTAAAATCGGCAGAGTCTCTGCCATTTATAGCGCCACCAGAAGGCCGAAAACGCATTCTTCGATATTACTCCTTCAGATTTTATCCGATAATCACACAAATGGGCACACAGTATCTCTACAGTGATGTAATCATGACGGATTTGTCCAATATCATATTCTATCTAATTGGCTAACATTGAATTCCAAGGTTTGCAGGATTGCTCCTTTTTGAACAAAATGTCTCAAACGCAGCCTGCTATTTGTGTGAGATTTTGCATGCACATTCCCACTAGGCCAAGGAACAGATGCCACCCTTCTCACATTGGCCTGTTATAGCGCCACCAGCGGGTCAATTTTTGCAAAACCCATTATTGGAACAAAATGCCTCAAATCCCGCATGCAGCGTCCGATTGCCGTGAAAGGCCAAAGAACACGTGGTACCCTTTTGACTTTGGCCTATTATAGTCACCACTAGGCCAAAAAAAAACACCTGACCTGCCGGAGACCTGTTCGGAAGAACACTGCTTCCAGTTTTTCTTTGATTTCTTCTTTGCTTTCCCTTGATGCTTTTTTGCTTTCCTACTTTTTCTACCTTGGCCACTTTATCGCTGCTTGCAGCTATATTATACCATTGTTTTTCTTGGCTTATAGCGAGCCCACAATTGTTTCGAAGGAACAATATTTTCTAGTATTGTCACGATCTTTCAAAAATAGCAGATCTACAAGCGTGGCACTCGGTCCCCCGCTGTGAGCTTGTATATCTGCTATTTTTTCAAAAGCTAAAGTATAAAATAATTCCAGGTCTTAATGGGTTAAAAGAGATAAAATAGCAGATCTACAAGCGTGGTAGTCGGTCCCCCGCTGCGAGCTTTTATATCTGCTATTTTTCTAAAGCTAAAGTATAAAATAATTCCAGGTCTTAATGGGTTAAAAGAGATACAGGCCTTTTGCAATAAGAGCTCCCTCCAAACCTCTCCTGAAACCAACAACTCACAACCAGTGGTGGAAAAAATAGGCTGCTCTCATTTTTATTTCAAAGTATCAATACCACAACAGATGGTCATTGACACACAAATATATTAAAAGCCTCACATTGCAACTTAAGATTCATTAATATGTTGAATCTAGAGTTGCAACAGCAACCATTGACAGCTCATGCATCTCAAACATGGCAACCTCTTAATATATGCACTATCCCTTTAAGGGTAGTGCTTAAGAGTTGGCCAAGATGGCTGCCAACTGTTTTGGCCCAGAAGCCTAATTTGAGTGTTTGTTGTGAACCTGGAAGCATGAGGTGTTTTTGATGTGATCCCCACCGTGTAATCCAGTGGGAGCCTTGAATATATTGACTGGGTATGTTTTGGTATGTTGTTATATTTTAGTCATTTTGCTATATTTTGTGTAATGTAATGAATGAATCTGTATTGAGGGGTAACCAGATGTAGGCTAGTATGCTAACCAACTAACCAACCAACCTAAGCTAGCCTAAAACCTACACTGTTTTTCCAACCTTGGCCACAGTATATTAGAGACTAGCATTTATCAGATTGTGTTTGTTGTGCTGAGGGCATATGCATGGTTAGGATTCTGTTTGCCATGGTTACTTAAATTACTTTATTTGCAGTTGATTTTGGATTTATATTTTAATTTGATGTGTTTATTTGCTGTGTGTGTTTAGTTTAGAGCAGTGGTTCTCAATCTGTGGGCACAGCTAGGGGAGGTCCCCATTTCTCTTTCAACAGTAAACAAACCAACAAAGTTTAAGTCTATGAAGGGTATCTGCACATTTCTAAAGTGTCAATTTAAGGACCCCGGTTAAAATATGATTATTTTGGTCACAGCCTGAAAAGGTTGAGAACCACTGATCCCACTCCCACTTTTAGCATCATGATTTCCCACAGCTATAATAAACCCTCTTCCCTTTTGTATCTAGACATTCTTTATCTACATAAACTTGACACTTTTGTTACATCAGCCTCTGGTTCTGTTCATTCTGAACCCAAACCTAATAGACCAGGGGCCGGCAACCTTTTTGACATGAAGTGCCATGTTTGTATCTTCTTGATAGTCAGTGTGCCATGTTAACATTTAGTTGAATTATGATAGTCAGTGTGTCATATTAACAACATTTAGTTTAATTATGATAGTCAGTGTGTCATATTATCAACATTTAGTTTAATTATGATAGTGTGCCATGTCAACATTATGTTTAATTATGACACCACATCAAAATGGCCTAGGCCTATATCCAATTGACAGGCTATAGGCTACATTAGCCGCAAATTGCAACACTAGATTATTTTATACTCGGATGAATCTAGAGTTGCAATACCTCCCATAGGCAGCCAATGCATCAAAACATTTCTTTGCTATCTTGGTTGTATTAAACAACTTCAAACTCACCAATATTGTGGCTCTATGGAAAGCTTGGAATTTACTCTTGCTATCTGCAAAGTGTTTGTTTCTGAAAAATCCACCGTGGAATTGTTATGATTTTATTTTCTGTCAAGAAATCCGAGAAGACATGTTTTTTTTCTAAGTCTTGAACTTCGGAAGCGCTCGTCTTCTATAACACCACGTCCTGCTGCCTCCTGCATTAGGCTATGTGACAGAACCAGCTGGTACACAGGACTGCTGAGTGACTTCCCACGAGCGCTTCCAAACTCCAGCAAAAATAATCACCCGAACTGAATTTCTTGACAGAAAATAAAATCATAAGAATTCCACTGTGGATTTTTCAGAAACAAACACTTTGCAGATAGCAAGAGTAAATTCCAAGCTTTCCATAGAGCCACAATATTGGTGAGTTTGAAGTCGTTTAATACAATCAGATAGCAAAGAAACGTGTTGATGCATTGGATCCCTATGGGAGGTATTGCAACCCTAGATTCATCCGAGTAAGAATATGTCTAAACCCACTTATCTCCCAGCGGCTCTAACCCAGTCAAGGTTATCAGTTTGAATGAATGTAGAATTCTATGCAGGTTGTACATTGCATATAGATATGAGTGTACTCTCTCACACTTCTGCCAGTGTGCCAGTGATCACCCTCCCCTGTGCCAATGTTGGCACCGTGCCTATATGCACAGCAGCCATTCTGGAGAGAAGTTGGTTGTCTTACTTCTTTCACATGTGTTACTAATGATACTAATGGAAGGCTCCAAACAGTGTCTGTGTTACCAACAGTGTTGGGACTAACGCGTTACAAAGTAATTAGTTACTGTAACGCCGTTCTTTTTTTCAGTAACGCATACTCTAAGCGACTACAGATACAGACAACGTCTTGTATTAAATCCATGCATGTGTCAGACAAGATGGTGCAGATTACCTTTAGATGGTGCTGATTATCTTTGCAATGTAAGGATATATTCCATAATCCTGTGTCAATGTCGTCCCCCCCCCCCCAAAAAAAAGAAAAAAAATAAGCGCATCCACCAGGCTTTCCTGCGTCCAGACGGTCTATGCAGGAGTTTACTTTCTCTTTCATAACAGAATGCAACAGCACTGCAAAAGCTGCAGTTGCTTGCAAGCTACAGAAAAAGACATACTATAAATGGCCCTTTATTTTAGCCAGTTTCAAAGGAAAACCACCTCTCGTTTCTCAGTTGTTGAAAAAGAAAATCAGTTCACTTTGTTGTGGTGTGTGTCTGTTTGATTTTTGATTGATTGATTGATTGAAGACTTTATTAGAAGTTTGCATAGGAAAAGGTACAGTTTCATGACGGTACAGTTCACTGGTACAAGGTCTACTAAAAGGAGATCCATGAAAAGACTAAGCTTATTTCCACTGGAAACCATTGAAGTATCTCATATAACATTGAATGACAGACAAATAGAACACGGTACTATGCAGTAGATATGTAAAGAAAAAGAAAAAAGAAAACAGTAAGTCTAAACAAACAGTATATACAAAGAAGGGGCAGGGGAGGGTAGGGTTGGGCTAGGTTCATTTTCTTACCAGTTGCGAACGGCTGCTGCCTGTAAGTGTTTATTCAGGGCAATGTTAAAGGATGCTAGTGATCCACACTCCTTTATGGCCTTCGGTAAGGCTTTCCACATTTTGGTGGTACAGCAGAAAAACGAGTTTGACCCTTTGTTGGTTTTTACTCTGGGTTGGAAGTGATCTGTGGCGCTGCCTCTGGTGTTATAATTATGGACATCCTTAATCTATCTATAAATGCGAGAAGTCTCTGTCTGTCTGCGTGTGTGTCTGTCTGTAATCCGCGTATCTCAAGAACCGTTCGTCCCACCGGCTTCAGATTCGGCACGCGCGTTCCCCGCCGCGGCACGGAGTGCAGTGCCGCGCCTCGACCCGAACCGGCGCGAAACGTTCGGAATCTCCTTATGCGGGGTTGATTGTTGACATCAGGCTGTTTCTGAGGAAATCGGCGAAAGCTCTGACTCATTGTGACATCACTTCATAAAAGGCTCTGACATCACGTACGCCACATGAGTCAACAAAAAATCTCTGTGAGTGTGTATGTATGTAGGTAATCCGCGTATCTCGAGAACCGTTCGTCCCACGGGCACGCGCGTTCTCCATATATGGGCATAAAATGAATGCCCCCATATGAGAACCGTTCGTCCCACGGGCACGCGCGTTCTCCATATATGGGCATAAAATGAATGCCCCCATATATGGGCATAAAATGGATAAAGGGACACAGACAGACAGATTCAGAGATCTCCATATATGGGCGTGAAATGGACGCAAATAGACAGATATCTCCATATATGGGCATATATGGGCATAAAATGGACCCAGAACTATATGGACGCAAATGGCATATATGGGCATAAAATTTACGCAGAATCACAAAGATCTCCATATACGGGCATAAAGGGACACAGACAGACACACAGACAGACGGATACAGAGATCTCCATAAATGGGCATAAAATGGATGCAAATGGCATATATGGGCATAAAATTTACGCAGAATCACAAAGATCTCCATATACGGGCATAAAGGGACACAGACAGACAGATTCAGAGATCTCCATATATGGGCGTGAAATGGACGCAAATAGACAGATATCTCCATATATGGGCATATATGGGCATAAAATGGACCCAGAACTATATCTGCAGTGATCTCCATATATGGACATAAAATGGACGCTGACAGACAGACAGATAACAGATATCTCCATATATGGGCATAAATGGACACAGGCAAACAGATGGTCAAAACGGGTCCTATGACAACAGGTATAATGGGGTTTGCATTAAAGGGCGGGGCATTCATTCCCTATTTACATTGTTCCGAGTTGGCCAGGTCGCCGACTAGACGCTGGGCCGCCCTTTCGGGCGGCCCAGCTTCTAGTGTTTATAATTATGGACATCCTTAATGTTTATAATTATGGACATCCTTAATGTTTATAAAGTATTTTGACAGGTACTTGGGTATCATAGTGGTGTAGTGTATCTTGTACACCAGGCCCATTGCAAGTTGCTGTACTCTGTCATCTACTCTGAGGCACCCCACTCTTAACTGGTGAGTAGCGGTGAGGTGAGTCTGATAGGGAAGGTTAAGCAGGACCCTAATTAGTTTATTTTGGGCTGTTTGGAGTTTTGTTTTCAGGGCTTGTGGGGCGTCACGATACCATACGTGGACTCTGTAGTCAAAGAGGGGCTGGATTATTGCACCAGCGATGGTCTTCAGTGTGTTGAAATTGACCATTGGGGCGCCTCTGTAGGAAACAAGTTAGTTTTTTGATTTTATTTATTACTTTAGAAGTCATCTTTTCCCTGGAAAGATTAGCTTCAAGGATACATCCTAAGTAAGAGATTTAGTTTTTTCGTGTTATGACCTTGTCACCCACTTTGATTGTGAAGTTATCGACTTTTTTGAGGTTATGATTTGATCCAAAGAGGATGGACTCAGTTTTTCCCAGGTGAATTGATAATTTGTTGTCGTTAAGCCATGTGCAGATCTTACTTGGTTCAGAGTTAAGTGTCCTTTCAACCTGCAAGTGGTCCTTGCCCGAGACTAGGAGAGCCGAGTCATCCACGAACAGGAACAGGTTGCAGTCACAAACAGATGCCATGTCGTTCACGTATATTAGGAACAACAGAGGTCCCAGTATGCTACCTTGAGGAACACCACAGCTTACTGGGAGGGAGGGAGGGGGGGGGGGGGAGGGGGGGGGCAGGGTACCGTTAATCTCCACCACCTGTTCCCTCCCCACCAGGTAAGACTGCATCCAACTCACTGCTGCACTGTCAAGACCGATGGCTTTTAGTTTCTCAATCAGAATAGAATGATTTACGGTGTCAAATGCCTTCTGGAGGTCCATCATGACCATGCCGCTATATTTGCCGTCATCCGCTTCGCGTTTGATTTGGTCAGTCAAATAGAGAAGGCATGTGTCAGTGGAATGAGATTTTCTGAATCCAGATTGGAACTCGTAAATCAGATTATTCTCATCGATATATCTTGCCACATGCCACACGCTGACGCTGGATTAATCATAGCTCTGGTCCATCGCTTTCACCTCCCGCATTGCTCCCGGTGAAGCTCTGACAGACCCGTCGGGAAACGCATGGACTCGAGATCGTCGGCCCCTCCGAGCGCTCAATACCAGTCAAAATAAACAAAACCGTTTCACTACTCACCAAACCAAAGGTCATTTTGCGCTGTTGAAAGTCTATTCTCCGCGGTGGTGAACCCCTCAGCACCCCACCTACTCTGTAAAATACATTATTTTTGGCATGAAATAAAGTGCATCCAACTCGACCGCCGCTTATTTCCGGGTTGTGAACCATTGTATCTGCAGTGGCCGCTAGGTGGCCTGAGGTGTGTGCGTTTTATTTCATGACAAAAATAATGTATTTTACAGAGTAGGTGGGGTGCTGAGGGGTTCACCACCGCGGAGAATATACTTTCAACAGCGCAAAACGACCTTTGGTTTGGTGAGTAGTGAAACGGTTTTGTTTATTTTGACTGGTATTGAGCGCTCGGAGGGGCCGACAATCTCGAGTCCATGCGTTTCCCGACGGGTCTGTCAGAGCTTCACCGGGAGCAATGCGGGAGGCAGTGTTGCCAGACGTACGATAATTATCGTATTTGTACGATAATTTGACCCTCTGTACGATGTACGATCAATAATTCCAAAAATGCCCAAATGTACGATAATTTCGGCATATCATCAAAAAGAGCGTGAATTCACTATTTTCCCTGGCTGCTGATCTGGGATCTGGTTTGGCTTCTCAAAATAAGCCAGGAAATCAGTCAATCTGACCCTAGATCAGTACTTGGAGACATTAAAAACACTGGTTGCATGAACCTACAGCCCATGCTTGGGAAGGGAGTGTGTAGGGGGCGGAGACTGTGTCTTAGCAACACTGTGTTAATAAGCCAATCAGCTGCTTACAAACAGCGCAGCGCCTCTCACAGCAATGGGATGCAGCACTTGTCTCAGAGGAGAGCAGAGTGGAAGTGGAAGCTCTTAGCTCTCTGACAGGCAGAATCGCTGTCATTTCTCCATTAAATCATCCCGTCATTCATATTTATCCCCCAACCTTAAAATACGGGACAAAGAGCGTCCCGTTTCAGTTCAATACGGGACACGTCTTTTAGTTTCCAAAAAAGGGACGATCCCGTATTTTACGGGACGGTTGGTAATTAACCCTAGTTGCATCTTTCCAGACCAGTTTCAGGCTTTTATTTGTGTAAGCTCCAAGAAGTTGCCTGCCTCCACACACCATATCTGATGCGTTTTTGTCACGCAGGAGTCTAAAACGAGGTAGTTTCTTACACTAAAGACGCATTTTTTGGTGAAATTACGTTTTTACGCGAGTGATTTCTCTTTTTTGGCCGTGTACGATAGTTTCATGTCAAATACGATAATTCTGAGCCTCCGGTACGATAATTCAACATTTCCCATCTGGTAACACTGGCGGGAGGTGAAAGCGATGGACCAGAGCTAGATTAATCAATGCATGTCCAGGTGAAACCCGTTAAAGATTGTTAGTCCTAGTCTCCTCTGATAGTTTCACAAAGTACATTAAGCAACAGGAATGTAGGCTATACAGTATGTAACAGTCCCTTACAGAGGCTTTACAATCCAACACAACAGCAGCAGTGTCATGTCATGAGGTAATATTTTGCCCTTAAATATTTGAAAGGAACAGTCTAGAGTCAGATAAGGTATGCAGCCTTATTTATTTTAGCTTTTAAGACAATCGTTTTGCATTAAGATTTTGCTTGAATAAATTTACATTTTAGATTTAGGCTATTGATAATACGTTTATCAATAGCCTATTACTTCAGTTAAACCAATTTAGACCCTCTAATGCCTCATGCTTGCTTTGTAAAACACCCCTGAGTTGCACTATTTTTCCATCAACTCTCTTCACCAAAAATAAGACGATCTACAAGCTTACTTTGGGTGAATATGCTCTTAGAATAAGGATGCTGTAAACGTTTATTTATATTAAATCTGTCCTAATGAAAAATTAAATGGAGGAAATCATGTTCTTTATTTCCAGTTAAATAAAGTGCAAGCTTTTGGTCATAGGCCTTCTTCAGGCATGCAGCATTAATCGACTGACAGCCTAAATTAGAACACAAATATATTTAAGAAATAGTCAATGAGATGCAGCCAAAGGGTAGAAAGGGTCTGTGTTTTTTCAGGGGTTTTCCAATTGGATGGACGTAAGCGCAGACAGACACACAGACGGACATTGATTTGGCTCATTTATAGTTAGTGTGGTTGCTATAGGCCAGGGGTCTTCACTCTGTACTTAGTCTGCTCTTTTTCCCCTCTACACCAAAGCTCTTAAAATAAAGTTCTCAAAATAAATCTACAATTAAGCTCACAACGCCTCGTGCTGCTAGGCGTTGTGAGCTTGTAGATCTGCTATTTTTGGCTAACGTTTGAGTGGTTAATATAAAAAAGGAGAAAAAGGTTTCTATCACTCAAATATTTGGAGGACCCCCTGTAGTAACGGACCCCTTGTTGAAGACCCCTGCTAGAGGCAACACACTATTGTATTCAGTCCAAGAATGTTTTGTCAGCAAAGGGAAAACCTGTTTTTCTAAAACTTTTTGAGTGATGTTATCCTGGTTGTAAGGTTAAGCTGTTGTTCATGTTGGTCAGGCAACCACACTTGCAATTTCCCAGAATTGCAACTTTCTAACTAGAAATACTGTTCCTACGAAACAGTGCTTGCATGTAACACCATGTATGGGCACAAAGATCTACACTTTGGCTGCTCCTCATTGGCTAAGGTCCCTGCCTTTGTACTGTCTGTACAAAGGCAGTGTCTTAAGTCATGTTGAGGAGAAGACTGATAGATTACGTCATTTTTGAGGAGAACTTGACTGATAGATTATGTCATTTTTGAGGAGAACTTGACTGATAGATTATGTCATTTTTGAGGAGAACTTGATAGATAAATACTGAAGCTAACATACGTGTCAGTGAGCACACAAAATTAGAACTACTGTTTCTAAGAAACAGTGTGGGCTCGCATGTAACACCATGTATGGGCACAAAGATCTACCCTTTGGCTGCACCTCATTGGCTAAGGGCCCTGTCTTTGTACTGTCGAGGAGAACTTGAATGATAGATAAATAATGAATATAACATACGTGTGCTCGCTTTTCAGCCAATAAGACAGATGACCCTCTCTTATATATTGTATGCCTGAATATTATGACAGCACCCTTTAGATTTATATTGGGTCACACTTATTGATGGTGACGTCACCAAGACTGCTGGTCCCTCATTTTCTTTTATGGCGATGATGATGTCATCAGCCACTAGCCAATGAGGTGGCTATGTTATCCTCCACTAGCCAATGAGAGTGAGTTCCGCCGCATATTTCTGCCACAGACAGTAGAAAGGCAGAGCCACTAGCCAATGAGGTTAGTCGGGGGCGTCAGGGAGATGACATGGTAATTTTGTGCTAATTAGTCTAAAAGCGCAAAATTTTGCACAGATGTAGCCCAGGGCATGCTCTAATGATTTAGCTAGGGCGCCCAAGTCTGCGACATTCGGGGTCGCCACATGCTTGCAATGGATTCAGCATCATGACAAACCCCTAGTTAGACCCCTCACATCCTACTTAAATACCCAGAAAAAAAATGTTTTTCTGGGTATCTTCCTCCTGTATAGAAAGTCAATGGGAGCCCAACTTGATTTGGCCGCTGTGGCGACCCCGAAGGTCGCCGACTCGGGCGCCCTAGCTAAATCATTAGAGCATGCCTTGAGCTACATTTGAGCAAAATTTTGCACTATTCAGTGATAATGAAAGTGGCCGGGGGTCATCTTGTTCCTTACTGGCATACATACTGAAATGTTTAGTTTTTTATAGATTTTTTACACCATTATAATGTTCTCGTATCGGTAGGCCTACGTCTCCAGCTTCAGGATATGTATGCTACTGATTTTACTATGAGACTGTGGCATTTTATGAGTTCAGTAGTTTACAATCTAGGCATTTAGCAGACATTCTTAATTCAGAGCGACTGTGGTTCTCAAAACTTTTATTTTGACCATCATAACTAAACATCATAACAAAACTACGGCCATACTCTACCCTGATTGGTCGAGGACTGGCTGGCCACCTCTGAAAATTTAATCTAGCTATGCTCGCAACACGGGCCATGGTGGAAGTCCTTATATGGTCAGCACACATTCTAGTGAGGAGATTTAATGACAGATGTACGAATTATATTTTTATTTGAATGAAATACAATCACTGAATATACCTTTAACTCCCCCGACTAGGTGGCATGATTGTATTTGAGTTCCGTCCCAGACAGTACAAAGGCAGGGCCCTTAGCCAATGAGGTGTAATTGAGGTGTGGAGAATCTGGGAGTGGTGTTAGGAGGGGCAATTAACACGTCACCTCTTGGGGGAAAGATATAATGAGTTCTGCCGTATAATGTTCTGCCGGGACTGGGAGGTAAACCAATCTGGCACGTGGAAGGTCTAGGCTCTGTGGGTTGACTCCTGGCCGGGCTCCTCCTACGGATATATATATTCAAGGAATAATATTTAAAAAAATAGCAGATCTACAAGTTCAGCGTGGCACAAAGTGTCCCTGTCAGCGGGTAGCCCGTGCCCTATAGAGACTAACCTTGGACAATAGACACAAATTCATTTGATTCGTTTTTGACGTTACTACAGTCATCACATATAGTCGGGGACGTTAGGGATATTTCACGCTATCAGTCTAAAAGTGCCAAATTCTGCGCAGATGTAGCTCAGGGCATGCTCTAATGATTTAGCTAGGGCGCCCGAGTCGGCGACCTTCGGTGGTGCCACAGCGGCCAAATCTAGTTGGGCTCCCATTGACTTTCTATACAGGAGGAAAATACCCAGAAAAACATTTTTTTTCTGTGTATTTAAGTAGGATCTGAGGGGTCTAACTAGGGCTTTGTCATAATGCTGAATCCATTGCAAGCATTTGTTTTTCACAAAAAAACATTCCTTGGGCTATAAATGGCCTAAAAAAACGATGCATGTTTGGGTGAGCATTCATGTTAGTCGGAGGCCTTAGGGTTTTTTTTTTTCTTCTCTTTATCGTTCTGGCTCTATGCCAACCATAGCAGAGTTAGTAATATCTTAAATATTTAAATATAATATATATTATGTTCCATCGCGTGAGTTCCGTCACAGACAGTACAAAGGCAGGGCTCTTAGCCAATGATGTGTGGTAAATCGGGGAGTGGTGTTAGCTGGAGTATTGGTTGAGATTCACATGACAGTTAGCACGCTGCAGAATATAGTACGAGCGAGCCCGCACTGTTTTGTAGTTACTATTATTGTAAATAAAAATGTAAAGTTGGGGTCTTTAGAACCAACCATGTGCTGTGAGACCTCTTTCATGCGATTTGGGCTAATTCGGCTTTCAATTAGTAGTCAGGAAGTAGTCAGGATTAGAGGTTTCCGCCCGTTTGGCCCGTTTCATAGTGAAGTGAAACCGGACCAATCATGGAAATTGGCCCTCTTATCGGCTCGTTAAAGTGTGAAGCTCATCATGACCATCTGGCATATGCTGCTACTGGCATAGACGGCCCGTCTCATGGCCCTAATATACTGTGTGCCTCAATATTATGACATCACCCTTTACGTTTATAGAGTACATTGGCTATTTGAGAATATCCCATCTGCAAGCTCACAAAGTGCCTGAATGTGAGCTTGTAGATAAGCCAGTTTTCCAAGCTTGAACATTTTTGAATGAGTTTGAAAGCTTCCTTTCAAACACAAATCTTTCATGTGGATCTCTGGCCCACAAGAGTTTCAGATTTTGGGTCCTTAATTAATTAATTAATCCTTAATTGGTCAAATGCACTATGAGATGGTTGCGACTGTTGGTCGCTGTTTAGCGACCTATGAAAACCTCCAGCTCATGTCCGTCCGTCCGTCCGTCCTTCCGTCCAGCTGTCTGTCACATCTCATGCTTTTCTGAGAAAATACTGATGTTGCAGATGAATGGCCAAGACAGAATTCATTTGCACTGACCTGTTCTGACATCAATGATGCAAATGTTCCATGCCAAACCATTTAAATCGTTGATTAGATTTATTTGTGACAGTTAATGGTAAAATGTGATAATGGTGACACAAAGTCCTGTCAGTGACCACCAGGTTATGATGATGATGATGATGATGATGATAATAACAAAATGTCACCCTGTTAGCCGACCCGACTCAAACGCTTAGTTCTTCTTTCTTTTTTGTCTTTACAGAACATGAAGTTGACAAGAAGAAGTCATTTGTGCGGTGGAGATAACCCGGAAGTGGTGTTAGGATGACGACCGGAGCGTCGTTGTGCCGTTACAGGGTCCACATACACACAGGTTGAATACAGCACTGCTCAATTGTCACTCAACTGTCACCCGGCAGTGATAGACACTAACCAATGGGAGAGACCTAAACGCCGGTAAAAGAACTGGTACTTTGTTGAGACTCGAATCAGCCGCACAAGAGTCAAAGTTCAAAGGTACGGCAGGAATTGCATCTGTACAAAGTAGATATCCACTCTTTACATGGCCGCAGCCAGAGCAAGGAGGATGTGCCACTAGAGAGCAAATAAGATGTATCCACTAAGGGGAGCCGCATCCATGAAGCCAGTCATGCGAGGGCCCCCATTTTGGGTTTTCCCTCTCCTCGTTCAAGTTCTTGTTCCCCTCGTGCACCAGTGACGTGCAGGAATAGCCTCTCGGCCTCCCTATCGCGTGGAGCGGTCTACGTGAAGTTGCGGTGGGGGTCGTAGGGCTGAGGAGTGCGGCTGATGGGAGGAACGAGGTGTCAAGCACTCGAAGTGCGCATTGCGTTAGGGTCTGCCGTCCCTGAGGCGGAGGATCTCAGACGTCGTTTGTGCCGTGCCCCCTCTGGTGGGTAAGACTGTGACCTAAGGTTCCCCGACGGCCCCCGGGCCGGGGTGAAGGCTCCACCCAAACGGTGCGCCGCGTTCACAAATCAGCCGTGCGAGGACCCTCCCCTCTGGGGGCAACCTCTCCTCGAACAGTGCGGGCCACCCTGGGACCCTGGGGAGCCCGCCAAGGGGAAGTCGGCAAAGTCTCGCCATATCACTGAAGCTCTTACGGCATGGGAGCCCTCTGGGCGGCCAAGACTCCAAGCCAGAAAGCTAAAACTGAGCCCTGGAGCGGTCCAGGAAGGGAGGCAACGGCCGACGCCCATGGGGGCTAGACGTTTGTCTCTAAAGCAAAGGAAGTTTGGAAGGTCCTGCCGGATGGGGGACCTTGGATGCTTGGAGCTTGTTTCTCCAGTCCCGCTGAGAGGAGTCTTAATTTCTTTTAAAACGTAAAATAAATGTAACTGTTAGCCCTCAGCTACAGGCCATTACGCAACTGTGCAAGAGGCAGTTTAGTCATTCTAGGCTTTGTGAAATTGTTTTGCAGTTGTGCAACTGTGCGATTGCATTCTAAGTTTCTGTAGCTGAGGTAAACTGTGCATTTGCAGTTTTTATTTGGAAAAAGAAATGTGTCCATTTAACTGTTAGCCCTCAGCTACTTGCCATTGTGCAACTGTGCAAGAGGCATTTTAGTCATGATAGGCTTCCATTACTTAGTGAATGTATTGTGCTGGTGTGCAACTCTGCGATTGCATTCTATATGTGTGTAGCTGAGGTAATTTAACTGTAAGCCCTCGCCTACCAGCCATTGCACAACTGTGCAAGAGGCAAAACCTGTAATCAAATCCAATTTGACTCCTGTAATGTAATTTGGCACAACGTTGGACTGACTTTATGTTGACCTCAAATGCCTCCCATAAGGCAGGAGATACAGAAGCGTTAAGAGTAAAACATCTCGCTTCAGAGACAGCACCTACCGATTAGCCATTAGACCTCTTAACTTGCACTGACCCATTATGCATAAATGTGGCAATATGTACATAGCACTTTAAACCAATGTATATACTTCTCTATGCTGCTGGGTATTGTTTCCCATTGTTTGTGTGTGTTTATGGGTGTTTGTATATGGTGTGCCCTGTCCTTGTTCTATGTATTATGTTTTATATTTTACGTCTGAGATATGATGATCATATGATGGCTAGAACTCGAAGAAGAACCATCTGTGGAAGCCGTCATTAAATACGTTTGACCCCTCAATGACATACTGGAAAAGAAAATGGCCATAGATATCCGACAGAGAGCTTGAGGAAGTCTGGACCCAAACAATGGAAGTGCACATGGAAACCATCACAGTTGCTCCAAAATGTCTCACATCACCTGCAACACCCTTTCTGTACACAGAACTACCAGAAAGATGCAAGAGGAGATTTCACATCAGCGACTTCAATGCCCAGAGTACATCATGGGGTTATGAGAAAAACAACCAAAATGGAGGTGAAGCTGAAATAGGGCATAGGATCAAGCCCCCGGAACCTTGGGGGAGCTCTGAAGCTTCATGGACATGTTGGCTGTTTTGAGGTACTGCAGTTGGGGCCAGAAACATGAACGCGCATCTAGATTTATTTGTATTGACTGTGCGTTCATACTGGTTCATGAATTGGAGCCCCAGCACATCCATGAACACAAACTATGACGCAAAACGCGTCACGTTTTACTACATTGATGAATGGGTGAAAACGCCTCATGTGCTGGGTGAGCAACTCAATGCAAGTGGACGGGCGGGGATATCTGGTGTCCTCTCTATTCTTCTTATAACTCTATGCATAGGATTGCCGCTTGTTCGCCTTTTTGATCTTGCAGAATTGCATGACGCCGACTGGAAGAATACATTGTACATACAGCTGTTCTTAGAAGACCTCAAGAATCATCCAGCCCTATGAATTCAGCCCGTCATGCAATTTTAACAAATGGAAGACGGGTCTTTTTTAAAAATACATTATATAACGGTTAGCCCTCAACTACCAGCCATTGCGCAACTGTGCAAGAGGCAGTTTAGTCATTGTAGGCTTCCATTGCTTTTGCGCAACTGTGCAAATGCATTCTAAATTTGTGTAGCTGAGGTAATTTAACTGTTAGCCCTCACCTACCAGCCATTGCGCAACTGTGCAAGAGGCATTTTAGGCATGTTAGGCCTCCATTACATTGGCATCATATAATAATATCAATATATCGATATCAAATAATGCTTTACTGGCATATATTACTCTTTGGTATGGGTGTTACATTGTGCAGTGAAGAAGCTTGGGTGGCTCTTTTGGGTCAAACAACAGCCTCTAGAGGCCCATGGGCTCTGTTTCTCTACATTTGATGTTTAGCTGTAACCCCAATCCTTGTGTTCGCAGTTGAAGTTCCCTGCATAGATGGCAGGTGCAGGTACCAGAGGGAGTGGTGAGTTCACATTGTCATGTGTCTTCAAAAGATCGGCTTCCAGCACCTCCTTCTAACACCACCTCCTTCTAACACCACCTTCTAACACCACCTCCTAACACCACCTCTTTCCATGAGGTCTTAACGGTGGTGGTGGAAGCTGATCTGTAGAAGACACATGATAATGTGAACTCGCCACTCCCACTGGTACCTGCAATTGCCATCTAGGCAGGCGACTTCAACTGCTAACACAAGGATTGGGGTCACAGCTAAACATCAAATGTAGAGAAACAGAGACCATGGGCATCTAGCGGCTGTTGTTTGACCCAAAAGAGCCCACAAGCTTCTTCACAGCAGAATGTAACACCCATACCAACCCAGACCTGGCCTATGCTGTGTGTCAGCAAAGGAAATAATTTGTGTAGCTGAGGTAATTTAACTGTTAGCCCTCACCTACCAGCCATTGCGCAACTGTGTAAGTGGCATTTTAGTCATTTTAGGCCTCCATTACTTATAGTGAACAATGTTTTGCTGTTGTGCAATTGCGTTCAAAATGTGTCTAGCTGAAGCTGAGGAAAGCGGTGCGTTGTGCAGCTTTTATTTGATATGAAAAGCAGTGCAAATGTGTTGCTTTCTAAATTAGTTGTTTGTTGGTGTTGATTGGGGGTGGGGGGGTATCCATGAGATTTCTCTTTAAGAAATCAATTTGCATGACGGGTTCATTCATAAGTGAGCCTTATCTGGAGTATGCAGTAAGATCCTGTCATCTTTCAAACCTGTAATCAAATCCAATTTGACTCCTGCAATGTCATTTGGCACAACAGACCCTGGACTGGCTTTATGTTAACCTCAAATCGCAAATAATATCAAACAATGCTTTGCTGGCATATATTCCTCTCTGGCCATAGATCCCAACTGCTTTGCATGGTACGTCATAAGATGACTAGAACTCAAAGTCGAAGAAAAAACATCTTTGGAAGCTGTCAGCGAAAACGTTTGACCCCTGAATGAACCTACTGGAATGACAATGGCCATAGATATCCGACAGAAACAGTATATGGATCAGCTGTTCTCAGCAAACCAAACCTCAAGCTTGAGGAAGTCTGTACTCAAACTATGGAAGTGCACATGGAAACCATCACGGTTGCCCTCCCAAATGTCTCACATCACCTGCAACCCCCTTCCTGTACACAGAACTACCAGAAAGATGCAAGAGGAAATTTCACATCCGCATCGGCGACTTCAATGCCCAGAGTACATCATGGGGTTATGAGAACAATGACCAAGATGGAGGTGAAGTTGAAGTAGGGCATAGGATCAAGCCCCCGGAACCTTGGGGGAGCTCTGAAGCGCCATGGACATGTTGGCCGTTTTGAGGTACTGCAGTTGGGGCCAGAAACATGAACGCGCATCTAGGCTTCTTTGTATTGACTGCGCGTTCATACCGGAAGTGCTTATTCATGAATTGGAGCCCCAGCGCGTCCATGAATACAAACTATGATGCAAAACGCGTCACATAGGCTCCACTACGTCACGTTTTACTACACAGATGAATGGGTGAAAACGCCTCATGCGCTGGGTGAGCAACTCAATGCAAGTGGACGGGCGGGGATATCAGGTGTCCTCTCTATTCTTCTTATAACTCTATGCATAGGATTGCCGCTTGTTGGCCTTTTTGATCTTGCAGAATTGCATGACGCCGACTGGAAGAATACATTGTACATACAGCTGTTCTTAGAAGATCTCAAGAATCTTCCGGCCCTATGAATTCAACCCGTCATGCAATTGTAACAAATGGAAGACGGGTCTTTTTTTTTTAAAGTACATTATATTTAACGGTTAGCCCTCAACTACCAGCCATTGCGCAACTGTGCAAGAGGCAGTTTAGTCATTTTAGGCTACCATTGCTTTTGCGTTTGCGCAACTGTGCAAATGCATTCTAAATTTGTGTAGCTGAGGTTACTGTATACCCCTGTATCTTTCCTCTGTAATTTCTACTTTTCTACCATCTATTTCTTCCTCTTCTGTCTTTGGGCCATGTTCTCCTCCATCCCTCTCGTCCTGTGTCCTGGCAGACATCAATGAGTGTGAGAGGAACCCCCTGCTGTGTCGTGGAGGGACCTGCCTGAACACAGACGGGCTCCGTTTGTGAAGGTGGGTGTTATACATCACTCATAATGGGCAGCATAGGTGGCTCGGGAGGTTAGAGTGCACGTCTGGTCCCCGGGTTCGATCCCCCTCCAGGCTGCAGTGTGGAAGTGTCCTTGAGTAACAGACTGATCCTAACCACTCCCCGGGCACTGCTTTGATAGAGACCAGTGCTCCTAATAGTTAGGATAAACGGGTAAATGCAGAGGGAACATTCCAGGTACTGCACAGTACAGCATGTACAATTGTTCTTGGCAACAACTAAAGGGGACACAATTATTATTATATGGTAAACTACTGAAAGATGTTCATTTATATGGTCTTTTCTCTGCACCTTGGGACTATGGATAAAACCCATTAAAGAATATTTATCATCAAATGACTGAAAGTAACCTTATTTCTGAGTTGTACAGTACAGTAAATCACACGTGATATAATGTATGATACTTTGTGTGTTCTCGCAGATGTGAAGGAGTGTCAGCTGAGTGACAACCTGTGTAAGAATGGCCACTGTGTCAACATGGTGGGAAACTACCAGTGCTGCTGTGACACAGGTTACCAGGCCACGCCGGACCGGCAGGGCTGTGTTGGTGAGTGGAAAACTGCATACTCTATACCACTGGTTCCTAAACACGGGGTTTACAGTATGGGTCCCTTTATTTTTAGTTTCCTACATTTTGTTTTTAATTATTATTTCAAAACGTTTTCAAAAAACAATTTCAGTAATTTCGTGAAGAAAAATCTAAGAAATGCCATTAATTTAAAAAAAATTAAGAAGTTGTGAAAATAGCCGATTTACAAGCACACAACTTGGCGCGAAGCGATGCTATTTTCATTAAACTTTTCACAATTTTCACAGGAAAACATCTAATTCCTCTTTGCAAGTGTCATGAGGGCTACCAGGAGACCCCCACCAAGCAGGACTGTAATGGTATGTACAGTATGTATGTATTTATGTATGTATCTGTGTTAATATAACTCTGAGTGTAGAGATTCATTCAAATGGACCCTTAAATGAACTCTGAGAATTGTACTCATGTACAGTATGTATTGATTGAGTGATTGAATACTTTATTAACAGTTTGCACAGTACAGATGTACATTTATATAATAATGCTAAAAGGATAACAAAACAAAAAGCACTAATGGGTTGTTTCCATTGTGGTCCTATCATGTGGGGAGGGGTGGCCTGCCAACTTTGAGAGCCTTTTACTCAGACTCTTGGTTAGGGGTTTAACAACATTCTAACAAGAATTTCTTCTTCAAATACAGCATACTCAGATTTCAATGCATGTCATATCATTTGAAAGCTTCACATTTTGTACTTTCAAAATGTGTAAAAAGTACCAAATGCCCCCGTTTCCTAAAGCATTGTAATTAGGTCACATGTGTGCTCATGTGAGTTGGATATGTATGCTGTCTTAACCCTCTCCATAGACATTGTGAATGGAGTGATGTGCCGCAGCGGCCGCTGTGTCAACACCGAGGGAAGCTTCCAGTGTATCTGCAACGCTGGCTTTGAGATCACTCCTGACGGCAAGAACTGCATTGGTGAGGAATCTACATGAGACGAGCAATAACATATAATGGATTGATGGGTGAAATAGCAAGAATAGTACATCTACAAGTTCACAATGTGTTGCCGTGAGCTTGTAGATCTGCTATTTTCACAGTTTTAGATTTTTTAAGTATCCAAATTTCTTTCCGTGTCTCTCCAGACCACAATGAGTGCTCCCAGATCCAGGAGTCCCAGGCTGCCCGTATGATCTACAGCACCACAGGCCTCTTCAGGGCCTTCAATAAGTAAGAACACTATAAGCTCAAGAATAGTATTTTAACTGGGGACCCCCCCACCCTGACGAGCACTAAGAGGTGAGGCATTACATTTTGAATAACACGGTTCTATTGTGAAAATAGCAGATCTACATGCTCACAACGCCTCGCAACGCAATGAGCATGTAGAGCGGCTATTTTCACAATGTCTGCCTCTAATATTTGACAATTTGTCCAAAGTTTAATTTGTCATTTTAGAGGTATTAAAAAGTCCTTAAATTGTCACTTTAGAAATGTGTAGATACCCTCTGTACACTTAAACTTTATGGTGGTTTGTTTACTGTTGAGTGAGAAAACAATGTTGCACATTAAGTTATTCATCTGGGGACCCCCCAAAATAATTTGGTCCCGACCCACAGGTTGAGAACCACTGGTCTAGGGGTGAAGGTCCTTTCCACCACTGCGGAGACGAGTGGTTTGCCTCCTCGGTTTCACGTTTCATACCACCATCGTTTGATAATGTAAAAACAGTTAATAGGTTCAACAGCATTTGTGCCTGGTGATATGATGCAAATATTGAGCATCTACACCAGTGGTTCCCAAACTTTTCAGGGAACCCCAAAAGAGGCATTAGACGGTTGTCCCTAGTGAACTAATTAAACAATTGAAAATAGTGGATCTACAAGCACACAACGTGTCGCTTCGTGCCACTTTCCACGCTTGGAGAGCGTCTATTTTCACTACTTATTTATGGAATTTCTTAGTTTTGTTTGTCTGTTTTAAAGTGTATACAATTATTTTAAATGAGTGGGACTGAGTTACCAGGGCCCAAGGTGGAGGGGCCTTAATTATTTCATAGCTATTTAGCTATTGAAAAATAGCAGATATACCAGCTCACAGCGCGCTGCAAGCTTGTAGATCTGCTATATTTGAAAAATCATGAACATTTGTGCAAGTCTTGAATATTTGAAATCCTTCTAAGTTTTTTTTAACCTATGTTTCTATGTTAGTAGTGAGAAGGAAGATGAGGTCCGCACACTGGTGGCTTGCTCCCAAATTGGATACTTTATTAAAGCATTAAACGGACAACGTTTCGACGCCCTTCGGCGTCTTCATCAGGTCTGACTTTAGACCTGAGCAAGCCACCAGTGTGCGGACCTCATCTTCCTTCTCATGTATGTACTTTTAGTCCAGCACCTGGTGCCACTATGTTTTGGGATGTGCGTGCCTCTCTCTGTCCTCTATGTCAGTAGTGCTCACACTTTTTCTTGTGAAGGAACCCCAAAATGTTATGTATTTGGCCACAGACCCCCATCTCAAAATATTTAGTTCCAGGGACCCCCCAGAAGCAAAATTTGAGTTACAAATGTTTTTTTTTTTTTTTTTTTTTTTACATATATTCAAAGATTTGCACACATTTTCACAACTTTTTTCAAAAATAGCAGATCTACAGGCTCGCAGCGCGGCCGCGTTGTGAGCTTGTATATCATCTATTTTTCGATAGCTAAATTATATAAAATAATTAAAGCCCCTCCACCTTGGGCCTTAGTAACTCAGTCTCACTCCCCCCCCCCCCCCCCCCCCTTGTGACACCCCTGACCCCTGCATATCATATCCGTAAGTGCCCTTGTGGTCAGACTTGGTGTGGACTTGACACACATACTCCTTCACCCCCTCAGGGCTGGCTTCCTTCTGGGCGGCCGACACAGAGACTTGAAGTTCCTGCCCCCTCCGGGTGACACCCCGTGCTACGAGGCGCTGCTGCTCAAGGACAGGATGTGCATGGAGCCCATCAAGGAGTACAAGCACGACCTGCTGGGCCCCCAGTCCCTGACCCACACCTCCTTCACACCCTGCCCTGTGGACACGGTCAGGTAATACCACAACAATACAATATACTGTACAGTCAGGTTGATTCATATAGAGGAGGGGTGGGCAACTTTGATGAAGGAGAGAGACACTATATTTTCACAGTGACTCCAGAGGGACACAATGCATATACAGTAAAAAAATAGCCCATATGCAAGCTCAAAGCGCGTCGCAGTGCTATTTTGCTATTTTTTTATTGGAATCCAGAAAAGTAACATCTTTATTTAATTTCCAATGCATTTATATGCTCTTATGTTGACTTTATGAACTTAAATACAAATACATTTTGCATAGTAATAGTCATTAAGCAACAATAATATCTCAATATTCAGACATTACCCTGGGGCCGCATTAAGTGAAGGTGAGGGCCACATGTGGTCCCCGGGCCACCAGTTTCCCATTCTTGATATAGTGTGCTGCGTAACCAGCACAACATGGCAGCATCTGCTAGGGTCTGCGATAAGCCTGCAGGCTTATATTTTTATGTTTTTATTATCTCTTATTTAATTCTTCATTCATTCATATAAGTGTAAACCGAGAGCTCTGTTTTATAGTGACACAGCTCATAAGCCGTGAGAGTGATGAACCTGCAAAAAAAAAAACTTTGGGCATGCGTGTTGGTGTTGAACACAATGAACACTCAACTTTACTGTGGCATGCGTATAAGCATTAAATGGGCAGTTCCATTTCTATCTAGACATGTTCTATGGCGTACCTACCTACCCGTGTGTGGTGCTTTGTACCGTAGATGGTGCTGCCGCCCCATTTGGAGCGTATCTGGGAGAAGTTGGCAGAGAACATCCAGGAGCTGTGGCAGTCACGCGCATCGAGCAGGGCTGGACTTATGGATCGGTGTGTAACAGGAGACCTTATGTATTTTATAAAATGTGGACTCAAATAAATAATTAAAATGTGTGTACGTGCAAGCGTGCGTGCGGCAACTAAGGATGGGACGATGCACGATATTATCGTTTATCGTGATAAACATTCACGATAATTGTATCACAGAGATTTAATTTATCGTGATATCGTCCTCTGTCATGCATTGGGATCAATTCACCTTTTATTTGCCGAGCTGCATATCCGGTACCATTTTAAACCCTCTATAATTGGTAAAAGGTACTTATAATATACGTACTTGATACAATCTTTTTTCACTCTCTATCAAATGTCTTTGCCAAAAAATTGCCCATCTGAAAGCTCACAAGGCGTCACTACGCGGCGTGCTGTGAGCTTGTAGATCTGCTATTTTGTGGCACATGTTCCACCCCAGCATATTGTATTTTGATTATCGAGATAATATCGTGAATCGCTATTATTTTGTCACAATCATCGTTATATGACATTTTCATATTGTCCCATCGCTAGTGGCAACAGTGGTAATAGTGTTTCAAGCTGTCTTTTGCTGGAATGAGTAGCCTCTAACTTTCCTTGTCTTCTCTCACAGTTCAGGGACGACAACAAGAATCTTCATCCCTGTCTGGTGGACTTCCAGAGCCTCCCTGAGCCAGAGAGGAACTACAACCTCCACAGGTCTGCAGAGTCCCTCAAGTGAGTGTGAGAAGTGGTTTAGAATGCAGTCATTAAAAAGAGCTTAAGTACAGTATGAAATCACACATTGCTGGAACAGTTAAATCTCTCATCATTTGTCTGTATTTCTCTCTTCTCTCTCTCTCTCTCTCTCTCTCTCTCTAGGTTGTCCTCAGACGAGCCCTCCATCGTCGCTTCCAGGATTCCAGATCCAGGATCTTTCATTTTTTGTTATATAATATAACAATACAAGTTGTAAATAATAAAAGCCATGAATGTACATTACATGTCCAACCTGGTAGCCTTCCAGAGCAGTGGCCTTCTCTGGTAGCTTCTTGTTGGAGGTGTTCCCCAGGCCCAGCCTACCATCGTCGCCGTTCCCAAAGGAGAACAACTTCTCATCAGCGGTCACCACTGCAGAGTGCTTGAACCCACAGGACATCTAAACCAGGACAACACCTGGTCTAGATAACCCTCACAGACACCAGACCCTGAGGCTGAGTGTTGTCCGGTAGCTAGCATTGGGGTCTGGTGTCTGGTTTTGTTCAGGCGCTGAGAGAGAGAGAGAGAGTTTGGTCCGTTAGCTAGCATTAGAGTCTGGCGTCTGGTTTTGTTCAGGCGCTGAGAGAGAGAGAGTGTGGTCCGGTAGCCAGCATTAGAGTCTGGCGTCTGGTTTTGTTCAGGCGCTGAGAGAGAGAGAGTTTGGTCCGGTAGCTAGCATTAGAGTCTGGCGTCTGGTTTTGTTCAGGCGCTGAGAGAGAGAGAGAGAGAGTTTGGTCCGGTAGCTAGCATTAGAGTCTGGCGTCTGGTTTTGTTCAGGCGCTGAGAGAGGGAGAGAGAGTTTGGTCCGGTAGCCAGCATTAGAGTCTGGCGTCTGGTTTTGTTCAGGCGCTGAGAGAGGGAGAGAGAGTTTGGTCCGGTAGCCAGCATTAGAGTCTGGCGTCTGGTTTTGTTCAGGCGCTGAGAGAGAGAGAGTTTGGTCCGGTAGCCAGCATTAGAGTCTGGCGTCTGGTTTTGTTCAGGCGCTGAGAGAGAGAGAGTTTGGTCCGGTAGCTAGCATTAGAGTCTGGCGTCTGGTTTTGTTCAGGCGCTGAGAGAGAGAGAGTTTGGTCCGGTAGCTAGCATTAGAGTCTGGCGTCTGGTTTTGTTCAGGCGCTGAGAGAGAGAGAGTTTGGTCCGGTAGCTAGCATTAGAGTCTGGCGTCTGGTTTTGTTCAGGCGCTGAGAGAGAGAGAGTTTGGTCCGGTAGCTAGCATTAGAGTCTGGCGTCTGGTTTTGTTCAGGCGCTGAGAGAGAGAGAGAGTGGTCCGGTAGCTAGCATTAGAGTCTGGCGTCTGGTTTTGTTCAGGCGCTGAGAGAGAGAGAGAGAGTTTGGTCCGGTACCTAGCATTAGAGTCTGGCGTCTGGTTTTGTTCAGGCGCTGAGAGAGAGAGAGAGTTTGGTCCGGTAGCTAGCATTAGAGTCTGGCGTCTGGTTTTGTTCAGGCGCTGAGAGAGAGAGTTTTGTCCGGAAGCTAGCATTAGAGTCTGGCGTCTGGTTTTGTTCAGGCGCTGAGAGAGAGAGAGTTTGGTCCGGAAGATAGCATTAGAGTCTGGCGTCTGGTTTTGTTCAGGCGCTGAGAGAGAGAGAGTTTGGTCCGGTAGCTAGCATTAGAGTCTGGCGTCTGGTTTTGTTCAGGCGCTGAGAGAGAGAGAGAGAGTTTGGTCCGGTAACTAGCATTAGAGTCTGGCGTCTGGTTTTGTTCAGGCGCTGAGAGAGAGAGAGAGAGTTTGGTCCGGTAGCTAGCATTAGAGTCTGGCGTCTGGTTTTGTTCAGGCGCTGAGAGAGAGAGAGTTTGGTCCGGTAGCTAGCATTAGAGTCTGGCGTCTGGTTTTGTTCAGGCGCTGAGAGAGAGAGAGAGAGTTTGGTCCGGTAGCTAGCATTAGAGTCTGGTGTCTGGTTTTGTTCAGGCGCTGAGAGAGAGAGAGAGAGTTTGGTCCGGTAGCTAGCATTAGAGTCTGGCGTCTGGTTTTGTTCAGGCGCTGAGAGAGAGGGAGAGAGAGTTTGGTCCGGTAGATAGCATTAGAGTCTGGCGTCTGGTTTTGTTCAGGCGCTGAGAGAGAGAGAGTTTGGTCCGGTAGCTAGCATTAGAGTCTGGCGTCTGGTTTTGTTCAGGCGCTGAGAAGGAGAGAGAGAGTTTGGTCCGGTAGCTAGCATTAGAGTCTGGCTTCTGGTTTTGTTCAGGCGCTGAGAGAGAGGGAGAGAGTTTGGTCCGGTAGCTAGCATTAGAGTCTGGCGTCTGGTTTTGTTCAGGCGCTGAGAGAGAGGGAGAGAGAGTTTGGTCCGGTAGCTAGCATTAGAGTCTGGTGTCTGGTTTTGTTCAGGCGCTGAGAGAGAGAGAGAGAGAGTTTGGTCCGGTAGCTAGCATTAGAGTCTGGCGTCTGGTTTTGTTCAGGCGCTGAGAGAGAGAGAGAGTTTGGTCCGGTAGGTAGCATTAGAGTCTGGCGTCTGGTTTTGTTCAGGCGCTGAGAGTGAGAGAGAGAGTTTGGTCCGGTAGCTAGCATTAGAGTCTGGCGTCTGGTTTTGTTCAGGCGCTGAGAGAGAGAGAGTTTGGTCCGGTAGCTAGCATTAGAGTCTGGCGTCTGGTTTTGTTCAGGCGCTGAGAGAGAGAGAGAGTTTGGTCCGGTAGCTAGCATTAGAGTCTGGCGTCTGGTTTTGTTCAGGCGCTGAGAGAGAGAGAGAGAGTGGTCCGGTAGATAGCATTAGAGTCTGGCGTCTGGTTTTGTTCAGGCGCTGAGAGAGAGAGTTTTGTCCGGAAGCTAGCATTAGAGTCTGGCGTCTGGTTTTGTTCAGGCGCTGAGAGAGAGAGAGTTTGGTCCGGAAGATAGCATTAGAGTCTGGCGTCTGGTTTTGTTCAGGCGCTGAGAGAGAGAGAGTTTGGTCCGGTAGCTAGCATTAGAGTCTGGCGTCTGGTTTTGTTCAGGCGCTGAGAGAGAGAGAGAGAGTTTGGTCCGGTAACTAGCATTAGAGTATGGCGTCTGGTTTTGTTCAGGCGCTGAGAGAGAGAGAGAGTTTGGTCCGGTAGCTAGCATTAGAGTCTGGCGTCTGGTTTTGTTCAGGCGCTGAGAGAGAGAGAGTTTGGTCCGTTAGCTAGCATTAGAGTCTGGCGTCTGGTTTTGTTCAGGCGCTGAGAGAGAGAGAGAGAGTTTGGTCCGGTAGCTAGCATTAGAGTCTGGTGTCTGGTTTTGTTCAGGCGCTGAGAGAGAGAGAGAGAGTTTGGTCCGGTAGCTAGCATTAGAGTCTGGCGTCTGGTTTTGTTCAGGCGCTGAGAGAGAGGGAGAGAGAGTTTGGTCCGGTAGATAGCATTAGAGTCTGGCGTCTGGTTTTGTTCAGGCGCTGAGAGAGAGAGAGTTTGGTCCGGTAGCTAGCATTAGAGTCTGGCGTCTGGTTTTGTTCAGGCGCTGAGAGAGAGTTTGGTCCGGTAGCTAGCATTAGAGTCTGGCGTCTGGTTTTGTTCAGGCGCTGAGAGAGAGAGAGAGAGTTTGGTCCGGTAGCTAGCATTAGAGTCTGGCGTCTGGTTTTGTTCAGGCGCTGAGAGAGAGAGGGAGAGTTTGTTCCGGTAGCTAGCATTAGAGTCTGGCGTCTGGTTTTGTTCAGGCGCTGAGAGAGAGAGAGAGAGTTTGTTCCGGTAGCTAGCATTAGAGTCTGGCGTCTGGTTTTGTTCAGGCGCTGAGAGAGAGAGAGAGAGAGTTTGGTCCGGTAGCTAGCATTAGAGTCTGGCGTCTGGTTTTGTTCAGGCGCTGAGAGAGAGAGGGAGAGTTTGGTCCGGTAGCTAGCATTAGAGTCTGGCGTCTGGTTTTGTTCAGGCGCTGAGAGAGCGAGAGTTTGGTCCGGTAGCTAGCATTAGAGTCTGGCGTCTGGTTTTGTTCAGGCGCTGAGAGAGAGAGAGTTTGGTCCGGTAGCTAGCATTAGAGTCTGGCGTCTGGTTTTGTTCAGGCGCTGAGAGAGAGAGTTTGGTCCGGTAGCTAGCATTAGAGTCTGGTTTTGTTCAGGCGCTGAGAGAGAGAGAGAGAGAGTTTGGTCCGGTAGCTAGCATTAGAGTCTGGCGTCTGGTTTTGTTCAGGCGCTGAGAGAGAGAGAGAGAGAGTTTGGTCCGGTAGCTAGCATTAGAGTCTGGCGTCTGGTTTTGTTCAGGCGCTGAGAGAGAGAGAGAGAGAGTTTGGTCCGGTAGCTAGCATTAGAGTCTGGCGTCTGGTTTTGTTCAGGCGCTGAGAGAGAGAGAGAGAGTTTGGTCCGGTAGCTAGCATTAGAGTCTGGCGTCTGGTTTTGTTCAGGCGCTGAGAGAGAGAGAGAGAGAGTTTGGTCCGGTAGCTAGCATTAGAGTCTGGCGTCTGGTTTTGTTCAGGCGCTGAGAGAGAGAGAGAGAGAGTTTGGTCCGGTAGCTAGCATTAGAGTCTGGCGTCTGGTTTTGTTCAGGCGCTGAGAGAGAGAGAGAGAGTTTGGTCCGGTAGCTAGCATTAGAGTCTGGCGTCTGGTTTTGTTCAGGCGCTGAGAGAGAGAGAGAGAGAGAGTTTGGTCCGGTAGCTAGCATTAGAGTCTGGCGTCTGGTTTTGTTCAGGCGCTGAGAGAGAGAGAGAGAGTTTGGTCCGGTAGCTAGCATTAGAGTCTGGCGTCTGGTTTTGTTCAGGCGCTGAGAGAGAGAGAGAGAGAGAGAGTTTGGTCCGGTAGCTAGCATTAGAGTCTGGCGTCTGGTTTTGTTCAGGCGCTGAGAGAGAGAGAGTTTGGTCCGGTAGCTAGCATTAGAGTCTGGCGTCTGGTTTTGTTCAGGCGCTGAGAGAGAGAGAGTTTGGTCCGGTAGCTAGCATTAGAGTCTGGCGTCTGGTTTTGTTCAGGCGCTGAGAGAGAGAGAGTTTGGTCCGGTAGCTAGCATTAGAGTCTGGTTTTGTTCAGGCGCTGAGAGAGAGAGAGAGAGAGTTTGGTCCGGTAGCTAGCATTAGAGTCTGGCGTCTGGTTTTGTTCAGGCGCTGAGAGAGAGAGAGAGAGAGTTTGGTCCGGTAGCTAGCATTAGAGTCTGGCGTCTGGTTTTGTTCAGGCGCTGAGAGAGAGAGAGAGAGTTTGGTCCGGTAGCTAGCATTAGAGTCTGGCGTCTGGTTTTGTTCAGGCGCTGAGAGAGAGAGAGTTTGGTCCGGTTGCTAGCATTAGAGTCTGGAGTCTGGTTTTGTTCAGGCGCTGAGAGAGGGAGAGAGAGTTTGGTCCGGTAGCTAGCATTAGAGTCTGGCGTCTGGTTTTGTTCAGGCGCTGAGAGAGAGAGAGTTTGGTCCGGTAGCTAGCATTAGAGTCTGGCGTCTGGTTTTGTTCAGGCGCTGAGAGAGAGAGAGTTTGGTCCGGTAGCTAGCATTAGAGTCTGGCGTCTGGTTTTGTTCAGGCGCTGAGAGAGAGAGAGTTTGGTCCGGTAGCTAGCATTAGAGTCTGGCGTCTGGTTTTGTTCAGGCGCTGAGAGAGAGAGAGAGAGAGTTTGGTCCGGTAGCTAGCATTAGAGTCTGGCGTCTGGTTTTGTTCAGGCGCTGAGAGAGAGAGGGAGAGTTTGGTCCGGTAGCTAGCATTAGAGTCTGGCGTCTGGTTTTGTTCAGGCGCTGAGAGAGAGAGAGAGAGTTTGGTCCGGTAGCTAGCATTAGAGTCTGGCGTCTGGTTTTGTTCAGGCGCTGAGAGAGAGAGAGAGAGAGAGAGTTTGGTCCGGTAGCTAGCATTAGAGTCTGGCGTCTGGTTTTGTTCAGGCGCTGAGAGAGAGAGAGTGAGTTTGGTCCGGTAGCTAGCATTAGAGTCTGGCGTCTGGTTTTGTTCAGGCGCTGAGAGAGAGAGAGTGAGTTTGGTCCGGTAGCTAGCATTAGAGTCTGGCGTCTGGTTTTGTTCAGGCGCTGAGAGAGAGAGAGTGAGTTTGGTCCGGTAGCTAGCATTAGAGTCTGGCGTCTGGTTTTCTTCAGGCGCTGAGAGAGAGAGAGAGAGTTTGGTCCGGTGCGCAACTGTGCAAATGCATTCTAAATTTGTGTAGCTGAGGTAATTTAACTGTTAGCCCTTACCTACCAGCCAATTGCGCAACTGTGCAAGAGGCATTTTAGTCATTTTAGGCCTCCATTACATTGGCATCATGTAATAATATTCAATATATCTATCAAATAATGCTTTACTGGCATAGTACTCTTTGGTATGGGTGTTACATTGTGCAGTGAAGAAGCTTGTGGGGCTCTTCTGGGACAAACAACAGCCTATAGAGGCCCATGGGCTCTGTATCTCTACATTTGATGTTTAGCTGTGACCCCAGTCCTTGTGTTCGCAGTTGAAGTTCCTTGCATAGATGGCAGGTGCAGGTACCAGAGGGAGTGGTGAGTTCACATTGTCATGTGTCTTCAACAGATCGGCTTCCAGCACCTCCTTCTAACACCTCTTTCTAACACCACCTCCTTCTAACCCCTCTTTCTAACACCACCTTCTAACACCACCTCCTAACACCACCTCTTTCCATGAGGTCTTAGTGGTGGTGGTGGAAGCTGATCTGTAGAATACCAGTGGGAGTATAGTGTATATAAGAGGGTCAAACGTTTTCGCTGACAGCTTCCAAAGATGTTTTTTCTTCGACTTTGAGTTCTAGTCATCTCATGACGTACCATGCAAAGCAGTTGGGATCTATGGCCAGAGAGGAATATATGCCAGCAAAGCAAAGTTTGATATTATTTGCGATTTGTGGTTAACATAAAGCCAGTCCAGGGTCTGTTGTGCCAAATGACATTGCAGGAGTCAAATTGGATTTGATTACAGGTTTGAAAGATGACAGGATCTTACTGCATACTCCAGATAAGACTCACTTATGAATGAACCCGTCATGCAAATTGATTTCTTAATCTCATGGATACCCCCTCACCCCCAATCAACACCAACAAACAACTAATTTAGAAAGCAATATACTATTATATACTCCAACTATATAATAGTGGGAATATACTCATATTACCCTCCTAATACGTGAGCAGACCGTGTTTTTTCAATATCTTTTTTCTTTTATTTTTAATAATTCTTTTGGAAAATGGAAAACATTAAATACAATTATATTTTATTGAAAATAAATGAAAAAGGTTTTTGAAAAAACACGGCCTGCTCACGTATTAGGATGGTATTATGAGTCACCAGAAAAAATAATGGGTGTTTTTAATGAATCTATCATGGTTAAAATGGAGTTTGAAGTTACAATGAGTGTGTGGGGAGAGGTCCTGGAGGAGGAGGGCCAGATAACATTTACATCAAATATCTAAATATTGAATGAAGCAAATTAAAATCTGTTAAGGGTGTTCATAAAAGCCTGATTAGACGATAAAATGACCAAAAGTTTTTTTGAAAGTGGAATATCCCTTTAAGTTAATTGTTTTTATTGTTTGTCTCATGCAACTTCCTTGAAATCTGGATGGATATGTGTAAATATGTATCTTATTGTAACCATGTTGTATACATATCTGTTTCATGTTGTCTCGCCAGATTTTGTCTTGTCTTGTCACCCCTCCCCATGTGTTCTGTCCTGTGTCCCCCCCTCCCCGGTGTGTCCCCCACTCTCGGCCTGAACCTTGTCGTGGTGAGTGGGCTTTAAACCAAGACAGGCCATTTAAACGACAACATACAGTATGAGATGGTGTTGCTGTAACACAAGGAATATCAGAATAACCATAGCACTAATGACCTTTAATATATCATGATCTAATCTCTATAATTGTGGGCCCGCTGAAAGCGAGACCAGTAAGTTCTCCCAAGTATGTAAGGTTATTCTCCTCAAAACTGTGGACAGAACAAAGGCAGGGCCTTTAGCCAATGAGGCAGCTGCATTCTTGGTGACATCACCAACAAGTGCGACCTGATATAAATAAAAGGAGAGACTCTGCAGACAGATCTCTATAGGAAACCCACTGACCGAAACACTTTACTTCGTGGGGACAGCTTTCACCCCAGGCACCTTATAAAAAGTCTCCCTATTAGCCAATTTCATAGGGCCAGGAGGGTGTGCAGCTCAGATAAGCACTATAAGAGGCAAGCTGATGATCTCACTAACAGATTCCAGGCACGGGGTTACAATACAGAATGGATCAATATCGCTTCTCAGCGGTTTGAGTGTGTCACAGGAGGAATGTTTAAAACCTAATACACGACAACAACAGAGGAACAATTCACCTCTGTGTGTCACTACGTATTCACCCATGGGCTTTGAGGTAAGGAAAATCCTGCTCAAACATTGGCACATAGTCCAATCTGATCCCAGACTCAAGCAGGTTTTCAAGGAACCTCCTAGACTGGTGTTCAGACGCCCTCCTAATCTGAGATACCTACTGGTCCATTCATACATGAAACCCAGCTCTAACTCTAACTTTTTAGCTGACATTCCTCAGGGTAACTTTAAATGCTCTAACTGTGCACAGTGTGGTTATACCACCAGGTGTAAATATTTCACTCATCCACATAACGGAAAAGAGGTGGCTATACGAGGTACCATTACATGCTCCACAACTTTTGTAGTTTATCTTATAAAGTGCCCCTGTGGGCTTGCCTATATAGGCAAGACTAACAGAGCTCTCCGCACTAGAATCAGTGAACACAGAAGTAACATTAGATGCGGTGATGAACGTAATCCAGTGGCAGCACATTTAAAAAAATATGGTCATAGCATCACCTCGTTCAGCTATTGGGGAATTGAGAGGGTAGAAAAACCTCTGCGAGGAGGTGATCACAACCGTCTCCTTCAAAGAGAAGCATACTATATCTACACACTCAATACTATGTCCCCCTGTGGACTCAATGAAGAGTTCGATGTTAAACCTTTTCTGTAATTTTGACCTTTTTTGTTTGTTCATATACTGCATTTTTGCAAATATTTGTTGTTACAGTCCAACATTATTGCCCTCACTATTTTGAATACTTTTTGTGTACTATTTATTTATTTTCCTTTGGTCTTTATTTTAGGCGCTTATTGAGGCACACTGTATTGCATACTTGGTATCTGACTAGCTGTTTTTTATAGCTTTAACCAGTATTAGTTCTGGTAGATTATTTAATTACTGGCTCTTTAGCCTTTTCAACTGCTCAAGATCTTTTTAATACTGCACTGTGTTAACTTCATGTATAGATCTGGTGGGTGTTGCCTTTAAGCAGATCACCCCAGCTGTTGCGCATGTCTTTAATGTGTCCTCCTTCCGGTTATTTAACTGGCTAGCCTACTCTGATATTCACTTAGACCTGATGAAGACTCCGAGAGGGGTCGAAACGTTGTCACGCTGATGTTTTTTTTTTATAAAAAACTACTCCTGGGAGCTCCTATCCAGTGTGCGGACATTCCTCTCCTTTAAATAAATAACAACACCCACATGAAATCTTTTGTAGTTTTTGAAATATTTAACTTGAAGCATCCAATGCATTTCCAAACGGAAATAAGTCTGGAGAGCAAGGAAGAGAGAACCGTTGGGTAGATCTTTATGCCCATACATGGTGTTCCATACATGGTATTCCATGCAAGCCCACGCTATCTTCATTATTTATCTATCAGTCAAGTTCTCTTCAAAATGACGTAATCTATCAGTCAAGTTCTCCTCAAAATGACAATGCCTTTGTACCGACAGTACCCGACAAAATGAGTTGCAGCCAAAGGGCAGATCTTTGTGCCCATCCATGGTGTTACATGCAAGCCCACACTGTTTCTTAGGAACGGTATTTCTAGTTTTATTTGATATATTCAGTATAATGTGTACGATCAGACAGTGACAACTCTGTTCCATTGTTTGTGGACATGTCCCAAAATAAAGGAGTTTGGGGAGGAGGTTAGAAAGGAGTTACAACGGATACTAATATTGAGCTAGACCCAAAACTCTTCCTATTAGGCCTTTACCCGATTGGCCATAAGATAAAAAATTGCAAGATAACATTTTTGGACCTTGGGTTCCTACAAGCCAAAAGGGTTATCGCCCTTTCATGGAAAAAGACAGGGAAACCTAGCATCGCTCAGTGTTTTAAGGAACTGTCTTTATGCCTTCCTTTAGAAAGAATTACTTACACTCTCAAAAACGAACAAGAGCTATTTGAGAAAATATGGGGAAGTTTTATTCAGTATGTCAAGGGAAATGACCTTTCCTATCTGATGGAGGAACCAGGAGTGGGGTGACTGTTTCTTTGTTTTGTTTTCCCTCTACGGTCATTTGTCTGGCTTGCTGTGATGTTGATGTGATGTACGTGCTTTATGTTATGATTATTTTGTATTCTTTGGGGTTTTGTTTTCTGTGGGGTTTTGTTTGTTTATTTTTCTGAGCTGTTGTGATGTATATATTGTTTTGAATGTAAAAATAAAAATAAACATTGTTTAAAAATATATATATTATAGTCTAGAGGGACGGGGGGTCTGCGCGCATAGGGTGGATTTTTCTTTCACCACCTGTTTTTTTTCTTTCTTCTTAATCCTTTAAGTGTGTATGTTAATATTCTGCCAAGTACCAAGCTCAAATATTGTCCAATAGGGTTCCTTTTAAATCTTTATAACACGTCACCCCAACCCGAAAAGGGAAGAAAATTAAGAAAATGCATTGACCTTTTATGTAAACAACTCAGAGACAAATGAACACATTTTACCATACAATTTGGACCCAAGGGATTCATTGAAATGGATACTATTATGTAACAGGTTCCACTAGGGTGGATTTGACAATTTGAGTTGAAGATTTGTGTGTGTGTGTGTGTGTGTGTGTGTGTGTGTGTGTGTGTGTGTGTGTGTGTGTGTGTGTGTGTGTGTGTGTGTGTGTGTGTGTGTGTGTGTGTGTGTGTGTGTGTGTGTGTGTGTGTGTGTGTGTGTGTGTGTGTGTGTGTGTGCGCGCGCTGAACATGGTCCTTGCTGTGGTCACATTTTATGACCCTGTCGTTAAAGGTATATTCAGTGATTGTATTTCATTCAAATAAAAATATAATTGGTACATTTTCCATTCATTCTAAGGACCGTATAAGGACTTCCAGCATGGCCCGTGTTGCGAGCATAGCTAGATTCCGTGAAATATTAGTCAGAAACTTCTAGAACCTTAGAACCATGTTATACAAAATGTAATGCCCACTGCTTATTTCCGTGTTGTGTCTGCGGTGGCTCGAGGTGGGTGCAATTTGAATCATTGTTTAATCGAAGGCACTCAGCCTACATGGAACCTTTTCCTTTTTTAACAAACATGACTGACGCCAAATGTGTGGCTGTCTAGCGGTTAGAGCATATGCCTTTTATGCAGAAGGTTGGTGGATCAAATCCCGCCTGGGGTTGATATAAGCATAAAACAATTACATTTGTTAGACTTGTACAGTTTGGGTCCTTATGGAGCCTTTCCAAAAATGCCCCTCCTTGATGCATATTTTTATATCCGACATTACTAAAGGTATTTTGCATCACAACTCCTGAACCAAGCATTATAATATATGTGATGTCTACACCTACTGTATGTTGTGATGCCCAAGGATTACAATGATATCATGTACCAGCTCAGTGGCCTAGTGGTTTGAGTGTCTGCCTTGAGACGGGGAGACCGGGGTTCAAACCCCAGTCGGATCATATCAAAGACTCTAAAAAATGGGACCCAGTGCCTCCCTGCTTGGCACTCAGCATCAAGGGTTGGATTTGGGGGTAAGTCCCTGCGACATACTAGCGTCATGTCAAGGGGGTGTACTTGTACATCAAAGCTGCCTCACGCTACAGAAACAGGAGATGGGCTCCTGCCCTATGAGCCTCATGGCTCGGCCGAGTCATATGGGCATCATGGCTCGGCAAGGCTTACTATGTACAGCATCATAAACTGTCCAGGTGAATAGTATCACACTATTTTATGTCTGTTGCATATAGGCCTACAGTCTTTTGCATACATGTTGTGTAGAGGCCAATTTGTGCTTTTACCTATAACTATCGATTAGTGCAAAACTTTGTATGCACACTTCCCAGAGGCCAAGGAAAACCCTGTGCCCTGCATTTTTCACATCTGCCATTTATAGCGCCACCAGAAGGCTGACTTACAGTATGTAAAACACATTCTTCGATATTACTCCTTCAGATTGTATCCGAAAATCACACAAATCAGTACACAGTTGTATCTCTACAGTGATGTAATCATGACGGATTTGTCAGATATCATATTTTATCTAATTGGCTAAGGTTTGCAGGATTGCTCCTTTTTGAACAAAATGTCTCAAACGCAACCTGCTATGTGTGTGAGATTTTGCACACACATTCCCACTAGGCCAAGGAACAGATGCCACCCTTCTCACATTGGCCTGTTATAGCGCCACCAGCGGGTCCATTTTTGCAAAACACACACATACAGCGTCCGATTGCCGTGAAAGGCCCAAGAACACGCGGTACCCTTTTCACTTTGGCTGTCATCACTAGGGTTGGGACTCGTTAGGATTTTAACGATTCCGAGTCCTTACCGATTCCCTCTTAACGATTCCGGTTCCTAACGGTTCTCTTAACGGTTCCAATATATTTTTTCATATTTTCTGACACTGACGCTTCTGTATGTCCTATTCACGATATTCCTGGCCCCGCCCCCGGCTTCCTGTTCATATCCTGAAAGAAAATAAAAAACATCATTTGGTTTCCTGTGTCCTTGCATTAAAGTGTCAGTAGAGGCGCTCTGGGCTCTTGGCTCTGAATGAACCGGTGTTGCCATGTCTGCTTATAATAAGCAATTGGTGTCGTTGTTTATTGGGCTTACTTTCTAATATTTTTTAAACCAGTGGTTCCCAAATCTTTTCATATCAAGGACCCCAGATTAACAGATTTGTCCACAGTCGCAGACCCCCATCTGAAAATATGTGGTGCCAGGGACCGCCACACAGATTTGTGTTGTTAAAATGTTTCAAAAATATTCAAATTATTTTCGTTTTTTCTTTCCTCTATATTTTTTAAATAGCAAATATACAAGCTCACAATGTGTCACAATGTGACACATTGTGAGCTTGCTGATCTGCTATTTTCAAATGTAAATGTAAAGTAGTAAAACTGAACCTAGTTAATTCTATTGGGCTTATTATTCATAGACCTGGCCGCTTGTCTCTGGCAATATCTGGCAACAGACAATTCCCTGTCACTTCCTTGGGATCTCTTGTTCTTCGACTTGGGAGGAAGTGAAAAGATGTTTAAAAATGCTCCAGCGCCCTCTGTAAAAGGAAAATGGCAGCCTCCATAGAATGGCCAAGAATATCGTGAATAGAAAGATAAAACATGAACGATTGAGACAATTTAACAGTAGTTGTTTACATAAGCCTAATGGGCGTTCAAATAAATAATAATTTAGGTATAGTTGTTGTAATACAAATTTATATTGTAATATAATCACAGTTAAGGGTCAATTTGTTTCTTACCAATAGGGCTACTTTTGTGTAATTGAAAATGTAGATATATTCATGTGGTGTGGTGTGGTGTGGTACTAAAGCTGCAGTGGAAAAGGGGCTATTGTGAAGTCAGGTTTCTAAACGTCGCGCCCATCTGTATGTTTAAGGCTTTAAGCGTTGGTTAAAATGGCTGATCTACAAGCTCACGTTGTCTTGTGGATGTGACGCGTTGTGAGCTTGCAGATCAGCTATTTTCGGCATGCAACACAGCGAAGTAGTCAGGCTTTACTTGCGTTGCAACTTGCAAGACGTAACAAGGAAGAAGAGAAGCACCCAGGCAGACGGCACAGAGGAGCGCCTCAGTCCGCTCACATATCAACTTTCGCGAGGTCTTCAGCAGCTGCGGGTGTTATTTGGAGCATAATGTGAAATGTGAATGAAAAGAAAGACGCGAGAACAGAAGACCGCGGACCGAACGAGCCGACGAGCGCCGCTCATGGACGTCAGAATGAACGCGCTTCCAGTGAGCTGAAGTACAGCCAAACTTTGGAAGACTTCTGTCTCTTCGGCACCATGCTGTTGTTTGTTTATCACGCTGCTTGTTGGTGTGTTCAGTTGTCCTCGCTCTCACTTGCGCAGCGCTGCTCAGTGACGCTGACATTCCCAGCATTCTTTCTGTAGAGGTGGCCTGACGTCACCACAGCTGCTTGCAATGGAATGCACATTAAATGCGCGCTGATGAGACCTGTTAAGAGAATCGGACCGGCAAAAATGATTGACCCGGTTCTGGACCCGCTATCATGGAACCGGGTCCTAAAAAGAACCGGTTTCGGGTCCCAACCCTAGTCACCACTAGGCCAAAAAAAAAACTACCTGACCTGCCGGAGTCCTGTTCGGAAGAACACTGCTTCTAGTTTTTCTTCGATGTCTTCTTTGCTTTCCCTTGATGCATTTTTGCTTTCCTGCTTTTTATGCCTTGGACACTTTATCGCTGCTTGCAGCTATATTTAATAACTGTTTTTGGCATCCCATACTAAATAAGACAATATCACTGGTTTTCATGAGTTACTTAGGCTACAGGCAGCCATCTAAACATTCAATTTCAACAATCCAAACGCCATAATTCAATGTTGCACAGACAATATGTATTTTCTACAGCACTCCTCTCTGTCCACTGGGGGGCGCACACAATCAGCGTACGGACCTACGGACGCCGTCCATACGACGTCTGATCAGGACGTCCATACGACGTCTCTACAACCTCGTCCCAAAAAAAAAACGCATTTTCGCTGCTTGGCAGCGGACGTTCATACAACCACGCATTTTGCTGCCTTGCAACCAGCGGAACATTGAAATGCAAAGTCAATAACAAAATAATAATGCAACAACATGAATATTCTAAGTCATGATGATGATGATGATGATGATGATGATTGGTTCAATGTAATAGATAGGCTTGAAAGAAGTCAAATTATGTGTGAAACCTGACACTGAAATATCCGTTTAAAAGTGGATTTCAGTTTGGTAAAAAAATAAAAATAAAAAAAGTTTGGTAATTTGATGTTTAACAGGCTTTGGGGAGCAACCAGGGCAGTTTTTGAGTTGATTGATTCAGTATTTAGATATACAGTATATTCATTTTATCCAACACGCCCCCTTCCTATATAAACCAATTTTAACTTAAAACTCAATTTTAACCATGATAGATTCAATTCTGGTGACTCCTGACTCTTCCTACTGAGCTGGCCGTTTCTTTCTTTTTTTCCCTTTTTTTTATTTGTAACCTTTATACCAGTATACAACTCTTTTGAAAATAGCAGCTCTTATGTGGCTTATGTGGTTAATCAGCTTATGATATGGTTGCTGGTTACAACATTCAATGAGCAGTTTTGTGTGTCAGGAGGAAGTCCATCCTGGTAAACTCACCCAAACTCTGTTTAAACATTATGGATACTTAATTAGAAGAAATGAACATCTGAGTCATATTATAGTAGTGTTGTAGTCGAGTCCACCTAAAGCGAGTCCAAGTCAAGTCCAAGTCATATGGGGTTCGAGTCCGAGTCGAGTCCGAGTCAAGAGCCCCTGGGAGGGGGCCGAGTCCGAGTCGAGTCCGAGACCAATGGGAGGCGAGTCCGAGTCGAGTCCGAGACCAATGGCAGGCGAGACCGAGCCGAGTCCAGTTTTCTTTTTTTTTTTCTTTTTTTTGATAGGTAGGCTGCAGAAAACAATATATATATTTTTTTTTCGGGAACACACACACACACACACACACACACACACACACACACACACACACACACACACACACACACACACACACACACACACACACACACACACACACACACACACACACACACACACACACACACACACACAAACAATGCAAGAACCCCCCGTTCATGTGCATGCACCTGTCTGGTGTTTCCTACCAATACCTTTCAAATTAATGGCTTGTCTTCAAATTAAATCAATAGGTCTCCCCAAATTACCTTTGGTTGCTGTCAATGCTGTGGTTTAGGTTTGAGGGAGTTTTTTGGAGAGGTAGTTTTTTCCCATACCAATTTTCTGTCTAAGAACTAGACATTTGAGTTCCTACAATTACATTTTCTCCCAGGCAGAGAACAAGTACTTTAGTGTACAAATAAGACTTGGCAAATACTGCAGTACAATATCCCAAATCACAGACGATAATTAGGCCTATCCAGTCTAATATCATGATATGGATATAATATTGATGCCCATGCACCAAAAGGCCAAGTGATAACAAAAATAATATTATTTAAAAAATAATTATGTCTACTTCTGTAATCTATAACATTTTTAAACATTGCTGTTATAGTTGCATTGAAATAGAGCATGCATGATTTTAGCAAAACGTTTTTCAAACAAACTCTTATCTTAATATTTTATTTTGACTAAAAGCTAAAATAAATAAATAAGGTTTTCCCATTCAAACACATAGCAGTATGTGCCTGTCTGCATTTCATTGTTTAAGGTGAGAAATGTAGGCTACCTACCCTATGTCATTAGGCTGATGCCTTTCAAGTACAAGGCAAAACAATACCCCATGTCACTGCTTCAAGTTGTTTTGATTCGTTTTAACCTCTCTACAGGGACTTACAATGTTACACTTCTCTCTGTTGATCAGTGCACTTTAAAACTTTCGGACGAGGCTTGCTTAACGAGTAATAGATTACACCTGGAAATACAAAAAGACGTAAATTCTTAATCCAGCTGTGCGGGTGGATTAAACTACACAACACATGATCACAAAGGCTTGTGTTTGGAAGCTGTTAGGACTTATTTATTTGGGGACACAAGGATATCCTGCAGGTAAGAGGAAAGTGGACTGTTGTGCAGTTGTCTGTTTGGCGAAAAAAATAACTTCTGGGAAGATTAGGTGCTTGCTGCTGTGCAGAGCGGGGCTCTGTGTGTGTGTGTGCCTGTGTGTGCGTGCGTGCTACTACTGGGTGCCTATCAGATGCGCGTCAGAATGCTCCGTTACTTAACAAGGCAGCTCTCTTAATGTTAACGTGAATGCGCTCCTCATATGGATATAACATTTATTCCATTGCATTGTAGTGACTTGACTCGAGTGGACTCGGTGGGGGGCGAGTCCAAGTCAAATTAGACCGAGACCGAGACGAGTCCAAGTCAAATTAAGGGCGAGACCGAGACGAGACCGAGTCAGTGAAAATTTGGACTCGAGTCCTGACTCGAGACGAGTCATTGACTCGAGTACTACAACACTATATTATAGTGGACTAATTATTGGACTCTCCAGCTGAATTCAAGTTCCAGTTATCCTGTGGTTCAATATAACTTTACCAACTAAAAGCTAACAGGCTAAAGAATACTTCAATATTACTAAGATACTTGTGACTTAATGGTGCAGTTGTCTATTTCAAATCAGCAGTTTAATTTAATTTTAATAATTGAAGATTAAGATACAAATGAACACTTCAAGAGTAGGCCTAATTTTAATAATTGAAGATTAAGATACAAATGAACACTTCAAGAGTAGGCCTATACAGAGGGGGATTAATCCTGGCTTCATGGTGACCGGTACAACGTCCCGTTTTGACCCCCATTTTGTGAGTGGGGAGCAACTTGATTATGCCTGCAGGAAGTGAGAAATAGAGTAGTGGTCTTAGCAGTCTTTCAGTTCAGAGGTTCCATGTTCAAATCCCAGTTCTCACTTCATTTCTGTAGTACTTTGACATTTTCAAGGCTAAAATACAAGAGAACAACTCAAAAGCAACAGAAAAGATTGGCTGTGAGAGATTGCGTAGTGGTTTAAAGATCAGACACGTAGCTCAGAGGTTCCATGTTCAAACCCCAGTCCACCTACAGTTCATTGCTGGAGTAATTTGACCTTTTCAAGGCTAAAATACAAGACTACAACTCAAAAGCACCAGGAGATACCTGTTGAGGGCTCAAATGTGCCTTGGCTCAATGGTGTGGTGCGCATGATCCATTGCCTCTGCTACAGACGGATCACAGGTTCAAGTGAAGTCCCATGACATCAAGGTATGTGGAGCACAACCGGGGGGACCTTGTCCCTCCCCTGTTTCCTGAGAGGTAAAGGTGCAGGGGTTATGTCTGAAAGAACTCTGCACAGCTGAACTTTTACAGGTAGAAATTCAGAAGGATCAAATTCAGAGATGAAGAAAATGTTCACAGTTTTCAACGATGGCATGTACTTCCAAGCTGAAAATGTACAGCTAGAGGTACTCAAACGCGCTGTGAGACTGAATTTCGACCTGATTATCTGTAGTGTGAGATGGTGTAGTGGTCTACAGATTAGAAGTTCCATGTTCAAATCCCAGTCCCCCTATAGATCATGGCTGTATTATTTGGACCTTTTCAAGGTTAAAATACAAAAGATGTACTCAAAAGCACCAGAAAACATTGCCTCTGAGAGATGGGGTAGTGGTTTAAAGATCAGACTCTCAGCTCAGAGGTTCCATGTTCAAAATCCCTGTCCACCTACAGTTCATTGCTGGAGTTTTCAAGGCTAAAATACAAGAGAACAACTCAAAAGCACCAGGAGATACCTGTTGAGGGCTTGGCTCAATGGTGTGGTGTGCTTGATTGATCGGTTGTCCCGGTCCTCGGTTTCAGACAGGTTCAAGCCATGCCCAAGGTACACGGAGGACCATCGGGAGGGGTGTCCCTCCCCCTGTTTCCTGAGATGTAAATGTGTAGGGTTATATCTGAAAGAACTCTGTCCAGCTATACTTTTACAGGAAGAAGTTTTAAATGGTGAAATTCAACTGACTTTTTCTGGATTCCAAGAATTGACAGTCACATGAAAAAAGTCTCACCAATTTCACCAATGGTCCTCCGTGTACCTTGACGGCATGGGACTTGAACCTGCGATCTGTCTGTAGCAGAGGCAACGTATCAAGCGCACCACACCACTGAGCCAAGGCACCTTTGGGCCCTCAACAGGTATCTCCTGGTGCTTTTGAGTTGTTCTCTTGTATTTTAGCCTTGAAAATGTCAAAGTACTCCTGCATTGTGCTGTAGGAGGACTGGGATTTGAACGCTGAAGCTCTGCACTGAAAGTCTGATCTTCAGACCACTACACTATCTCTCTCTGGAGATTTGTTTTGGTGCTTTTGAGTGCTTCTTTTTTAACCAAGGTATTTTAACCTTGAAAATGGAAGAACTGGCGGAGTCTGATCCTCAGGCCACTACAATGTCTCTCACTGCAGGTGTTTTCTAGAGCTTTTGAGTATTCCTTTAAATTTGTATTATAACCTTTAAAATGTCAAAGTACTATAGCAATGTCAGAGGACTGAGATTTTAACACAGAACCTCTGCACCGAGAGTCTAATGTTTAGACCACTACACCATGTAACTGTGGCTTTGTTCTGGTGCTTTTGTGTACTTACTACTTCTTTTGTATTTTAACCTTGAAAATGACAAATACTTACTAGAAAAATATTGGAAGCGTGGAACTTCTGCACTGAGAGTACGACCTTCAGACCACTACACTGTCTCTCAATGCAGGTGTTTCCTAGAGCTTTTGAGTAGTCCTTTTGTAAAGAAAAGAAAAACGCATAATGTCTCCCCTGGTGGTGGACTCAGTCAATGTTCAGCAGGAAAGTATTCCATCCAGTGTTTTAGGGGTATGAAAAACTAATCACATAAGCCCTATTTTATACCGTGTCAAGAATAGCTGATCTACGAGCTCCCACCTTGTCGCATCTCAAGTCCTTGTGGGCTTGTACATCAGCTATTTTTGCTGTTCCATTTTTATTTTATTAAAATCGTTTAATCGTCTATTAAATCAATTTATTCTATTAACTTTTACACCCGTAGTTCCAATCATAGAACTTTGGAGTACGTGCCAGAGGAGGGAGAATGACACTGGAGAATCTCAGACAATTAGTAGGTCTACTAAATATGCAACTTTTGACTCTGTGCTATGATAAACACACATAGACTATACACACACACACACACACACACACACACACACACACACACACACACACACACACACACACACACACACACACACACACACACACACACACACACACACACACACACACACACACACATACATACATATACCATGTACATATACATACATATACCATGCTGTCTGCCTGACAGCATGGTATAACATTTTTGTAACCACAACCTCAGGATTTTGAGTTATGACCATTAAATGGTCATAACTCAACTCAAATTTTGTGTGGGACTCAGCTCAGCTCTCCACCATGGCACCATAGACCATAGACTGGGCATGTTGCTGTTCTTGGAAGATGCTTTATTGTATTGCAGCTCTCCATTAGAGGGCAGCAGCACCACATTACCCGATTCTCTCTCTCTCTCTCTCTCTCTCTCTCTCTCTCTCTCTCTCTCTCTCTCTCTCTCTCTCTCTCTCTCTCTCTCTCTCTCTCTCTCTCCATTTTTCAATTCAATTCAAAGGGGCTTTATTGGCTTGAGAAAAAATAGGTTTACATTGCCAAAAGCTAAAGTGGAACAAAAACAATAAAGACTAAACAATGTATGCACAATTAAAAGGGAACATAGGAAAGGTTAGCTTGGTATAAACCTTTGAAACCAATGACAGCAGTCTCTCTCTCTCTGATGATTGACTTGTTTTATTTGAATTTTGTCTGTTACTGTTAAAGGTTAAAGTAATAGCCTATGTCTATTCAAATAAACCACCATTGAGACTTTGGTAAGATTCATAAAAGCAGCACTACAGGTATGGAACTTTCCTCTTTTCCCCCAGATTTGAACCAGGTTTCCTGCACTAGTGCTGACATTTTTACCATTGAGCTAATAGAGCCTGCCTGCTTGCTCAGGGGATAAATTGAATCTTGACCAAATTGGTCAATATTCGTGTCAGATCCTGTGTCTATAGGTGAGACTTGACACAATCTAAATGTCTTAATAGAAGAGCAGGGAGACAAAATACAACAACCCCAATCCCAATTGTATGTTATCTATCTATAAATGCGAGAAGTCTCTGCGTGTCTGTCTGTCTGTAATCCGCGTATCTCGAGAACCGTTCGTCCCACCGGCTTCAGATTCGGCACGCGCGTTCCCCGCCGCGGCACGGAGTGCAGTGCCGGGTCTCGACCCGACCCGACGCGCGGTTTTCCCGAACGGGCGCGAAACGTTCGGAATCTCCTTATGCGGGGTTGATTGTTGACATCAGGCTGTTCCGGAGGAAATCGGCGAAAGCTCTGACTCATTGTGACATCACTTCATAAAAGGCTCTGACATCACGTACGCCACATGAGTCAACAAAAAATCTCTGTGAGTGTGTATGTATGTATGTAATCCGCGTATCTCGAGAACCGTTCGTCCCACGGGCACGCGCGTTCTCCATATATGGGCATAAAATGAATGCCCCCATATATGGGCATAAAATGGATTGCAGACAGACAGATACAGATATCTCCATATATGGACATAAATGGACAGAGGCAAACAGATGGTCAAAGATCTCCATATATGGGCATAAAATGGACGCAGACAGACAGATACAGATATCTCCATATATGGGCATAAATGGACACAGGCAAACAGATGTTCAAAACGGGTCCTATGACAACAGGTATAATGAGGTTTGCATTAAAGGGGGAACCGGCACTGTGTCTGCAACACAGTTGGAGGCACAGACAGATACTCCATATATGGGCATAAAATGGACGCAGATAGACAGATATCTCCATATATGGGCATAAAATGGACCCAGAACTATAACTGCAGTGATCTCCATATATGGACATAAAATGGACGCAGACAGACAGACAGATACAGATATCTCCATATATGGGCATAAATGGACACAGGCAGACAGATGGTCAAAACGGGTCCTATGAAAACAGGTATAATGGGATTTGCATTAAAGGGCGGGGCATTCATTCCCTATTTACATTGTTCCGAGTTGGCCAGGTCGCCGACTAGACGCTGGGCCGCCCGAAGGGCGGCCCAGCTTCTAGTATTATCAATTGGATAACATACTCTACCATACAGATTGGACAAAATTACATTAACTAATGATAGTCTGAGAGTCTGTTGAGCAGTCTGTTGAGGACGGGACTCCATTCTATGTGGCTTTTGATAGATGTGAAATGAAAGGATTCTCATTTTAGGTCACCCCACCCCCTCTCTTGCATACACAGAACAGAACTGACACTGACAGAAGCACTCAAGGCATCAAAAGGTCCTTTTCTACCATAAAATTATATCCCTCGGGACTTCTGAAAAGCATTGGACCGAACGAGAGTTCGGAAATTTGCACGTCGGAAAACACAACTCACCGAACATTTCGGTCGAAGTATGGAGAGGCCTTCACTCACAGACTATTTCCTACGTTTTTATCCTAATTAATTGTCTGTTGAAATGAAATAAAAAAAGTCAATTTGACATATTGATTTTCAGTGTCACTTTCTTCAGCAAAGAGTAGATTTTGACTGTAGATGGTAGAAGCAACATTGTCAAGTGGTGTAACTGGCTTGTGTCAATTGGAGTAACGAGTCTTTTTCATAAAAAATTGATAATATACAGGAAAACTGTGAAATAAAACACAATCCTGTATTTTTATCTCCGCCATGCAGGCTGAAGGCACTTTATAGACCCCGTTCACACAATCAGTAAACATTATCTCTGGTCTCATGTGACCAAGATTGTTCTGATCCCATTACAATTGGCTAGGAACATCTTTCAAAGTTTGCAGGCCCTGGGTATGTCTCCACCGGCCTGGTGGAGACCCATGCTCTGAGGAGCACACCTTTCTAGTTCCAATGCTAATAAATCTATTATAATAAAAATGAGTATCATGTCAGTAAAACACCAAGCTAAAGTAGACGATTCCATGACAGGTTGAAACAGAGCAACACGCTTTCTGATCATTGTGTCTGGTATGGTATTGCTCATTGTGTCAAAAAATAAATAAAAGATATGGGACACCGGTTGTCTGTGAAGTTGTGTTTGTGCAGTGGTCTATTGTGCACGCTCATAATTTGCATGTTTTGAGGCTACCATACAAAAACACTATGGGACTTGCATGTCGTGAAGGTCCTAGTGCAGTGGTCTAGTGCCCTGTTGCTGAACCCAGAAGTTCCTTGTTTGAGTCCCAGGCATTCTGTTGGTAAGTTGTGAGGCTATCGTACAAAAGACACTTCAAAAGCAGTACTACAAGACAACTTCTACTCATCAAAGATGGTATAGTGGACTAAACTCTCAGCAATGAGTTTCCACGTTCAAGTCCCAGACCTAGTTAAATGCAAGAGTGCTGTGGATTTGTCAACACGTATACTAAGATAACCCTTGTGAATGAATCTTGAGTAATGGTCTAGTGCTTTTGAGTTCCTTTTTAGCCTTCAATATGTCAAGAACTAGGAGGACTGGGATTTGAAAATGGGATCTCTGCGCTAAGAGTCTGGTCATTATCCCACTACACCATCTCTCAAGCCACTCAAATCAGATGTCTCTTAGATCTCTTGAAGTATTCTTTAGTATGTTAGTCTTCAGAATAGTAAAGTTCAAATACTCTAGCTTTTACTACATAAATCCTAAGACAAGACACACACACACAAAAGATACTGAAATGTAGCTGTGTGATTTTGTATCTTGTGAGCAGTTTCTTCCATCTTCCCTGTTTCTGAGCGAGCGACCTCAGGCAGGGTTGTTTCTCCATGCACTGTACTGTACATGAAATCTGGAGATTAACTGGAGAAATTACAAATCAGGCGCACAAGTGGGAGAAAGGGGTTAAAAAAGGGAGACCCTGCTAGAATTTGTGTGTGTTGGCAAGCTGGGGGCTGCAGATTAATGCGACGACTCAATATTCCGACGTCCCAATTGTCTGAAGAACTTTAGGTTAGTGTAAGGTTTGTGTATCGTGTTAGAATAAGACATGCGTGTGTTGTCGAAACTTACTTCAGAAAAATGGACAATCAGACTAATGGCATGGCATCTGCAGGCAACACCAGGCATCTGAACAAGATGAGAGAGCGTAGTGAATTGTCTTTTGCCACACCTGGCCTGATCTGGCATTTTTGTAGTTTATTGCCCACGGACCACGTTGACTAAATCACTAGGCTTAAGTGTTTTAAGTAACGGCTATATAACAATGTGTCCACATCTTGTTGAATAGTGCTTAACAGCTGCAGCACCTGAATCTCCGGTGTTGCTGTTGTACAGTGTTGGCCAATCAGCGTCCTTTGAATGCGATGAAAGAAGTAAACCGTGTGAGACAGTTAAAACAACAATAGTGGCAGAAGCATTGGTGGATAGAATTGATGCTATGAAGATGTTTTGAAAAAATAAATGGAAATTAAGGCCTAGGGACTATACAAAAAGCGTTACACCAAATTATGCGACTGGCTTGTGATTGGTTATGATGAGATTAACTAATCGCTGAGGTAAGGGCTGCCTTTTCAGCAACGCCCATCTCAGAAAAACGGCAGCGATGGGGGCACTTTCAGACTGAATAATGAAGTGAAACGAAATGGAAATGCAGGCTAGAATAGTGCATAAATGACACGGAACTTATTCAAAAAATGCAGCGCTGTAATTGAAATTTAATGTTCCCGGGGTAAATGGACTTTATCTTCAGAGTAAATTTAGCGTTTTGCCAAATGGATAGATATGGAACAAAAGGCCGTTGTACTGCTGCTGAGTAACAATGTTTACCAGCCTCTTCTCTGTGGAGTTCAGTTTCATATTGTGGTATAACGCCTACAATATCTAGTTGGTCTCAAAAAACATTGTGGAAAGGCAAGGTTATTTAATCAACGCTGACATGAAACAAATAACTTTGTACGCAGCAAAGACAAAGAAAGACGGATGCGTAGGCTACAGGTAGATATAGCCCAAGGATATGTTTTGGCAAGATTGAATAAAATGGCTTTCCTCAAGTAGGCAGAAAGGCTTAAAAAACTAAGTGTAACCTTTTCACCCCAGTTGTGTGAACCTCTGTGGGGGCAAAGCCAAAGAGTCGCCCTGTGTGGGCATCGATCGCCACAAACGCTGTTGTTAACATATCAATTAGTGTGTGTTTGAGTTCAAATAGCACATCAAGTCGTGTATAGTTTCTAACCTGCTGCAACCAAGCAACTTGGCTGTTATTATAATCAACCCACTTAATGTTCAGGAATCAGGCTGCTTCAGAACAAAGACGATGGAGTCTGGAACACTGTGCCCCTGCCTCATTAATCCTCAATCTACCTCTGGAGGAAATGCTCCGTCTTTGTATTAAAGCACCCGCTAATAACTGTAATTATCATAATCATCACCAACATAATCATCATAATACCCACTGCACAGGGGGTGTGTTGCCAGAGAAATTGGCTTGTTGCTTCTGAGCCATGAGACAATCTGTTGCTTGTTCTCCAAATAGCAGGAAAAAAAAGAGGGGTCGGGAGATGAGGGGGAGAGTCTTAAGCCTGTATAGCAGCTGATACTGCAGTGTTCACATTACTGGTTTCTGCATCTTTGGTTTGGTAAACACTCATCAAAACATTTTTCTTGTTGAAAAATTACCAGGGCTTAGAGCCAGTCAGACCTAAGTACATTCTAACCTTTCCCGAACGGGCACAAAACATTGACATCAGGCTGTTCTGGAGGAAATCGGCGCAAGCGCTGACTCATTGTGACATCACATCATAAAAGGTTCTGACATCACGTACACCACATGAGTCAACAAAAAATGCCATGGTTACGTATTGAATGTCATCAGTATGACATGTTTTGATGTTCCTATGGGCATAAATGGACACAGGCAAACATATGGTCAAAACGGGTCTTATGACAACAGGTATAATGGGGTTTGCATTAAAGGGTAGGGCATTCACAGAGATCTCCATATACTGTATGGGCATAAAATGGACGCCCGTATGTGGAGCTGATGTCTGACATCAGCTCCACATCTGAGTTTTCCGGAACCGGCACTGTGTCTGCAGAGATCTCCATATATGGGCATAAGTGGACACAGGCCAACAGACAGATAACTCCATATATGGGCATAAATGGACACAGGCAAACAGATGGTCAAAACGGGTCCTACAGAGATCTCCATATATGGGCATAAAATGGACATTGACAGATATCTCCAGGTATGGGCATAAATGGACACAGGCAAACGGATGGTCAAAAGTAACAGATCCTATGACAACAGGTATAATGGGGATTGCATTAAAGGGCGGGACATTCATTCCCTATTTACATCGTTCCCGAGTTGGCCAGGTCGCCGACTAGACGCTCGGCCGGCCGAGCTTCTAGTATTTATAATAATAAAGGTTTCATCACTTAAGCCCTATTTTCAGAAAGACCTCGCCCCCCCTCCCAATTTTAGCCCATCGACAAGCTTGTAGAACTGTTGTTTTCACAAGCATTTCACCTATAAATAATATGACCAAAATAGGGATGCCAGGTTAATAATCCTTGATTGCCTGTTGTCAATTCCTTGCAATGCTGCCATTGATGGGACATTACAATCAGGGGTGTCACAAGGGGTAGGAAAGTGGGACTACCAGGGCCCAAGGTGGAGGGGCCCTAGCAACTTTAGCTATTAGAAAAAATAGCAGATATACAAGCTCACAGAGCTTGTAGATCTGCTATTTTTTAAAAGTTGTGAAAATGTGTGCAAATCTTTGAATGTGTATTTTTTAAGCGAACATTTGTAACTCAAATTTTGCTTCCGGGGGGGAGGGTCCCTGGAACGAAATATTTTGAGATGGGGGTCCGTGGCCAAATACATACCATTTTGGGGGTCCTGCAAATGAAAAAGTTTGAGCACCACTGACATGGAAACATAGGTTTTGTAAGCGTCTCCGACGCGTGATTCTGGTCTTTTTGAATTTTTATAAGCCTTTTGTCATTTAGAATACTTACTTTGAAATTTCCTTCCTTTTATTTTGAAACTTCCTTTGTTGAGCCGCTACCGAACCCATATGGGCGTACGTGACGCTAGTGTCACTCACTCACTCATTGATCAGATGCGCTCCCTGTGAGCCACAGGAGAGTCGGCGTGCCACCTGCATTCGGCACTGCCTTTGTTTTCAGCAAACCAACACGGCAAGGTACGAAATGTTTAACGGCCTGTATGTCTTATGCAAACGCAATCTTAAGAATGTGGTAGCAGGCACTTTAAGTGAACTTCGTTAATATTGTTCACAGCGCCGTTGGGAACATTGGTGATTGGGACAGCAAGATCAGAGGGTGTTTAAGGTGGCCGTTTGTACAAGCTGACCTAGCTCCTCCCGGTAGCGGAACAAGGTATATTGTTTAGTTCTTTTGTTTGTTTTGGGTTTCAGTGTTTTCTTTGAGAGTTCTTTGTTTGGATTTGTTTTGTATTTCGTTTTGGGTTATTGTGCTTTTTGCTTTGTTTGTTTTGCGTTTGGGTATTGTTTGTTTGCAACTTAAATTGAATGATTTATTGTTAAGTGGCTACTTAAAGAAATGAATAGGCCCACTGAATGAAAATGAAATGATCTTATTATTGAATGGAAACATTGAAAGAAATGGGTTGTAATGCACTGTTTTATTGTTGGATGGGAAAACTATGAAAAGAGAAATGAATGTATTTGTAATGTTTTTGTATTCTTTCCTTTTATAGTTTTCACGGTGTTGATGGAATGCTTCACCTGTGTAAATGAAGCGAAAATAAAAGCACCAGTTGAGACCAATCCGACTATTCATTTCACAACCGGCGACGGCAGCTACAGTGAAAACTTCACCCAGAAGCAACTCAACATCGACACCAGTTTATCCACAGCCATCTTCTTCAAATCATCAGCCCATGCCCCAAGTTTGTTACACAACACCCACACCACACAGATCACGGTAACCTTTGCTTTGCAAGAACTAATGACAGGTATTCACCATTCTTCCATCGAACTGAGGGTTGTCTAAAGGACAATGACTTTTAAAAAATAAAATTTAACAAAAACAAAAGGACAAAAAACAAAAAAAAGGTGAAGGTGAAAGGGTGAAACTATTGTGTGTTCTAATGTGTGTGAAGGGACTCAAGGTTCTACTACAAAGGGTGTTTAAACTGCATTGAGTTGATACATGACAATTAAAGGGGTCATTGAGTCATAGTATTGGAATTTACTGCTTTGTTTGTTTGACATACTTTTCAAGGGTCAAAGTGGTTCCTGATTGCGAAGCTTTGCATGAATGGGTTAAATTGAATGTCAATATCCAAACAAAATGTCAAATCTTGATGAAACGGAAGTCAACATGCAGCAAGCAGCAGTTATTTCTGAAGAGAAAAATACACCTGATGTCACTGAAAACGAAGGAACCGTCAACGCACATGGCTCTACTGAAAAGGAAGAGACTCCGGCAAATGCCCATCCGATCAGATCAAGTACTCGTGAAAAAACTTTAACAGAGAAAGGACGTAAGATGCACGACGAAAACTTGAGAAAATATGAAAAGGGATTTGCCAAGGCTTACAACACCTGGATGAAAACAGCAAGAGGAATTCGAACAGCATTAAAATCATTCTGTTCAGCAGAGGATCTCCATGACATAAAAACTAATATTCAAACCAAACATGCCGCAATAAGTCAACTTTACGAGTCTATTCAACGCAATTCCACTCCAACCCCAGATATTGTGAAGAAAATGGACACCTGTATAACCATCACTACAGAGATTCTTGAAATAGTGGAAAAACACCTGGACACCTTGAACCAGCCTTTCAATGAGCAGCTCGCAAAAGCACGTGTCAGGATTGCCTTAAACAAGGAGGAGTTTGGATCCATTTTCGGACATACTAACACAGAAACAGTCATTTCCATACCACATGAAGCAGATAACGACGGTGACGACGTAAGATCTAACCATTCCAATTCCTCCAGCAAGAGAGCCGATGCAGAAGCGGATCTTGCTGCTAAACAAGAAAGGGCAAAGTGCCTGCAAGAAATCCACATGCATGAAGCAAAACTGCAAGAGGCAAAAAGTAAGCTAAAACAGCTGAAGGCACAAAAGGACGTCAGAGTAGCAGCAGCACGAGTTCAAGCATACAGCATGTTTGAAGGCGACACTGAACACAACGAACCTATTAACAAACCACTCTCTTTTCCTTCCATTATCAAACCAAGTGCTCAACCAAATCTAAACACACAAACATCTAGTAAAACTTTAGCGACTCTGGATACAGATGGACTCACCCAATCACTCATAAGCTCATTGAGTCTTAATCGCCTCCCTGCTCCTGAGCCGACAACGTTTTCTGGCGAGCCATTGGAGTTTGTAAACTGGAAAATGTCCTTCATGGCACTGATCGACAGACAGCCACTATCCGCTAGCGAAAAATTGTTCTATCTGAAACACTACCTAGCTGGAGAAGCCCTCAGGGCCGTGGAAGGGTTCTTCTACAGGAATTCAGACGATTCATATAAAGGGGCATGGAGAGTCCTACAAGAGAGGTATGGAAACTCCTTTACTGTCCAAAAGGCCTTCAGAGACAAGTTAATGAAATGGCCCACAGTCAGTTCAACTGACCCATTTGCCCTCCGAGATTTTGCGGATTTTCTACAAAGTTGTGTTGAAGCAATGCCCTACGTTAAAGGATTGGCTATACTGAACGACTGTGAGGAGAACCACAAAATCCTCCAGAAGTTACCAGACTGGATTGTTCGCGGATGGAGCAGAATTGTCGCAAGGGAACTGGATGAATCTGGGGATTACCCGAACTTTTCACATTTCACAAAGTACCTCCAAACAGAAGCAAGCATAGTTTGCAACCCTATTGCTTCTCCATTCCTCGTCAACCGTAAGCCCACTGCTGAGAGAACATCTAAAAGAACCCAGGCCTTTAACACCAGTGCCCAGAGTAACGACCCACAATCCACATCTTCATTCATCTGCCCCATCTGTGCCCAGGAAGCACATGGTGTTGCCACCTGTTCAACATTTGCAAATAAACCTTTGGAAGACAAGAAAAAGTACATTTTCGAAAATAACCTCTGCTTTGGATGCTTGAGAAGGGGACATGTGAGCAAAAACTGCAAAAGACGACATACCTGTAGTGTGTGTAATCGATCTCATCCGACCTGTCTCCATGACAACAGAGATAAGAGAACGGTGGGAGGAATAGTGAAGGAGTCTACTCCCACGGATGAATCTACAGGTCGGGAGACCCATACAGCCACTGCACATACAGTATTCCAACAAGCTTCTGCCACCTCAAGCATTGTTCCCGTACTCGTGTCATCTACAGAGGAGCCACTGAGGGAGATTCTAACTTATGCCCTACTCGATACACAGAGTACCTCCACATTTATTCTGGAAGATCTTCTCGAAGAACTGAAAGTAAACACCCAGCCTGTGCAGCTGAAACTAAGCACTATGACGGCCACTGATACAGTTACGGAGAGTATGACTGTTCGAGGACTGCAGGTCAGAGGTCTGCACTCTGAGAAGCAGCTCCGACTGAATCAGGCCTACACCCGCAATTTTATTCCTGTTGACAAGTCTTACATTCCCACCAAGAAGACTGCACTGCAATGGCCCCATCTTAAACATCTGGCAAACAAACTACCTCCACTGCAAGACTGCGAAGTGGGACTACTCATTGGAACGGACTGCCCAGCTGCACTGGCACCTCTTGAGGTAATTACTGGAGACGACCATGAACCCTTCGCTCAAAGAACTGTTTTGGGGTGGAGTGTAGTAGGCTCTTCGAATCCACATCTTGATCGGCAGGGGAACCAGTACGTGAATCGAATCACCGTCAGAGAAATGCCAACTCCATCATCCACTGATGTGCTGATAATCTTGGAATCAGACTTCAACGAAAGGAAGCTTGAAAACAAGGATAAATATGTATCCCAAGACGACGTTCACTTTCTGCAGCTTCTGAGCGACACCATCAGGCAGAAGAGAGATCTGCACTATGAGATGCCTCTTCCCTTCAAGACAAGCAGTCCGCCTACACTACCTAACAACAAGAAGTTAGCCATGATCCGTCTGCAGTATCTAAAGAAACGATTGAAGGCCAACAAAGACTATCGTGACCAGTATGTGGCTTTCATGGAAGATATGCTGACAAAGGGCAATGCAGAGCCAGCCCCCCAAATGCCAGAGGGACAGACCGTATGGTACATACCACACCATGGTGTGTACCACCAGAAGAAGCCAGGAAAACTAAGGGTTGTGTTCGACTGTTCAGCCAAGTACAGGGGCATCTCTTTAAATGATAAACTACTGACTGGTCCTGACCTGATTAACTCCTTGGTGGGAGTGTTCTGTCGCTTCAGAAAAGAGGCTGTGGCTGTGATCTGTGACATCGAAAAAATGTACCATCAATTCTCTGTTTGCCCTGAACTGCGGAACTACTTGCAGTTCCTCTGGTGGGAAGCAGGAGATCTGGAAACGGAACCAAAGGAGTATCGGATGGCTGTCCATCTTTTTGGCGCTGCTTCCTCTCCTGGGTGTGCCAACTTTGGCTTGAAATATCTAGCTCGGCAACATAGAGCAGACTATCCCGAAGCATCATCCTTTATCGAAAATAACTTTTATGTGGATGATGGCCTAACGAGCGTCCCTTCAGTCGAAGAAGCTAAGAAACTTGTTGCAGATGCACAAGAGCTGTGCAGAAGAGGAGGTTTGCATCTTCACAAGTTCAATTCGAATGAAAGAGAAGTCTTGAACTCTGTGGGAGAACCAGAAAGATCAAAAGTAATTGAACCCCTCAAGCTTGGTCTGAATGCAGCGCCAGCAGAGCGTGCACTTGGTATCCAATGGTCATTAGAACAAGACAGCCTTAGCTTCAATGTTGACTTACCAGACCGGCCCTCAACACGTCGTGGTGTCCTGTCAGTCATCGCCTCACTGTATGACCCTCTTGGGTTGGTTGCTCCATTCACGCTCAGCGGAAAATGTATTCTTCAGGAGCTGTGCCGTCGAAGCATCGGATGGGATGACCCGCTTCCTGAAGATTTAAGCCCACGGTGGGAGGAATGGAAGAATGGTCTGCATAAACTGAAAGAAGTCTCACAACCAAGATGCTACCGTCCCCAAGACTTTGGCAAACCTGTTACGGTAGAACTACACCACTTTTCAGATGCTAGCAATGTGGGATATGGAACTTGCTCCTATCTCAGATACACAAACGAAAAGAGCAATGTCCATTGCTGTCTTGTGATGGCCAAAGCCAGAGTTGCCCCGACCAAGCTCATGAGCATCCCAAGACTAGAACTTTCAGCAGCCGTGGTCTCCACAAAGCTAAGTGTCATGCTAAAGAATGAGCTTGAAATGCAGATCGATAACGAGTACTTCTGGACAGACTCGCAAGTCGTTTTGGCATATATTAATAACGAAGCGCCAACCGTGTGCAACTGATAAGAGAAAACACGGATCCCAGTCAGTGGTACTACGTGGATACAGCACAGAACCCAGCCGACCATGCCTCCAGAGGTCTTTCTGCCTCAGACATCTTCGCAACCAGCTGGTTAACTGGACCAAAGTTCCTGTGGGAGCCAGAAATCCATCCAAAGATCCATCCTTCAATGGAGTTGCTCGTTGGCGACCCTGAGGTCAAAAACATACAGGTGTTTGTAACCAAACACACAGTCTCTCAGCCGAGCATCCTCAGCCGCCTGAGTCGCTTCTCATCCTGGACCAGACTGGTAAAAGTTGTTGCGAGAATCAAGAGGTTGGGGTCTAAACAAGAACTGTCCAGCAAACTTCTGACTGTAGAAGAACGGGAGCGGGCTGCCAATACCATAATACTGCAAGTGCAGCAAGAGGCCTTCTCTCAAGAGATAAAGCTTCTCCACGGAGGAAACATTCTTCCAAGTTCAAGCCCTCTATTTTGTCTCAATCCGATCTTGAACAATGGCTTCCTCCGTGTTGGAGGAAGACTCAAGAATTCCTCTCTCAGTCTGGAGTTTAAACATCCGATCATCCTCCCTAAGGAAAGCCATGTCACCCAACTAATCCTTGGCCACTATCATGCCCAGATCCATCATCAGGGTCGGCATCAAACGCTAATGGAAATTAGAGCAAATGGCTTTTGGACCATCGGTGGGAGCAGATCAGTCGCCAAGTTGATTCACAACTGTGTGACCTGTAGAAAACTCAAGACGTCCCGTGGAAGAACAACGAATGGCCGAACTACCAAAGGAGCGTGTCGAAGTCTCTGCTCCTTTCATGTACTGCGGCATGGATTGCTTCGGACCATTTCTCACAAAAAATGCTCGCAAGGAACAAAAAAGGTACGGACTCATAATCACCTGCCTCTCCTCCCGAGCGATACATGTAGAAATGCTTGAGAATTTATCCACAGATGCGTTCATTAACGCTCTCAGATGCTTTATTAGCCTCCGTGGAGTTGTGCGCCTACTTCGTTGTGACCAGGGCACTAATTTCGTGGGAGCTAGGAACGAACTCAGAGAAGCACTGAAGCAGCTTGATGCTGAGAAACTAGAGACTTTCCTAGCAGAAAAGCAATGCGAGTTCGTCTTCAATGCACCCTCAGCGAGTCATGCTGGCGGCGTCTGGGAGCGCCAAATTCGCACTGTTCGAAATGTACTTGATGCTGTACTCTCTCCGTACCCTGGCCGACTCGATGACTCCTCCCTCAGAACTCTGTTCTATGAAGCTATGGCTATTGTGAACAGCCGCCCCTTAACTGTAGACGGAGCAAATGACCCCCTGTCATTAGAACCCTTAACACCAAACCATCTCATTCTGATGAAGTCCAAAGTTGCCCTCCCACCTCCCGGGGAGTTTGTGAAAGAGGACGTGTATGCAACAAAAAGATGGCGACGAGTCCAATACCTCGTTGAACAGTTCTGGAGCCGTTGGAGAAGGGAGTATCTCTCCAACATCTCCACAAGGCAAAAGTGGCACACTCCCAGGCGCAACCTTAAAGTGAACGACTTGGTCATCGTCAAAGAAGAAATACTTCATAGAAACCAGTGGCACATTGGACGAGTGGTTGATACCAAAATAGACGACGATGGTTTGGTACGTCGTGTCAAGGTCTTAATGGGAAAGCAAGACCTCTCCTCAAAATCTTCAGTCGTCGAAAGGCCGATTCAGAAATTGGTTCTCCTCTTAGAGAGTGAATGAATGCACTTTCTATCCTCTCTAAATCTCACTGAATTCACTGAGAAATATTGTAAATCATGTTATGATTGGTGGGAGTGTAAGCGTCTCCGACGCGTGATTCTGGTCTTTTTGAATTTTTATAAGCCTTTTGTCATTTAGAATACTTACTTTGAAATTTCCTTCCTTTTATTTTGAAACTTCCTTTGTTGAGCCGCTACCGAACCCATATGGGCGTACGTGACGCTAGTGTCACTCACTCACTCATTGATCAGATGCGCTCCCTGTGAGCCACAGGAGAGTCGGCGTGCCACCTGCATTCGGCACTGCCTTTGTTTTCAGCAAACCAACACGGCAAGGTACGAAATGTTTAACGGCCTGTATGTCTTATGCAAACGCAATCTTAAGAATGTGGTAGCAGGCACTTTAAGTGAACTTCGTTAATATTGTTCACAGCGCCGTTGGGAACATTGGTGATTGGGACAGCAAGATCAGAGGGTGTTTAAGGTGGCCGTTTGTACAAGCTGACCTAGCTCCTCCCGGTAGCGGAACAAGGTATATTGTTTAGTTCTTTTGTTTGTTTTGGGTTTCAGTGTTTTCTTTGAGAGTTCTTTGTTTGGATTTGTTTTGTATTTCGTTTTGGGTTATTGTGCTTTTTGCTTTGTTTGTTTTGCGTTTGGGTATTGTTTGTTTGCAACTTAAATTGAATGATTTATTGTTAAGTGGCTACTTAAAGAAATGAATAGGCCCACTGAATGAAAATGAAATGATCTTATTATTGAATGGAAACATTGAAAGAAATGGGTTGTAATGCACTGTTTTATTGTTGGATGGGAAAACTATGAAAAGAGAAATGAATGTATTTGTAATGTTTTTGTATTCTTTCCTTTTATAGTTTTCACGGTGTTGATGGAATGCTTCACCTGTGTAAATGAAGCGAAAATAAAAGCACCAGTTGAGACCAATCCGACTATTCATTTCACAACCGGCGACGGCAGCTACAGGTTTCTTGCACACATTTTCACAATTTTTCAAAAATAGCAGATCTACAAGCTCGCAGCGCGGCACTCGGTGCCGCGCTGTGAGTTTGTATATCTGCTATTTTTCAATAGTTAACATTCATGGGGGGCCCACAGTGAATCCTTGTACCCAGGGCCCAGAATTTGGTGTGACGCCCCTGATTACAATCACACTAATAATTGAATATAACAATTACACTCTGGATGGAATGATCAAAAACAGAAGTTGCATTTCAACTTCTCTGTTGAAAAATATCACTGGGAACAGTGTCTCATAATTCTGTTACGTAATGTTCCAACTCAAGCTGTGAGTTCAGAGAAATCCTTAAGCCGATAACATCCAGGAAAAGACAGGGTTATGTCACGATGAAACAATGTCTTCTCTATAAACAGAGATTTTGCCAATTTTAAATTCTTGTGTTTTGAAGAACAAACAGCTCCAGTCTATTGCAACATGGTCACGCATTATCCAGAGCACAAAAGCGTGCTCCAACTGGAGATGTTTTGTTTGCCATCTAGGCCTATTTCACGCTACAAATCCGACGCATTTAGAGAGCCAAATTGAGCTGGCTTGGTTCCATGTTCTCCACTATGCTGGAAAGTAGAATTAGAAAACAAATGTGTTTTTGGGCCAGAAAAGCACAATTCAAATCAGATCACTTCAGGCCTGTGTTATGAAATGAGCCATTAGGTCATGTAGGTGTGGTACCACTGTTGTTAAGCTGTGCGGTCATAGAACATTCTAGTGAATCATCCAGCGCTCCCCTGACAGCCGTGCTTGTGCCAAGACAAGTGTAACATGGAGCAGAGCTCTTTGGCTATACTTTCCTATCCATGCAAGTGATTCTAGTTATTCTTTCCGCTCCGTCCATGGAAAATGCATGAATATTAAAGAGCCCTTAGGACAACATGATCGCTGAACTAATTGACACTAGAAAACAAAAGCGTTTCCAATTCTCTCTACACCCGTGTCTGCTAGTCTTACGTTGCCTGTGAGAGGTGACTCGAGATCACAGGGGGGGAAAATAACCTCCACTTCAATGTAACAGCTAAATGCAAGTGGTGGAGGTTGATGGCGGTGCTAATGTGTGCAAAAGTAACCGGAGACGGTGAGAGAATTGGAGCGCAACGTTTGGTCTCGTCGTCATTAGCAGTCGCAGGCGACGTCTCAGAAGGGAACCGTGCCAGAGGCCTCTTCGTTGACATGGACTGCAACACACAACGCATGCATGGATTGAATACTGTGGCAGCAGACAGCCTGTTTATTGATATTGTCATATGACACCGGTATATGCCCAAGGCTATGTGTCAATCACATACTAGGGCTGCAGGCGGGGTGCTTGGACTGTACATGTACAGTACTGTACCGACTGTACTGTATATCGTTGCCGTCGGGCCGAAACCTCGTATCTCCATATTTTAACGTTTAGTTAAAACACACACACACTTGATCATACTACAGCGTCACACGAAAGTATCAAAAGTAGCAGATCTACAAGCTCAAAACGTTTCGAGCTTGAGGATCTGCTACTTTTGCCGTTTTTGGAATTTGAATCCTGAAAAGTAACAGTTTTGGACATTTGTTGTTTCCACCCGACAGACGATATGTATAGATATACAGTACTGTACTGTACATTAGTTGTACTATATAGTAGTTGTATTGTATTGTTCATCAGTTGCATGTTGCAGCAATATACATTTTGAGATGAATAGAAAGTCAATCTGCATAGAAATAACCATCTTAAATTATAAAACTTTTCAAATACTGCAATAAAAATCTGTAAAAACGAATCAAAAACCAAAAAGAGCATAGCAACCAGGCCGGCATACGTACAATCAGTCAATCGAAAAAATAAATAGCAGAAAAAGCAACTACAGCGTTAATTATAAACATCTGCAACGTGACGGCTGAGCCCTGATCCCTGGAGGATATTTGCCCATTGTGACAGGAGGAACGGATACAGCAAGAGTGGGTATCTCAATGTTAAATTAGCACATTTGTTATGCCTTTTTTTGTGAAAATGTAAAAAAGGAAAAAATAAATGGAAAGAAAAAAGGAAAATTAAGTGTACATGATTTGAACATGCACTCCCCGTACATCATTATCAGACCTAAATTTACCAGTTTGAACTTCTTGTCTTTGCACAAAAAGGTGGATATACTATACAGGATTTGTAGCATAAGTCTGAAATATTAGGCCTTAATTGTCAAATGTTCAAGCATGTTCTAATCATGTATACTTTACAAAAAAAAAAATGCATGGAAGTACAGTACCCACTTTTCCGGGTTACCAGAGGAGCACACAAAGTGAACTGCATAGTCTGAAGCCAAAAGGAACTCAACACCTGCTCTGATAACGTTAAAAACCTCCAACTTTAACCACATAAACCCATTACCGTCTCCCAAATTGCGAGGTGTTGCGAGCTTGTAGATCTGCTATTTTAGTTGAATGACATAACAGGGATGCTTAGGGTTCAGGATTTGTGTGGCTACAGCAAAGTTCATCATAATCACTGTACTGTACGTGACATAGTCCATGGTAGACTGGGCTCCACGAGTTGGAGAGAAGCTAAGTTCTACACAGACATGGACAGATGGGTATTGTGGGGTGCAGTGCTGAAAAAAGGGTAGTAGATTTGGTCGTCTTGACATATCCTTATCAGAATTCTGTTGCTGTCGGGTAGAAACCTTGCATCTCTATATTTAAACCTTTCGTGTTCTTTCGTAAATGCATGCCCCCGACTTGGTCATACAAGAGTGGCGCACAAAAGGAGTGAAAATCTACAAGCTTACAACGCCTCGCATCACGTTTATTTTCACTATTTTAAAATGTGTTTTGAAATAATACTAAAAAACGAATGGTTTCGGACATACACGGCTTCCACCCCGACCGCAACGACTAGCTGTCGACGTCGAGGCTTCGTTCCATAAGATGATGCAGTTTAATGCTGCACCTCCCAGAGTCAGGCGGGGAGGAGGGGAGGAGGGGTGGGGCATTCCAGGGTTTTTGTTGTCCATCCGTTTTGTGGGGCCGTCGTCAGACATTGTAGTCGGGGGCTTTGCCGAGGGGTTGTCTGAGTCGGATCTGCAGCGTCATGCAGGCGCCCACCGTCACGTGGAAGAGGATCTGCCACACGTTCCTCAGTTCATACAGGTACATGTTGGACAGACAGATGAGGGCCAGCGCCAGGAAGGACTTGCTGTTCCTCCAGACGGAGAAGTAGGTGAACAGGTAGCACTGGAGGGCCGGGAAACACAGGACACAGATAGCATCATTAGGTAGGATACATGGGGCCCTCAGTCACCATGACCACATTTTACTTGACGTGCAGATAATTGTGGTAAACGATTTGTGGTTTTGGCATTGGACATTGGAATGTAATGTAAACATAAAAAGGACATTTCTGTTCGGCTTTTTAGGCTTCGTAAACAAAAGTTGCACAAGGCACACGAGACGCCGTGTAAGACGCCGTAAGGGCGAGAAGCGACTGCCAGGTCGTGCTGAAACAACAGAGCTTCTAAACGGCATGTTATAGAACAGCGACAGCCGACGCGGCAGCGTTCGGTTAAACAACAATCTGAGCTGTCAGTGAAAGCCACAGCCAGTCAGCGACACGCCACAGATCCATGTGAGTGAGTGTTACACCAAATGTGTTACAACTTTTTGTGACCTGGCTTCATGGATGGAATGGGAGGGAGGAACTAGGGGAGAGAAGAACTGAAGTCAAAAGGTAACGAAATGTTGGACACGAGGTGGACGTTTTGATACTAAATGCTCCCTGACGGTTGCAATAACAAAGGCCTATAGGATGCCATGTTGTTCCGTCTGACAGTGATCAATGACGTGTGTATTCTTACCACGACCATTTTATTGTCCTTCACAGGACAGTAATGTCCGCTCAGCCGAAGCTCCGCGTGCAATAACTTTTTTAATTACACGACCAATTTGTGATCTTGAAACACCTGCGGGGCTCCCGCTCCAACGTACGAGGTGCAACAAAGAAGAGCTGATGAAAACGTTAGAGAAAAGCCAGCGAGGTGGAAAGTATTGAGCCTTGCTAACGTTAGTCTAGCACATGAAGACCTGGAAGGCATCTGTGTCACTTTACATCTTAACCACTTTAACCATTATGTTGTACTTGGCTATTAATTTTTTTATGTGCGCAAAAATCTTTGAATATATTGTTTTTTTTTTTAAGGTTTTCTAACTCAAATCTTGTTTCTGGGGGTTCCCTGGAACAACATATTTTGAGATGGGGGTCAGTGACCAAAAATATAATTCTGGGGCTCCTTGATTTAAAAAAAGATAGAAAACCACAACGACCACTGATATAGAAACATAGGTTTTTCAGAAAACTGACAGGATTTAGAAGACATTCATAGAACCGGGTCTTACGGTCTAAATGGGCTAGCTGACAGGCTGCTGAGCTGTAAAGTATGGGGCTGTTAGCCGCTCAGTCAGCCGTTGACGGCTTGCTCTCCTACCACAGACTATCACTTACCTGATACAGACAGGCGGCTGTGCCCAGGAAGAAGGCAATCACGTAATTAAAGTCTTCATCGTCATTCTGGAGACAGGGGGAGGAAGAGAGAGAGAGCGGGAGAATGAGGGGGGGGGGGGGGGGAATAATGCTTTTCAGCACTCACCAACTGAAGCATATCTTCACAAGGCTCGATCAAATCACTTTGACAAGAGCAACGCAATGGACTTGATTTGAACCTCCGTTGGATGTCGGTTTGACTGTTTTGACAACGTTGGTATCAGCAATTATGCAGCCGACGTGTCGTTTTCAAAAATAGCTGATCTACAAGCTCACAACATTTTTGAATAAAGGGTACTTACACACTGGGAGCGTTTATACCGTACAATTAATTCACATTGTCTAAAAAAAAATGTATGTACCTCTCGTGAAATTACAGCGTTCCAAGAAGCTTAAAGGGGATCAACGTTATTTACTGAGCACCAAATGGATTGCACCAGACCAGATCCAATCAAGCGCATTAGTGAAACCACGCTACAATCACTGGCAGAATAACAAAACAATAAAATAAAATAAAAGTTAGAAACGACTCCCATACCTGTAGGATGCTCTCTATGGCGTGGACCCCTCGCAGTAGGTTGAGGCCCCCACAAAGCACACTGAGCACACAGGACACGATGCCCGGCAGGGTCACAGACTCCAACATCTGCGTGGGTGCTGGGGAGGGAACGAGGGACAGGAATAGGGATGGGATGATATGAAAATGTCATATCACGATTTACGATATTATCGCGATAATCAAAATCCATTATCCTGGGGCGGAACATTTGCCAAAAAATAGCAGATCTACATGTAGAACGGCTATTTTTTGGCAAATACATTTGATATATATTTGATGATTTGAAAAAAGAAAACCTTTTTACCAATTCTGAGGGTTTAAGTGGTACCGGATATGCAGCTCGGCAAATAAAAGGTGAATTGATCCCAGTGCATGATGAAGGAAAATATCTCGATAAATTAAATCTCCACGATACGATTATCGTGTTTTTTTTCATCACGATAAACGATAATATCGCTTATCGTTCCATCCCTAGACAGGAATAGAGCGAGTTCAAATTTGAAGTAATGTACTCTGTGCTTTCTTTGACTCCACAAAGGCTGCAAACAGCATTACAAAGTAATTTACATGTAAATGAGAGAGAGAGAGAGAGAGTCGCTATGATGGAGTCAGCTAAATTCATCTCAGAATTTGAAAGGAAATGGCTTTTACAGAACACTTAATATAACACGTGGAAGTGTTCCATTTCTCAAACAAAGCAAAGTGCAATAGAATCATGTTGTACAGAGTGGGACTGAAGGAGCGGTGTGTGACGGGGCAGTAAACACAAGACGAACAAGCAGTGAACCCGTGTTAGAGCTTTGTTCGGACCCCCCAAAAAAACAAGCCCAATTCTGCCAAAATGAACAGATACTAGATGAAGAAGCGCTATGTGGGTCTGTGAGTAATATGGCAAACTGCAAACAGGTGCACTTTGGAGAGGGTATAGTTACTTAGAAGACAAAAAAACAAGTTCCATTCCGTTATAAAGGGTATAAAAAAGTGCGATGATGAGGTGGAGAACTTAGAAAGGATCCAAGGCAGCTCTGTTCAGTTCAAAGTAGAAAATAGTTTATTTCATAGCAAGGAAAATTAAAAAATAAATTAAAAATAAAATAGAATAAAATACGAAAAAAAAGAAGAAAAGACCAGTGTTTGACACTCTAATTGAGAGCGGTTTGAATGACAAAACTCTGTATTCAGTATTACTCTGGATTACATAATATCTTCTCATCAAGGACTCACAAAGCAAGTGTAGGATAGGCCGCAAAAACCTGACATATTTCGTAACCATTGATTGACTGATGAAAAATAAATAAACGAAACTGACACGAGGAATTAAGAATCAGACTTTGCGGATTACTGTTTAGACTTACGTGCAGGATCTTACTCAATAGACTCGCAATTTCCCAATTATAAAAAAAGGAGACGTTCTATCTGACCAGACTGGCCCGATTCGGGCACAAGGAAATGGAGGGCAATTCCATAAGTCTCCGGTCTCAGGTCTGGGCAGAGGATCAAACCTCTAACCTGTGTTTAGTGAGAAGAGCAGTGGAGGATACAAATAGCGACAGTGACCCAGATGGCTTCACTTATCTTGGGGTGGCTGAGATGTGACAATGCGTATAAGAGAAGTGGCCCACAGACAAGAGCAATGGACGGGTAGGACTGAAGTGAAGCCACACATACGATACATTCCAGTCTGATAACGGGTTGCGAGACATGTCCTCCAGGGAGACGGCTATCGGCAAAGAAGAGCCGACCTGCTTCCGAGTGATTAAGTCTGGACCACTTCCAGGATAAAGTATCTACAAACCAAGACTTCAATGGGGCTTGCCGTGCGAGTGCTAAAATGGGATAATGGACATATCCACAAGCTTGCTTTGGGGCTAAAATGTGCCAATGGAAACAAGCCTTTTGTCATTCTAAATGCTTTTTGCTGATGTAATTTAGGCCACTACATGTCTTAAATGTACCTTAAAATTAAATGGTTGCAAATTAAATGACACTGTCAAATTAAACGAGTAATTTATCTATGGTTTAAAGTTAAGGGAGCACTGGTTGTAAATTAGGTATTTTATGATTAGAAATGTGTACTGAAAAGGGAGAATATAGTAGTTCCATCACAGTAGCCTGCCTATCTCCTACTAGGGATGGGACGATAAGCGATATTATCGTTTATCGTAATAAAAAACACTCATGATAATCGTATCGTGGAGATTTAATTCATCGTGAAAACGTCCTCCGTCATGCACTGTGATCAATTCACCTTTTATTTGCAGAGCTGCATATCCGGTACCATTTAAACCCTCTATTGGTAAAACGTAGTCTACTTATAATATACGTACTTGATACAGTCTTTTCCTCCTGGTACTGAGCTCAGCAATATCTGCGTTGGCTTTTCAATAACAAATTATCATTACACCTGGGAAAAACAGATTTTTTTTTGGGTCTAGTACCGAACTAGGGAGGACTCCTGGATTTACACATAATTATTTACGATAACACCTTTTTTGGTTGTAATTTGGGATAGCAAACATTTCAGGTGAAAAAATGGCATCGACCTTTTTTTGTGAAAGTCAACTAAAGAACATGATTTTTGGACAGGATCTCCTCGTTTGTGAACAAGGGTGCACCAAGGACTCTAGCCGCAGTAGCCGAAGACCTCATCCATTGTCATTTTGACTATACCTGCACTCCATTGTTCACCAACACCCCCATGCCAATCTGCCCATATACCCGTCATATAACCACTTCTCTAGAGTGAGCGACACCCATGGGCATAACACCAGAGGGAGCTACTGTACACTGACTGTAAAGTAATGTATGTATTGTTGATGAATTGAGTACAATGGACCACAATAGCAACAAGCACCTGGGTCTTTTTGTGGTATCCTTAGCATAGCTTTCTTGACTGTACCACTGTACTGTTAACTAGGGATTTGACGATAAGCGATATTAACGTTTATCGTGATAAAAAACACTCACGATAATCGTATCGTGGAGATTTATCGTGAAATCGTCCTCCGTCATGCACTGGGATCAATTCACCATTTATTTGCCAAGCTGCATATCCGGTACCACTTAAACCCTCTATTGGTAAAACGTACTTATAATATACGTACTTGATACAGTCTTTTTTTCACTCTCTACCAAATGTCTTTGCCAAAAAATAGCCTATCTACAAGCGCACTAAGATACCCATGTACCTGTCAAAATACTTTATAAACGTTAAGGACGTCCACAATTACAACACCAGAGGCAGCGCCACAGATCACGTTCAACCCAGAGTCAACCCAAAGGGTCAAACTCGTTCTTCTGCTATACCACCAAAATGTGGAACGCCTTACCGAAGGCCTTAAATCAGTGTGGTTCCCTAGCATCCTTTAAAATCGCCCTGGAAAACCACTTGCAGGCGGCAGTAGTTCGCAACTGGCAATAACAAACCTAGCCCAGGCTTACCCTCCCCTGACCCTTCTTTGTATTTACCGGTACCTACTGTATATATTTTTTTTAGTCTGTTTATTTTTTTTATTTTCTCTTGACCATATCTACTGCATAGTACTGTGTTCTATCCATCTGTCATTCAATGTTATATGAGATACTTCAATGGTTTCCTGTGTAAATAAGCCAAGTGCTTTCCTAGGATCTCCTTTTAGTTGACCTTGTACCAGTGAACTGTACCGTCATGAAACTGTCTTTTTTCTATGCAAACTTCTAATAAAGTCTTCAATCAATCAAAATCAATCACAATGCGTCGCAACATGAGCTTGTAGATCTGCTATATTTTGGCAAATGTTCCGCCCCAGAATAATGGATGTTGGGGATATTGTGATTATCGCGTTAATATCGTAAATCACAATATCTTTGGTCACAATAATCGTGATATGAAATGTTCATATCGTCCCATCCCTAATCCTTTTAGCATAGCTGTCTTGACTGTACCACTGTACTGTTAACAATGTTAATAAAGTAATCAATCAAACCTATGCCTTTGTATTTGGAGGGGGTGTGCAGAGAGAAGCCATTGATGGAGCTCAGGTCCTCGGGAGAGAGCTGGTACGGCGGCCGCAGCTTGATCTCGGTCTGCATGTCAGCCAGGTTGATCTTTGTTGACAGGGAGCGGGGGCTGTTGTAGCGCTGCTTTGTTTTCTGGATGAAAGTGTCTGGAGGGAGATTATTAGCAGGGCAACAATTGGGTCAAAATTCAGTTAGGACCATATGCAGGCTAATTAAGCACCTGCACAACTCATCTGAGCATATACTGTAGCCACATGGGAAATTAGGCAAGCCTATCTGTTCACTTAAAAGTGCAAATCCTGCTCTGTAGAACTGTCTTTTCTTTTCTTTAGATCTTTTTTTTTATTCATTTTTACACATTGTATGCTTTATTTCTTAGATGAGAGAGTCTAGAGAGACAGGAAACCAAAGGTAATGAAAGAGGACAGACATGCAATTCCTTGCGGTTCTGGTTCACAAGGAACACAAGGATCTAATTGTTAATAATGTATCCGTTGTATCTGAAGATAATTGTTTTGTCAGGTCACACAGGCATGCGTGCAAGCCTGATAGTTCCTGATCAGGCAACTGGTGCAGGGTTCTCACCAAACTCGATGAAAGAGTACGGCCGAATGGCACTGTTGATGCGCTTGGTGTCGTAGGTGACGATGAACTCCCTCTGCAGCTCATCCAGGAAGCAGAAGGCCAGCACGTTGGGGTAGTTCTCTGTGCACACCATCAGGTAGCCTACGCCCAGAGAGCTGGTGAAACTGACACACAAAAAGGCACAGGGAACATGTACACAGACATGCACCCAGTCACTACAAAGTCATCTTCTCTCAAAAGATGTATATATTAAAAAATATATACATTCAAAAAAGACAAGAACAAAATAGAGTGCCTCGTGCCATGCCATGTATGATGGATTTGAAGCACACAGAAAACAGCATATCCGCCACCAACACCACTCTACTAACTTCTGCCAGGGAACATTCGCCTCCACTGAATCCAATTAATTACCCAATTTGGCTAATGAAACATAATTTCACACCCAGAGAACCACCAGACTCAAATGTACCAGATTCTCTCAGATTCAGAAGATACACCTCAGCGGCTGCTAGTCTTTCAGACCACCCAGCAGCGATTCTTTAATGGACTGTGGGAATACACAAATCTAAAGAAATCTAGAGGAGGAAGCTTATTATACAGTGTAAATGGGCCTCAGTCCAATAGTGATAAGAGTGCATTTTATTATCTAGTTTAACAGTCAATAATAACTTAAAAAGAGCATAATGAAATCTAGAGGAATAAATAACAATTTAGTAAAACAAGACAGACTAACAGTATAAAACAGAAGTGGAATATCAACTTAAAAACTAAACATTCAAAATAAACAAAAGTTGTTTCATGTAAATGATCCATCATCGGTCACATGATAAATTATGATATTGGATAGTTTCATGAATCGATACCAGCGTTATTAAGTGGTTACATAAAAAACACCAAATGCACTCTGTCGTAACAGAGACCTGAGAGAATTTTTTGTTATACTGATGCAAGTACATCTGTCAGTCTATGCAGCTTTGGTGTCTTACTGTCTAAAAAACAAACAACAAATGACTCCCACGCCTCACAGGCTAGAGGAATGAGAGTACACTATTAACCCTGTGAAGAACGCCTGATGATTGTGTCTTGTGTGCATGGAGCAGCCTGAATACTGAAATCACAGGCTACTCAAACCACAGCCAGTGTTGCTAAGACCACTTATTATATGCAACTTTGGGCTTATTTTCTGTAAAGTCACTTTGTAGTTGCGGGTCGTGGTTTTAACCAGTGATTCTCAAACATTTTCATGTCAAGGATCCCCAAACCAAACGTAATATTTATTTGGCCCCGGATCTCCACCTGAAAATAGTTCATGTCAGTGACCCCAATACAACATGTAGTTAAACTATTTCATAAATATTCCAAATACGTATAGTACGGTATATGAAAATAGCAGATCAACACTCTCACATAAGATTATGTCACGATGCAACGCGTTGTGCTTGTAGATACACAAAGAGTTGAAGTGGTTCAACTGATTTTGATACTATATTAACTCATTAGACCCGTCTGCTTGTTTCTCTCACAAAATGTGACAACAGTGGTACTGAAATCACAGTCCACACAGTGCCAGGCATCTCAAATATCACAGGTAGAGCACCGTCCTAACTGATGTGTTCCGCCTTCCATTAGATTACCCCATGACTTAACAGAGCTGTCTGGCATATTCTGCTGCCACTCCGTCAGAGGCAGATGGCTTGCCTTGATTTAAAGGAAGTCATATCAAAGGGTCTTTGGTTTGATATGAGTCCAGTTTGCTTGGTGCTGTTTTCTTACAAGTTTGTGTCTAAGGCTTAATGCAACCCATTACTCCATTATCAATGGTGGCGCGTTTAAGGAATTCAAAGCATTTCCTCAAGCATTAGTGGCCCTTAATTCAAAGAAATAACTTCCAGGCAGACATACAGTATGATGATAGAGAAGAGTTGATACATCAGTAACATGGTCAACTATCCTTTGGACTAGTAATCTGTGGTAAGATGTGGCTATGTTTTATCAAAAGGACAAGATTTACAACATCTGACTTTTATTGTCAAAATAAATTGTACAACTGCTCAGAAAAAGAGGTTGACAAATTATGTTTGAATAGTGGCATGCACTGAGACACAGGGAAGTTTCATTTTCGAAACATGCACATTCTTGCCACATCTACAGTACAGTTGTATTAGACTTTCAAATGTTTCTATGACCCTTCTGCACTCACACTTGATGCCCATTTTTGCTTGCCACATTTGGCTTACAAATTCATGCTACCTCCGCTCTCTCTCAAACTATTCTCATATCTTTATTCCTGCTAGGGTGAAATGGCAGGGGTGGAGGTTATGTTGTCCTCATACATTTACAGGCTTAGATGCTCAACGTAGGGTACTAGCTTAAAGGTGATACACCATGCATTTAAAAAGTATTTATGTCATATTGTTTATGTCCCAAAAACGTTTTTCAAAAGGTTTGAGGCTAAATTACCACTCCTGAATAGAGAGCCTCTCTCATTTTTGAATGGCTCTCAGAGCATTTCAGCTGCAGTACCACCTTTGGCCTGAACTGCGCCCCCCCCCCAAAATCCTTTTGAAAAAAAAATTCTTTTGAAAAAAGAATATGTTTTGATTATTTTTTTTATGATGACGTCACAATCGGCAGATGACATCACAATCGGCAGCAAATCTGGATAGCCTGTTTTGAGAACCCGTGGGATACTTTTAACCTTCACTTTCTCAAAACCAGAGAAAGACACAACGGTCAGAAATGGGACTTTGTGAGGATAGAAGGTGCTAGTGGGACCCCAACAAAAAGGTTTTAAAATAGGAAAAGTGAAATTTCATGGTGTATCACCTTTAAGCTTATATGCGCAATACTAACTTATATAATTAATGTACTGTAGGGTTACAGAAATACAGTTTGTTACAACCACTGTCAAGAGAAAATGTCTACATCCAAATAATAGAGGCTCTGTTGGTGATCTAAGAGTTATTGTAGGCATTGTAATATTGCCCTCACAATCATTCTGGAAAACATTCTCTGCTAAATATCACCATTGTGTGTTATATGTGGTGTTAGGCTAGTAGAGTAGAGTAGAGTTCATTAATAGGGTGCAAACTGCCCAATCAACTCCATAATATGCTGCTAGGACTGCTAGATAGCAATAAGTATATAAGATAGTGTTTATGTTTGCAAAACATATATCAGTAAGACTCCCTAATCGGGAGATAAGCGACCGTCAGGTCGCAGCGTGATTTTAGGGCAAAATGTGTAGGAGCAGTGTCCAAAAATGTGTTTGAAAAAATCGGCCTGATGGTGGCCCTATATGGGACAGATCCATGTTGATGACATGAGTGTACACATACGGTGTAGCGATTTGCGTGATTTTAGGGCAAAATCTGTAGGAGTAGTGTCCAAAAATGTGTTTTAAAAAATCGGCCTGAAGGTGGCGCTAAATGGGACAGATCCATGTTGATGACATGAGTGTAGACATACTGTGTACCGATGTGCGTGATTTTTGGCCAAAAATTGTAGGAGCTGTGTCCATAAATGTGTTTTGTAAGAACCGGCCTCATGGTGGAGCTAGAAGAGGGTCATGTGAGAATTGATGGTTGTGGTTTGGCAGGCAAGGAGTGTGTGTGCAAAATTTGGCATGGATCGGGGCAACGGTTGCGGAGATATGAGCAGGGGAAAAGTGTGACGTGTGACAGACAGACTGACTGACTGACTGACGGACAGCTGGTCGAGGTTTTGATAGTAAATGCGACCTGACGGTCGCAATTAACTGTAGTGAGCTGCATGAAATGTATTATACAGCATACTGTACAGTATACATTTTTTAAACTCTTCCAAGACTTTATACCAATTTCATATTTTGACTTCAATTGGATTATATCAATTTGCATAACAATAACATTGAATTTATTGCCCAGCCTTACATGCCACCCCAAACTCATGTGACCTACTTGACGTTGTATTGTCCAGTCTTCAGGGTGCAGCGGTCAGGGAACTGGCTGAGTTTCTTTGAGAGTCCTTTGAGATGCCTCTTGGTGTCCTGTAGACCTTTGTCCTGCTCGTAGTCTGTGGATGCAGAGAGGGGCAGGCCATCCCCCACCCTCACCACTGAGGCAAACAGCACCATTGACATCTCACAGCCTTGCCTGCCTACTCTCTTACTGCAGGCCTACACAGAAAGACAATTGATAGTACTCATTTTAAATGTCAGTCAAGACTGTTTAGTGGAGTATTAGCCTATAAAACAAGGATCGTGTTAAACCCATGTGTTGAATAGAAATACAGTTTTTGGGCTTTTGTAGCCCCATCTGTGACCTCTTTCTTCCATCACTGTCTGTAACCCGAGCTACAGTGATGGGGGAGGTCAGAGATGAGCCTAGGCTTTTTAGGTGAATCAGGAGAATGATTTTTTGTTTCTGACCGAGTTAGAACTGTAAAGTACTGGTCTACTACAGTATGTACGTAATGCATGGGCTTCAGTCAGCACCATGGATTGGACAGCACCATAAGTAACAAAAAATCGTTATCACGATTAACGATAACTGATCTGTACAACAAGCGCTCACACTAGCAGTCGTGGCAGCTCAGGAGAAGCACCAAAAGATGCAAACTGCAGTAAACCCTTAAGGAGAATAACGCTCACAGTATTAAAACCTTTCACGTGTACGTATGGGTAGGCTACCTGTCCTGTAACACATTCACAATTAACTATGTTATTGGGTTACGGTAGTGCAAGGTCCTGTTCTAATGTCCAGTGTGACAGTAACATTCGCAGTCAAAATCAAAGGTTTAACATTACTACAAATTTAGCATGCGAGTGGACATTATTCATCCTTTTACACTTTGTGTTTCTAATGTTAGGCATAGAACAGTGGTCCGGGGACCACCAGAGGTCCTTGAAGGGGTTTCAGGTGGTCTCCAGCTAAATGATGGAGTTATTGGTAACCAAATGGACCCTTATTTAACTCTTGAGAGTGTAAAATGAAATGTTACGCTGTCAAGAGTTAGATTACTGTTAAAAACCTGCATGAAGGAGTCTACACAATCAGAGAATGTAGAAGAATTGTTATTTTGACAACGTTTGCCTGTTATCTCTCCCATGGTACCAAGATCAAAACAGAATGGCATTGTGGACAAAACCCTATCCAACGACAACAAAACATACTAAGTACTGGGTCTGAGAGGCTGAATCTCATCAAATGCTGAATTATAATAATACACTGGGTTAGAAGAATGCTGCAATCAAATCACCTACAACACAGGGCCAGGTTACACTAGATTAGCCAATATTAGCGGCTAACGTACAGTAGCTAACACAGCAGCATGCCATATGGAGCCAAAGGAAAATGCATGAGCAAACCTGAGAGAGGGTTAATGTCAGACGAGACTGTTCAACGTCTGGTGACTGAGTGTAGCATCATGTGGTTCTGTATCACTCGGTAATGTAACTAAGCAGTAAGACTGTATGCAAGCAGAGAGCTAGCAGCACTGCAGGCACCATCAAAGATTAGGGTAGTTTACCACGTCCCATAGCCCGGAGGGACGGAAACGCTGCGATTGGCCTAGCTGGTTGTCAGGCAACGATGTTTTCCACAATACAGCAGTGTTTCTCAAACTTTCACATTTTCAAGGTCTCTCCTTAACTCTGAGTCTGACAGTGTACGAAATGGAACCAAATGGTTCATTTGGTTCCATTTGTACACTGTCAGAGAGAGTTATAGACTTGTATGGGTCAATTTAGACCCCCCCCCAAAAGGAACCCACAGAGTCCCTGGAAAAGAGAGTGAGTGTGACAGTGTTTGCGTGCTGACAGACATCAACTAGCCAATCAGAGCCCGACCGGGCGTCCCTCCAGGCCATGGGATCTAGACACAATAGCTGCGTTTACGTGGCTGTCTCGCTCTGCATTGTGGGTAGCCTGTGACTCTCATCAGCACCACAAATGAGTCTTCATTTCTTCATCTTCTGAAAAGTGGTTTATCATTTTAGGTAGTAGCCTATCAGTACTTTACTTGAATAAGAATTTATATATTTTTGGGAAAATATGACTTTCACTCCTCTGCTCAAAGACAAATATTGTACTTATGACTTATACGTTTCTAGGTGATGGGTAAAAGTACATTCTGAATGAACCAGTAAGACTCCTAAGTGCGAAAAAAGCGACCTCACCCAGGATGGAATTCACACAGGACGGAATTCATTTGCAAGTGTGATTCGAGTCGCGGTTGGTTGTTTAAGTTGGACAAAATGTGGACAAAATATTTTCCCAAATATGGATATGCCTATGACTGACATCTGGCATCATATGTCTTATAGACCACATGAGACTCACACAATATGTCCATAGATAGGCATCTGGCATCATATGTCTTATAGACCACATGAGACTCACACAATATGTCCATAGATGGGCATCCCAAGCTATGGGCTTAATATTGATGACATCAGGGATGTCCATACACGGGCATACAAGGGACAAGGACGGAATGTGATGTCACAATGTGATGTCACAACAATGTGATGTCACAGGTCAGCTATAGACATATGGAGATCAGGGATCTTCATATATGGGCATATAATCAATCAATCAATCAATCAATCAATCAATCAATCAATCAATCAATCACACTTTATTTATAAAGCACCACCTTAGCTGACCAAAGTGCTGTACATATAAACACAGTTTAAAAAAAACATAACAAGAATACAAATAGAAACATGACAAAGACTTCCAAAGAATCATCAAAAAGATAAAAAACAGATCTACAGTAGGCTATGGGTTCAAGGGTTATTAAAAGCTAAAGAAAAGAGGTATGTTTTAAGTAGGGACTTAAAAATGGTGATGGATTGAGCAGACCTGATATGAGTGGGGAGATTATTCCAGAGCTCTGGGGCCGCCACCACAAACGCACGGTCACCTCTGGTTACTCTAGTGAGGTCTGTTGGCGTAGTCAGCAATGACTGGCTGGTGGACCTCAGAGCTCTAGGTGGATTGTAGCGCTCTACAAGATCAGCCATATAATTGGGGGCCAGACCGTTAATAGATTTAAAAGCGACAATGGGCATACAAGGGACAAGGACGGAATGTGATGTCACAACGATGTGGTGTCACAACAGGTTAGCAGCTATAGACATTGAGGCGTCACGGACAAGATACAGACACAATGTGACGTTTTTTATAGTTAACTGCGACCACGGTCGCCTAACCAGTGACCATAATAGCCCCATTTCAAATATTGTGAAAATAGCAGATCTACAAGCTCACAATGCATGAGCTTGTAGATCTACTACTAGTTTCACTATCTTTCTTTTGGGGGGGAGTCAGAATTTCAACACAGCAATGCATTGATATAAAAAAATAAAATGTACTTTGTAATGTATCCTTTTGAATCATGTATGAAGCATGTAAAAGCATGAACTTTTGAATAGCCAACCTAAAAAGCAAGTACGATTTTGACTGAGAAACTTTGACTTTACCTTGACGATGATACACAAAAGAAGAAGACTCACATACTGGGGTTGAGTACTTTACTTTGTTCACAGCTGCTTACAGACAATCAAATTCTTGATATCTATTTTTTTAATGTACCGGGTGATGTTGTCTTCGGGGACAAATTCAGCTTTTACCTCTATGGAATTACCTAAAATATTTAGATTGAGGGTACACAACATGTATTAGGAACCAACACTGAGAACATAAAAGCATCAATACTGCAATGTATAAATACTCTGTTACAAGTAAAACATTTTACTTACAATAAAGTTTTCATAAAATGTCTAAAAATCCTTTGAAATTAGCAGATCTACAAGCTCACAATATGACGCATCGCTACACATTGTGAACTTTTAGATCGGCTATTTTCAAAAGGCCAAAATGTATATAGGGCTGAAGTGGTTAATGAATAATAGTATATAGTACATATAGTACAATAGTTGTCAAATAATTGTAGTGGAGTAAAAGTACAATATTTGGATCCGAGATGTAGTGGAGCAGAAGTAAAATTATTCAAAATTGGAAATACTCCTGTAAAGTACAAATGCCTCAAAATTGTACTTAAGTACAGTACTTAAGTACATGTACTTGTGTGATTTTAGGGCAAAATCTGTAGGAGCAGGAAGAACCATGAATTATTCAGGTATCAATTTTCTTTGCTCTTTGACCCATTCACTGATGTAAATAGGCCTACCATTAAAAAAAGAAACTCATGAAAAATGTATATCTAACCACAGCATAAGCAGCTTGGGTGTTCAATTTGAAATCAAAATAAGGTGTTCAACTAACATCAGCATTTTAAAGTGTATTTTTAAATAAGTCCCTATCGACATGGAGTGTAAAGTAATCATTGCTAAAAGAGGAGAGCGACAAATTCAATGCAGAGACACTTTCCTGCCTCATCTCTCTCTCTCTCTCTCTCTCTCTCTCTCTCTCTCTCTCTCTCTCTCGCACGCACGCACGCACGCACGCACGCACGCACGCACGCACACACACACACACACACACACACACACACACACACACACACACACACACACACACACACACTCACAGCCTCCTCAGAGCCCAGACAACATGTCAGCCTGAAGGGACCTCACTAGCAACCCAATTTAGAGGTCAGGTTTAGGGATTTGGGGTTAGCGTATGCTTGATTGATTCTTAGTTACGTAACAGTGTTGTGGACCAGATACAACAGATCTGCAAGTTCACAACACATCGCAGCTCTCAAGTTGCAGAGCTGCTATTTTAAACGTGGATGTCCTCACAAATATGTGTAATACAAACTTTGTGTGTGTGCGCGAGGGAGGGACTGGGAGGGAGGGAGAGGGAGCAGTGGATGATGGATGTCTGCTCGGGTTGACAATTTGATGAATTGCCATTATTCGAGGGGATTGTTTAGTGCTACGAATGCCAGGTGAGAACGAGACACGCAGTGTACAGGAGGAAATTATATCGGCATTTGCCACTTTTGTTGTTGTTGGACATAACCTAATCATAATAATAACAACACATTGTATGAATAATTCAGGGTTTCTTGAGAACTGGGGCAAATCTAAACAAGATTTCCTTTTTTAGCCCACTCTCTTGTTAATGCTTATTTTTTTGGAAGGGCCTTTTCATAATTTAGATGTTGAAATTGTCTTGTTTGATTCTCTTAATGTTTTTATTTCACTTTTTTTGCACACATCATCATCATGATTTGTATTCAGGTTCATGTAAAGAACCTTTGTTTTCATGTATTATTATTATTGTTACCCTTATTATAAATGTTTCTACATCAATCCCTTAGCAATACAATGTGCTGTGTGTGTGTGTGTGTGTGTGTGTGTGTGTGTGTGTGTGTGTGTGTGTGTGTGTGTGTGTGTGTGTGTGTGTGTGTGTGTGTGTGTGTGTGTGTGTGTGTGTGAATGACTGAAGAGTCTTGGGTGAGATAGAGTAGTTGCACCTCATGGGTATCTTTGTGCAATCAGCCATACTAGTAAGAGCGATCTGTAAATCAATATTGAACACAAACATTGACTGTTGGCTGCCAAATTACTCTATCTGGAAACCTTTTAGGCCAGATTGTACCGGAAATGTCGATTTAACTGCAAACACAGATGAACTTTTGATCAATGCTCCCTTACATATGGATTTCTGTGAAAACAAACAAGCTTGGACTAAACAACACTGTTTTCTTTTGCTGTGGCGGTGTAGCCGAACGATTAAGGCTGAGCATGAGCCTTTTTATGAAGAGACAATGACGATTCCCCAGCCTATAATTGACCAATTTGCACCAGTAATCATATAAAAGGATGCTTCTCTTCTGACTATTGACTGGCAGCTGCATTGAACCATGCAGACGTATGGAGCTACCAGAGCGCGTAAATAATTTTTGATTACCGCATCTTGAGAAGAAAAGCAGGAGAAACTATTTATCTCTCCCAAGCAGAGACTCAAAGGTGTATTTATTTATTTCACCTGACGTCTCTTATTTGGACCAATTTGTCCCAATGTGGTGGCAAACCACACCAACCCAGTGTGGTGAGGACTAATGGGTATGAAAACATATTGTATTATCAATGTCTACACAACCACTGAATGAGAAACAGAATGCTGCAATGTGGAAAAACTCTTATAAACAAGATTATCATGTCCTTGTATCGTGTCTCAATATATGTCAGCTCAGAGATGCATAACATTATTATAACGTGAGGCAGAAAGGGAACAGGGTTAGGTCAAGGAGATGAGAGCCCAACAAAAACAAAATTACTTTCACATGGGAAATGGCTTTTTGTTCTGGGGAACTTAAATCTTGGTTAGACCTTGACTTTGCGTAAACACCCGGTGCCCTCCATTTCTTATGCTCATTTTCAGCAGGTTGAAATACTTGTCCACAGAAAACCATAAGCAATGCAGCCAGGCATGGGAAAAAGTGTGCTGGCCCCCCACCCCCTAAAATCCTTTAAAGTGAAATTGGGATTGAGTGGGTATTTCTGTCTGTGCTCACATGCATTAATCAGACCCTATACGCTATGTGCACCCCAACAACAGCTGTTTATCTAAGCATACTGCTCAAAGAAATAAAGGGAAAAAAAATTTCCCTTAATTTATTTGAATTTATTTGATTATAGTATACTGTAGTACTGCTCAAAGAAAGCGCAAATAATTAAGGGAACATTTTGTTCCCTTCATTTCTTTGAGCAGTATGCTTGTATGACTCATATAAAGCGGGTAGGGTGAAAAGAGCAAACTTCAGACCCAAAGTTTGAGCAAGCTTTGCATTATGTTATCCAGTTAGCATTTCCATTTGACAGTCAGTTTAACCACATGAATCCGAGCATCCCTATTCTGGGAGGAAAGTTTGAAATAGCAGATCTACAAGCTTGCAACACGTCTCATTGCAACACGTTGTCGTTGCAAGCTTGTGGATCTGCTATTTTTGTCGAAGAGATTTGGTGGAAACGAGTGCACTCAGGTCCATTTCACTAAGGGTTTAAGTGGTAAAAGACTGCAAGAAGTTTCTAAACCCATATTTCAAACAGGATGAAATGTCATGTTTAGGATGCATGCTTTAATGTGTTTAATAATGCGTGTTACATTGACTCATTCACACACAAATACACTGACAGCAGAGACAACCATGCAAGCAGAGTCGGTGCTATAGCGGCCGGGCGGGTGAGGAAGGCTAAGTATTAATTAAAAAGTACCAGAAGGTTTTTCTTCTCCTGAGGGGACGAGATGCCTGCCTGCATGAAAGGCACCAACCTCATTGGGAGTGTCTTGCTCAAGGGAACTTTGTCACAAAGCCTGGAGGAGCAGGGGATCTATCCATGAACCTTTTGCAATAGCAGCCTCACCAACAGAGGGGTGACATTGGACTCCAATAAAAATGTCCCAGTCAGGGACGTGCTGGGCCCCTGATTCAGCCCGGGAAAAAGAGTTGGAGAGGCCCTCATTGCGCGCTATAGAGAGATCTCTCTCTATAGCGCTGCTGCAACGCAAAGATTTGGGACAAAGTGACAAGCCAGTGGGCCAATTACATGAGTTATATTTCGTCGTTGTCGGGTGGAAACCTTGTATGTCCAAAACCGTTTGTTTTGTATTTATCATTTTTAAAATGATTTAAACTAGTGAAAACAGCCGATCTACAAGCACACAACGCCTCGCACTTCACTGTTTTCTATTTTTACTTTTGTGCAAACAGTTTAATTTTTTCCTAATGGCCGGGCTGGACCGGACGGGAATGAACCGGCCGTTCGGGAGTTGTCCCGATTTTCCCAATGGCCAGCACGTCCCTGGTCCCAGTCATATCTCTATAGTAAAGCCTTGGTGAAAATGTGCCATACAACAGGTCGCTCAACAACAGTGATGTGTTTCATAGTGAAAACATCATCAGTGTCAGTTGTGTGGGAGTGCTGCTAGTGGTCCTATTGTTTTTCTTGTGTAGACGGATAGGCTGTGTGTCAAAACCCACACAGGCAAAATAAAGCACTTTCACCAAGGGCGTCCATCAGCGCTGACCCCACAAGGGCACATTCTATTTATTGCTGAGTCTTGCTGACGGCCTTGTATATTGTTGTTGGACATCAGGTATGTTTGCACAACATACAGGCAATTTGTCTTTGTGAGGTTGGGGCACTACACTGAATAACAACAGTATAAAGAAATATTTACAGAGGAAGTTCTCAAAAATTTAAAGATAAAGAGAAAATAGAAAGTATGCACTGTAAAATGTACAGCACTTTAGAAATATTCAGTATATTGACTTAATATAACTTAATTTCCTCTGTGGGATCAATACAGGTCTGCCTATCCATCTATCCATCCATCCATCCATCCATCCATCCATCCATCCAATATCAGCCTCTATAAAATACAGCTGCTAATTTTGTAATTTTTCATCTGGAGATAAATATGAATTATTGCAGATGCTGAACCAAGTGCACAGAGGGCAATAGCATATCTTTCTAATAGCACTTGTATATAAACAAATATGAATTATTGCACTGGTGATGAGTACACATTACACAACCATATACATGACATGTCTACTTCCATACGGAGATGCTCGTGGTCAATTTCTAAGATCTTAAATAAACAAGCGACGAGCATTTACCCTTAATGGTTTTGTTTGCTACAATACATTTGACATAGAATTGAGCAGAAATATTTACGGTATACTGTAGTGCATCACAATCAACATTTTTGTAAAGGTAGGACTTTATTGTTTTTTGTTTTATTTTGCAAGGTCCTTATTATAAGGGGCAACACTGTACATATGGCTGGGCACAGAAAAATCAACAAAGGCAACAATGACTTCTTGGCATAAGTGTGACAAATTCCCACGCAACACGAGGGAGGACCTTTGGGATAATAAGACAGACGTGGTCTCTAAGTTAAAGGCATAGTATGTACTGTAACTTTGCCCTGTGTTTAGCATAACAAAACTGTAAATATTTCCATCTAGACGAGCAGCTATCAGCCACTGGACTGGAGCAGTGTGGTGGTGGAGTTTACCTGCAGAAACACATTGCCCACTCGCTGTATTTTGGGGTTTTCACCGTTTGTTTTGGTAGACTCTGGTACTTGGCAGCCAAGACAAACAATGATAACACCAAAACACAGCAACAAGGCAATGTGTTTTTTGCTGGTAAATACGGCCACACTGCTGGTAACGGGTAAAATATGTACATATTGTTATGTAAACCCAGGGCAAAGTTAGACACCATGCCTTTAAGGTTTAAACATTTGATTGTGGAGGCCCCTTATGAAAAACACATGGATAGAGTAAACAAAGGTAACTAATCGTTTCCACCACAAATAAGAAACGGAACACCTAATTACAGCATTATTTCCATACCTAACTCTGTAAAGCATTCTTCCAATGGATGGTGCAGCATGTGCTGCTTATGCATACTATGACATGTAAAACTCACAATGAACACGGAGCACAAAAAAGAATGCTTAATGTCAGAGCATCAGCTGAGACGGGAATGAACCACAACATAGCTCAGTAACAACCACAATGTTTACGTTTATAATCGATTGTATATTAGCTTTCGTCAACCCAAAATGTCTTATTCAATGCTTCCTGCCATGATATGGCACAGAAACGGCTAACACGTTTCATTTCATTCATAAGTTTTGTTCTTGTTGTTGGGATACCTATACATAAATAAATGTAAACAATCCTTTAATTTGGCGGTCTACATTTAAGAGCTCAAAAACATCCCGCTGGAATGCAAATTACAAAAAGACTAGTTCCCTTTAATTGTTTCGCTATCCCTGAGAACCTTATTTATTCATAATGAAAGGAACCAACGTCTTGAATAATAAAAACACAAGTTCAGCAACAGACAAGCCTTTAAATATGTATAGCGGCTCAAGCCAGGGATTTAAAAAAAAAAAAAAAGGAAAAAAAGAAAAAAGAAAACATAGTGTTCAAGTCACCACACAGGTAATGATAACGGACGGGACCCCTGTATTGATGACTGCGCTAGGCTCACAGGGCCAGCAGGGGAGTGGGGATGTTGGCTCTGGGGACTTCAACGACTTTGTTGCGCCTTGGAGCTGATGTTCTCTCACTGGATGAGCTAGACGCATGGGAGAACTCCATCCAATGGAACCCACCCCAGACCAGCTCAGCAGAGAGCTTCTCTCCAAGCACTGTGCTTGGAGAAGGGAGGCAAATTATGCTCTTAGATCCTTGGTGTAATTTGGGCTGGGGTATAAATGCATGCACATAAAAAAGGGTGAGTTCAATAAAACCAATACCCTGAAGTCTCTCAAGTATAAACAAGAGTTCAGGATCATCCCAGCATGCCCCCAAACCTACAAGTACGTGGCCACCAGTTGAACACTAAGGGGCGTGTGGACAATTGTCCAAAATTCATCTTAACATAATTAGTAATTATCGTTTGGCTGCTGTATTATCAACATGCATTATTCGTCCCACTTACAGTATATCTCTTTCCTCATGCTTTTGTTTGGGCTCTGTCGAAAGACAAAGCCTAAAGTCGCTGAAAGATGGAATCCCATTCTAAGTGCAGGCCTATCGTACAGAGGCAACAAGCCTACCTAGAGGTGTGCATAGTTGAGCCACTTCAGCACCCTCTAGAGGACACAGATTGACATTACACAACAGTACATACATGTACACAGAAAGAAACAGACCACCTCATTACAAGAGTTCTGCATTGCTTGGCGCCTCAACTAAATCACAAAATAGCAGATCTACAAGCTCACAATACAGCATCATGACACTTTGTGAGCTTGTCGACCTGCCATTTATTTACTTATAAATTAAGCATAATATTAAGCGTCGCCTAATCACTGCAACCAGAACAGGAGGCATCTGACAATTAACGTTTGGAAATGCATAACGCGTGTAGTATTATCAAAGAGCAATTCACGTAAACTTTTTGGCATTTTGTGTCCCTACTTTTTTTCCCCCCATTTCGGTTGACTTTCTCTGGTCCGTGAATGAAGGGAGCTGGAAAGCACCAGGCTTCTGCTCCTAACAATTACATAACTACATTTTAGAGCCCGACATCACATCGCTGCATATTATCAATTACATAACTACATTTTAGAGCCCAAAATCACATTGCCGCATATTATTTCCGCAGTTCTGCTGAATCATTCTTTTCAATGCACATTATTAAGGCCACAGTTTTAAACAACAAAAGATCTTCATTTTAACCACATAAACCCAAGCATCCCTATGTTCTGGGGGTAAACATTCAGTGAAAATAGCAGATCTACAAGCTCACAACGGATCGCGAGCCGTTGTAGATCGGTTTATAAGGGATTTGTTGTAGAATAAAAGGAGTGGACCTACAATAGAGCCCTGGGGGACCCCGGGCAATGACGTATACAGGGTTTAAGTGGTTAAAAGCATGATTAATTACGAGAGCATGGAACCATACAAAATATTTGTTACTTTATTTCACCCCGATCACATGAGATTACTCGATGCTACTTTTGCTAGAACGTAGTCTACACAGTTGAAAACTGTGTGTGTGTGTGTGTGTGTGTGTGTGTGTGTGTGTGTGTGTGTGTGTGTGTGTGTGTGTGTGTGTGTGTGTGTGTGTGTGTGTGTGTGCGTGTGTGTTGAAATTTGTGAAACCTGACTTTGGCCTTTCTCTGGGAGTGTCGATTACACGTTTTATATTCCCATTAACCTGTAACAAAGCAAACATTTTTGAATGGCTCCAGTTTCTGGACCGGAAGGTTCTGTACAAAAATATCGGAACAAAAAGTTATACGTCTATAATGGGCATATTCCTCTCCTAGAGACAGAGCGTGGGGGGGTTGAAAGGGCTGTGATAAGGACCCCTGTGGTGTGACATACAGCGCTGTAGTTTGGATGCAGGTGGCCTCTTGTGGTCCTCAAAGTGGGGTCCAGGGATCCTCAGGCTTCCTTGAGGGGGTTCTAAATGGACACTAGATCCATACCAATCAATGGGTTCCATTGGTATACTCTCAGAGTTATGGGGTCCTTGAAATTAAAACTATTGTGAACCACTGCTCTAAGGCAGGGGTCTTTAACGTTTTCAGGCCAAGGACTCCTTAGTTGAGCGAGAGATGAAGCAGGGACCCCCAAACCTTTTCACGGATTCCATATAGTTTCATTGTTTGACAGCACAATCATCAGTGTATTTTGGATTCATGTCAATTTGTGTTTACAGATATTTAACCACTTTGAACTGTCAATACTTAATAAACTTGACCTTTCACTCTGTAATTAGTCGTCTCTTTTTCCCCTCTACGCCAAAGCTCTTTGCCAAATATAGCTGATCTACAAGCTAACGTCGTCTCGCAGCGCGAGGCGTGAGCTTGTAGATCTGCTATTTTTGGCTAAAGTTCTCAGAATAAGGACACTAGAGTTCAAGCGGTTAATATAAAAAATCGAACCTCTGTTCGAAGTGGAGCTGTGTGTGTGTGTGTGTGTGTGTGTGTGTGTGTGCAACAGCGCCCCTCCCTTAACATGTGTGGTCAGAAAAGGTTACTGCAGGGCAGGCTACAGACAGACAGACACGGAGACACGGAGACAGACCCACACACACGGCCACGTATAGGGAGCTTGTGTTCCACACAGCTCCAAAAAAGAAGAAAAAAGTTTCTACCACACAAAGATTTGGAGGACCCCCTATAGTAACTCTGAGGACCGATTTGGAGGACCCCCTATAGTAACTCTGAGGACCCCCTAGGAGTCGCGGACCCCCTGTTGAAGAGCCTTGCTCTAAGGAACAACTTCACCACAGGCCTCTTTTCAGTCACACAGACACCACCATACCAGGGCTGTGTGCAGTGGGGCCAGTATTGCATAGATACAGTATAAGATGTCGCTTTTTCACATAATGCTGTCACAGTATTTGGGTGACAAAAAACAGTGTTTTTTTTTTCTCTCCATCAAAATATCCATGGACAAAAAGCAGTCGTCTCAAGAGGGTGGGTCTGACTGTAGGTACTCCGTTGGGTATTACAAACAATGATCGCAACGGTATAAAAAAATAAGCCTTTCGCTGAGGTCATCAAGTCTCCCACGTCAGTGCTGATAGGGCCCCTGTCAAGGTCAAGGGTCACAGTGCAACGACAAGCTCCGCCCCCCACCCCAGCGCACCAGCCTTAGAGCTCCTCCTTCCTCTTGCCGACCTTCTCCTGGTCCCGCCCTCTCAGGCTGCGCATGAAACTTATAAACCCCGTCTCCTGCAGAAGGGCAAAAGGACAGAAGAAAGGGTCAGCCGGTGAGAAGTTGAACCACTCTCCATTGTAGTAATGTTTTACACTTTTTTCGAAATATGAGTCCACGACTTCTCTACAGTCAAACATTATGGTGTCACAATTTAGAGCCCGACTAATGGGCTTTGGGTCCGATACCGATTTTGGCGGGTCCTAGGCCAACAACTGCAGAAGTCTGGTTTTCTGATCGTTTGAATTTAAATTAAAGTTCCTATTTGAGAACGTACTTGTAAATAAACAAAAGGAAAACACAAAACAGTCCTAGTAGGAACACAGACAAGCTTGTTCTCTTTTCTCTGTTCTCTTTTAATAAAAAACTTTTCCAGATAAAAAATTACCTCAAACATAACTTTATTTGTAGTTAACCACGAAAGCTCCATTCAAACATTTTCAAAAATAACAGATCAACAAGCTCAATGCGTCGTAAGGCGGAATGTTGTGAGAGCTTGTAGTGCTGTGTTTTTTTTTATTGTCATTTTTTTGCCTAAAATGCTAAGATAGGGACACCAGTATGAAAGCTGTTAAAAATAAATCGGGACACATCAGCTGCATAATTGCCGATACCGATGTCAGCAAAAAAGGCGAATAATAGCTGATGCATCTGCATGGCTATAGTCAAGAGTAAGCTCTCAGTGCTCTGGATGATTGCAAACCACTGCTCTACTGTAGATAGATCTTAAATAAGAAATATTGCAATATTTCTGCTCATCACTCACTTGTTTGATTATATAGAGATTAAGTGGTGTCATAACAGTATTGATTTATTGTAACCGCAGTTCCCTCTTTTCAGTCTATTGACACTGAGGGGTTGATCCAAAAAAGCCTGGTTGAGGCGGATGAATTAATACCTGGCAGGGGATGTGTTAATAATTAAGAAGGAGCAACATATTTGTGTTGTGCAGTACATTCGGCTTAAGTTGTCAAGTTGCCCACAGCCACTACACTACAGAGATTTATCATCTATAGTATCATATATAGTAGTATTTACACCTCACATTAAAATGCGATCTACATCTTACCAGCAAACACAATGAATGATCTGATCTTGCCCTTGCATTTACATCTGGCTAACTTTTAATTAGATCAGACCGTGCTGCATAAGTTTACACCTTGTGTTTACATGCGTTTTTCCTTATCCAGATAATACAGACAGTTACAAATCACATTCTAATGCAAGGTGTAAACAGCGTCAATGAGATGAAATGTTGCTACTGTAAGTAACATGTCACTCTATTCAAAATAATGTTCTTAAATTACTCTAGGATTCATCTGGAGAGGTGCGCTAAGTGAGTTTTGCATACTTTATTATTCAAAAAGCATGTGGTACAGTCAGACATTACGGTTAAAAGGAAAACACAAAACAGTCCTAGTAGGAACACAGACATGCTTGTTCTCTTTTCCAAAGTCCCAGAACAGGTGAAACACAGTGTGACTTACCCCTCGATCTCCATTGTATTTTTCAGCAAACTTCCCATAGTTGTAGTAGCTGAAGGTCGGGTAGCCTTCCACCGCCTCCTGCTTACACAGCTCATGGTTCTGTCCTTTGGTGCAGTCCACAGCCGCATACGCAATCTGAAGTGGAAGAGAAGAACTATTAGCTTCAACTTGACTGCCATAGAAAGTGCACTGTGGCGTGGCTTTCAGCCTGATCAGAGCCCCATTGACATCCATTATAACAGGGGTCTTCAACAGGGGGTCCGGGGAGTTACAACAGGGGGGCCGCCAAATCCTTGTGTGATAGGATAATTATTTTGAATGAACACCTTGAACCCTTGCATACTCTTGAGGAGAACTTTAGCCAAAAATAGCAGATGCGCAAGGCGTTGAGAGCTTAGATCAGCTATTTTTGGCTAATATGTTTGGTGTAGAGGTAAAAAAGAGCAGACAAAGTACAGAGTGAAGGGTTAGTCAAGTTTACTAAGTATTTAAGATTTAAGATTGTAAGTGGTTAAGTGTCAAACAAGTCTATGAATCTTTCTATGAAATCGATGAGAATCTCCATCACACAATATACAATTTGTAGAGGGGGTCCCTGTGTCATCTCTCTCTCTCAACCAAGGGGTCCTTGGCCTGAAAACGTTGAAGACCCCTGCATTATAAAATTAAAGTTAGATGTTTATTATTTTATAATAATAAGTATAAAACACATGATTGTGGTACTTCTGTGGACTGCTGGCACTGGTTTTGCACTATGGCAAAATCACGTCCTAAACCACATTTTTCAGATTCAGATTTTAAGTTTTATTTCTTTTGAGTTATTTTGATTGTTGTTTTATTTGCAGGCTTATATTTTTTAATCGAGCTTTGGATTCATCCGACTATTTTTTTCCATTGTTTCTTTTTTGGTGTAATACACTACACATTTTGAAAATTGATGCATGGTTATAAAGTTTATCAGTATTACTATTGATCAGAAGTACATTAAGGACGCATGCAGCAAAACAAATTTCATGCTCAATAATCCTCAACAGAACTGGATGAGAACTGTAAAGTGAACATTTACCATAATGCCTACACGCACCAAGCAAGCAGCTTTTCATGCCAAACACATTCTGCCGTTTCCAACTTTTGCCATGAAGTTTCTTTCTCCGAGCTACCAAATAAAATAAAAAAGACATACTGTATGTGTACATTCCTCTCCTGTTAGAGCTAGATCATTTGGAGTGGGTGGTGGAAGTGTAAAAACTAAACAAAACAAAAACAATCACTCCTACGTAAAAACAACCGAGAAGATGTACAGTACAGTACATTGCAAGGCCGTTGCATCGATGAGTGACGAGTCGAGCAGCCCTAATGAGGCATACATGCCCTTTCACTTATACATAGTGTTCTTTTGGACGGTGCGAAGGTAACCACTCTCTCAGGCTCAAGTGCTCCACAATTAATTTACCATCTACAAGCTTACATTGTAAGACAGCAGTGCAAACCGATGAGCTTGTAGATCGGGTATTTTTGGAAAATATTTTTTAAGTATAAAGTAGGGCATGAGTGATTAATATTCAGCTTAGTTTGCAAGCATCCAGGGAAGCCACCAGGCCCCTGTGATGAAGTGAATAGAGAACAAAATAAGCTTAAAAAAGGATAGCCTTTTATGATGGTTAGCTTATCAGTTGTTTTAAAGCATGCCTCGGGGTGCTCTAATGCCCAAGTGATGTCAAAGCTGTCTGCTCAGCATGGCTTACACGTGTCAAATCTAACAATAAATAAATGTATAACGAGTACACATTATTGACATCAAGACAGATCAGTCCGATTTTTCATATTTCATCCTGATTGACTATTTCTACTACAGTACCTGGCCAGGCGGAGACCTGTGCTCAGATGAGCACATTTTACTAGTTTCCACTGAAAACATGATGTACATTATTAACTTAAGAGACCATTTTACAGAGGACTGATGGAGAGCTTCCTCAGATGGTGCAATGACAATTACCTAAAACTCAACATCAGCAAAAACCACAATGAGCTTGGGTGGTCTTGCAGAGAAGCAAGAGGTTCCCTGTCCCCTGGTCCATATCAAAATGGATTGGATTTGACTTGACTTTGTTAAGCTTTTTGTTGTTCTTACTCTGCTGTATGTCTATTAGTGTGCACACAGAGAGAGAGAGAGAGAGAGAGAGAGAGAGAGAGAGAGAGAGAGAGAGAGAAGAGAGAGAGCGAGAGAGAGAGAGAGAGAGAGAGAGAGAGCGAGTAAGAGACTGACATGAAATGTCATTTACACGCTACAAATATAAATAGAACAAGTGCATCTGTGATTCTGTGTCGGCCAGTGTCTGTGTCCTTTTTGTAACGAGAAAGTGACGACTAGTTGCAGCGTCTGTTTATTGACAGCTTTGGCAAGCTGTAAAAAAGAGTCCTTATACGTTTTCACATGCTTAGCCAATACATCCAGAGGCTGAGAGAACACAACGTTAAAGTCAAGACAGTAGACAGTGCTTCAAATATGGATGTTGTTGCAAAGAAGCGTTCACACTATCCTTAACCTGACAACGCAGAAGATCTATACCAGGGCTGTCATTTTAAGTGGTTCATGGACCTAATTAGGCAATTTGCAACTTCAAGTGGGCCTCCTGCTGTCAGTCTATGCTAGAACTACAAAGTGCTTCACTTCACAAATTTAATTTCTTATGAAGACTGAATGTCAAGCATTGCTTTTTTTACAGTTGAAAGCTGCAATAAAAGTAGTGATGAAAAAAAAAGAAAACGCTTTTTGGCTAAGATCGTTTTGGCAGCCCTGCTCTTTTTTATTAATAAGCCATTTGCATTCACACGTTAAGCAGACACAAAAATAGAACTAACAACAATTTGTAAACGTAGGCAACATAATTACACCTAATGTCAGGCCTGCTTCCAGCAATCAAACAAAGTTAAAGTTGTACCATGTAACTTTTTTTATAAAACAAATCTTAAAATTGTCCTAACTGTTAAATCGCTAAAGTTTTAGAACACCCACTCGTTATTTTCAGCTTCTGAAGCCTTCTCTTTATATGTTTTCTATGATCCTGGCCGTGGACCGGATTTCGCGCCAAAATGACGTAATCTGCATCATCTGTATACGTTGTGTATACGTTGCCCAATCACATCGCCGATCATGCACACATGGTACACTACCGGCCAATCACAGCTTATCTGCTCTGGTCTCCAGGAAGCGCCTCCGCTTGGCTACAGTGTTTACCATGGTGAAGGATTTTAACCTCTTAATCCACAAATCCTGGCCAGAAAATTACGTTCTACCATGCGTTCTACCCCTCCACGGATTACTATCAGTCGCGGTGGTTTGCGGCGCCGCTCCGGTGGTCCGCGGCGGTGGTCCGCGACGACTCCGGCCGAAAAACGGCCGAAAAAAGCAATACCGCTACTGACCACTAGTTGAACTTACACAGTATAGCTTTAACATAACTCCTTGAATCATCACATTTACAATATTGTTAAAACTCCCATGAATCACAAAATTGAAACTCAATATTTCCTCATGTACTTTTCTTACATGTCATATTGTCACTCATGTTATACTTCTCCTTCCAGACACATGACATCTCCTGGCTTTAACAACCTGTCAACATCAGGGACCAGTTTCTGAGCAGCTATTTTTATACCGTCATTTAGATGTCAGCTGCAAGCACAGTTTGAACCGGTTCATTATGGAGAGAACACCTGCTCAGAGACATGTTGTCCCTAACATGCAAAAGGTCTTTGAGACAAAGTCGGTCATCTTGGGGTTCATCGTCCCCAGGTATTGATGATAGAGCTGAGGGACACAGAACACCAATTAGTTCCCCTTGGAGCTCCTCCAGCGCATGTAATGCTGCGCTGATGACAAATGGCGTTGAATTAGAGAGAATTCCTGCTGAAGACGATTCTGAAACTCACTCTGCTGTTGTGAAATTCTGTTCTTGTACCGGTCCATGTTGTAATTATTCCCATGAGCGACGCACACATTGCAATGAGGCGGTGTGAGCTGGGCTGCTCTGGAATAGTTGCATATCCCAAAGGCCTAGTTTTAATTTGAAAGACACGCTCATAGTATTCCATTTAAAAGGTTGCTGCTGCCTTACATGTTAACATCAACATACTGATATAATGCCTCCGGTGACCGGTCGCAGTTGATGATGCATAAAACAGGACAGAAGTTTGAAATGCAGAGAGAGAACTTTTAACAGCGGAAGCCAGACATACACACTATATACAGTATAACCTCCTACTACACTCCGGTGCTCATCTCTGGGTATAATCAATCAGGTTTTCTCTGAATTGACAGCAGAAAATGAAGTCATGGAGGATTGTTTTTCAAAAGGTCCACAGCCAATTCCGCTATCGATCCCTCTTCAGCTGATTGAGAGCCCCACCGCATCTCATTGATCCCACAGTCAGTTTTGAGAGCAGCTGCACGTTGTCACTTGGCGCGAGCTCAGAGTCAGGCCTACGTTGTTTTTACCATTAAAGTGCAGCCCTGTGCTCGCGCTGGGATGGGAATACTGAGAGCTACAGCGTGTTCACATTGTCCTTCACTACAAAGTTCGGAGGCATTATATGATGAATTACAAGTATGACTAGCGCATACTTGCATCCAGGAATGCATTAAATTTGGGGTCAGCGTAGTGCGCTACAGTACATGACTTATGTAGATAGCCGCTTTAGTTTGACTACAGTACACGTGTACTGCAGAGAAGAAAAGCCTGGCCTCCTCCTGACTGCAGTTTGGCAAACTTTACCGGTCCGGGTAAAAGACAAGGTTACAGTAAAGTTATTATTACAATATCACCATAGATGTCTGTGAAAAACACTTCAACCGCACACTCTCACATTAATTTACTGGTAGTCACATCAATCAAGAGGAAAATAAAATAAACAGCCCCCGAACAAAGTGGGCCCACAGCCATCATGCTGCAATACAGTCACAATTTGTAGCTCTAACTGGAGCATCATCAAAGATAGCGTGAGGCTTGTTGTGTTTGTCTATCTGTGGTGAATGGAACGAGGGAGTTGGGCCATGCTTTATAAATAGTGAGGATGAAGGAGTGGTGCCCCGCTCTGTTCAAGCAGACTTACTGTAGTCACTGGACTACAAGGTAGAAGACTGGAATGAAAGGATGAATGGTGGTGATGGGGACATATAGAATCATAACGAGGAATCTGGACATTTAGCCTGCAATCCATCTTGTACTGGGACAAAATGATTATTTTTCTTACTGGCTTCTGAAGATTTCAATACAGAATTGGTGAACATTCAATCTTCATTACTCCCTCCCTTAGAATGAGTGCTTATCTGACTGCTTATGTGACTTAAGGTCGAAGTAGTGTTATGAGAACAGTACGTTCATTTGCTGATACTGAAAGTTCAGTATATTATTTGAGACTGAAAGGAATAGAACATAATGTAGGCATACCGCAGGCATACCGCAACTACCGGCAAGGTATCGGAGACTTTCTCTTCAGATTCACAGTATTTCGAGATGAGAACTAATCTCTCACTCCTTTTGTGTGAGGAAAGGGGTTGCCATCATTGAAAAAAGCTGACATGTACATACATCCCCCTGCAGCGAGAATCACCGTTTTGACACATCCTAAGCAAATCTCGACACAAACAACATCGCCTGCTTTCATGATGTTGTCAGGGGGAGTTGCTTGGGAATTATAAATAAAAAAAGCTTCTTGAGTTTTACAGTAACATCGACCTTTCACTCCATTTGAGATGGATTTGTGAAACACCAAGCTAGATGAGCACGCCACATTGCCTGAGAGAATGATTATCTGTGGTTGACATTAAACGTTTCGATGAGTCCTTGTAATCACAGCATGCTATACTGACATCTTTGTTTTTTCAACTAGTGTCACTTCGAGATGATATACGTTTACTAGACACGTGTCCTAATTGGTTCAGTATGTCTGGGTGTGTGTGAGTGAGTGAGACTGAGTCACAGGCTAAAGGGAGGGCTGATGCTTTCGGAAGGCAGAGTCCAAGAATCTGAGATTTATCCTTAGTTGCTCATTGGTGTTGCGCACTGAAAATAGACGATCTACAAGCTCAAAAGGCGTTGCACTGGCCACGCTGTGAGCTTGTTAGATTGGCTATTTCCGGTGTGCGACACCCGCACGTAAGTATAACTCAGGCTTAACAGAGAAAGAGTCTGAGGCGGAGGGAGGGTGTTGGGAGGTCACTCCTCAGGGGAAAAGAGTAGGAGTGAGTAGGACTGGCCGAGGATAAGTGAGAGTGTACCGTTATTAATCTCTAGTCTGTACATCAGATAACCCCTCAGATAAGCCCAGTACAGACTGAGGAGATTCTACTAGCTTAAAAGGAAAAGTGTCAGATTTTCTAAGAGACATGGAGCCACATAGCAGGAAAAAGGAACCTGAAATTGGGATCATACTGGGATCACATTTTAGCTGCATTGTGTCATGAGGCCTGCAAATAATGTGCACTGTCTGTCGGTTTCATTGAGACATAAGGCTACTGTACCGTCCAATATTATGTGCACACACCATGTTGTGTATTTTCCCCCCACCAGCATCATTTAAAAATCTGTCCCGACTCTTAAGGCCCTGACACACTGAAAGCACCAGTGACTAGCGCGTGTCAAGTTAGGCCACACTGAGATGGGAGAATTGATTGTCAAAGTGACTATTTAGCTGCATCGCAATTAATAATTTAATCACACAGACCTGTATGAAAGGAGGGACCCTTTTTTTATTATTATTATTTTAAAAACGATTTAAATTTGTGAAAATAGCCAATCTGCTATTTTTTATATATATTTTTGTCACACTTTGGTGTGACACTTTAGTATGATGAAGTAGGGCTTTAATTTACGAAAAAAAACATTTGAAACTTGAAACTTGGAGATACGTATGAGAAGGAGACGCTAACCTTGCGGTCCTCCTTGAAGAGGTCGGCGGCCGTGGTGAAGTGAGGAACAGCGTTCTTACAGTGCGGACACCCTGAAACAGAAGGAAAACAAGATACCGTTATTACAGTATTTTATTACACTTCACGCCTGGGACTATATCATACACAACGCAAGATACAATCGATACAAAGATACAATGTCACATACCCAAACCTAACATAATAAATTATACTAATAACACACACGTGCTCAAGCGTGCGCACACACACACCTACTGTAACATTCATAAACTACTTTTACTATCTTAAACACACACGAGCAGGGCAAATAAACAGCCCCCGTCATATAACATAATGGTACGTTACATAGAATTAGCACGCATTAGGGATGGCTCACTCGTATTTTATGAGGAGTAATAAATCTCATAGATATGACAACGCGTGCACTCTCCCCTCCAGATGCCATCCATACATGTCAACGGTTTACGTGGTGGTTGCCGGGACTGAAATACAGATCCAAAATAGACCCAATGGCTCAGACTGGCTTGTAATATGGTGAGGTTAACACTTCATTCCGAGTACCAGCTTGTTGTATAAACCGGCAACAGCAGCCCTCTCATTAGTCTATTGCTATTGACATTGACTGATGAACCAGGAAAAGACTATTGAGTGAAATGCTGTGAGCAGAGTTTAAAGTCAGTTAAGTTTAAGTGTCTTCTAAGTGTGTTTGGTTCTGATTTAGCTGCGATCAAGTACATGCACTGCAGCCTCAACTGTTGAGCCTTTTGGATGCGTTCTTTTTTAATGCTGTGAAACCTCATTGATAAACATGTGACACACTTATCTCGCCAACAACCAAGCTTGAGTTTTACAGGAGACTCATTCCACTTTAATAGGCCTTTGTAGTGATAATGTCAATTCAGGCCTTTCAGAGTACAGTACTGTACATCACATATATGGCAAAAATCAACAGGACTTACTTCCCAATTACTAGGCTAATCATGCTGTCTGTGAAATTCCAGGAATAAGGCAAGTAGAGATGTCACTTGGACCAATCGCTACACATTTGACTGACTTGCTACCATAACCACTTCAACCCTATACCACACACAGTACGTACTGTATGCCAGTTGACAGGGGTGCCTCAAGGGTACTATACTTGGTCTCCTCCTATTTTCACTCTACACCAAATCTCTTTGCCTACAAGCTCACAAAGTGTCAAAATCTACTATTTTCAGACTAGACAAGTCACCACAAGCTTAAAGGACTTTATGTTGCCCCATCTCCTGCTACTGCTGTACTGCACATTATTCAGCCCATTATACTTCAACGTTTCATCCGCTTCTTTAACATGTTATCTGTTAATATCCAGGCCAAATTCACACGCATAACAAACGCTGTTGCCACTAGGATAGGATAGCTGGTCTTCCCACCCACAGTCCACACCCAACCCAGAACTAAATAATAAAGCCACTGCACACACTGCAACCATGCAAGTCTGTCAAGAATGATACCGATATGGGAATACAGACTATGGCCCCTTATGTCAAGACTACATGACTTGTTCAAACCAGTTAATTTATAGATGATTATAACAGCTAAAAGGGTAAAGATTTGGGCCCCTTCTGATCCCACAGGTCATTAACAGCATTAGCACAGTGATCCCATTCTGCGTGTTGGGGCTTTATAGACTCCAATTACAGTGATCGATGAAGCCGGCAGCTAGGATGAAATCTTCATTGTAGCACAAGCAGTTGCATGTATGCCCACAAGGCACAGTTAGAACACACACACGAACACACCCACACACCCACACACACACACACACACACACACACACACACACACACACACACACACACACACACACACACACACACACACACACACACACAGGCAATGCAAGAACCCCCCCGTTCATGTGCATTCACCTGTCTGGTGTTTCCGACCAATACCTTTCAAATTAATGGCTTGTCTTCAAATTAAATCAATAGGTGTCCCCAAATTACCTTTGGTTGCTGTCAATGCTGTGGTTTAGGTTTGAGTGAGTTTTATGGAGAGGTAGTTTTTTCCCATACCAATTTTCTGTCTAAGAACTAGACATTTGAGTTGCTACATTGCTACAATTACATTTCCCCCCAGGCAGAGAACAAGAACTTTACTGTACAAATAAGACTTGGCATATACTGTAGTACAATATCCCAAATCACAGACGATAATTAGGCCTATCCCGTCTAATATATCATGATATGGATATAATATTGATGCCCATGCACCAAAAGGCCAAGTGATAACAAAAATAATATTATTTAAAAAAGAATTATAGGTCTACTACTGTAATCTATAACATTTTTAAACATTGCTGTTATAGTTACATTGAAATAGAGCATGCATGATTATAGCAAAACGTTTTTCAAACAAAATCTTATCTTAATATTTTATTTTGACTAAAAGCTAAAATAAATAAATAAGGTTTTCCCATTCAAACACATAGCACTACGTGCCTGTCTGCATTTCATTGTTTAAGGTAAGAAATGTAGGCTACCCTATGTCATTAGTCTGATGCCTTTCAAGTATATACAAGGCAAAACAATACCCCATGTCACTGCTTGATTCGTTTTAACCTCTCTACAGGGACTTACAATGATACACATCTCTCTGTTGATCAGTGCACTTTAAAACCTTTCGACGAGGCTTGCATAACGAGTAATAGACTACACCTGGAAATACAAAAAGAAAATTCTTAATCCAGCGTCGCGGGTGGATTAAACTACACATAATCACAAAGGCTTGTGTTTGGAAGCTGTTTTTACTACAACAAGGACTTATTTATTTGGGGACACAAGGATATCCTGCAGGTAAGAGGAAAGTGGACTGTTGTGCTGTTGTCTGTTTGGCGAAAAAAAGAACTTCTGGGAAGATTAGTTGCTTGCTGCTGTGCTGAGCGGGGGGCTCAGCACAGCAGCAAGCAACATTTATTCCATTGCATTGTTGTGACTCGACTCGAGTGGACTCGGTGGGGGGCGAGTCCAAGTCAAATTAGACCGAGACCGAGATGAGTCCAAGTCAAATTAAGGGCGAGACCGAGACGAGACCGAGTCAGTGAAAATTTGGACTCGAGTCCTGACTCGAGACGAGTCATTGACTCGAGTACTACAACACTAAGGATAGCTGGTCTTCCCACCCACAGTCCACACCCAACCCAGAACTAAATAATAAAGCCACTGCACACACTGCAACCATGCAAGTCTGTCAAGAATGATACCGATATGGGAATACAGACTATGGCCCCTTATGTCAAGACTACATGACTTGTTCAAACCAGTTAATTTATAGATGATTATAACAGCTAAAAGGGTAAAGATTTGGGCCCCTTCTGATCCCACAGGTCATTAACAGCATTAGCACAGTGATCCCATTCTGCGTGTTGGGGCTTTATAGACTCCAATTACAGTGATCGATGAAGCCGGCAGCTAGGATGAAATCTTCATTGTAGCACAAGCAGTTGCATGTATGCCCACAAGGCACAGTTAGAACACACACACGAACACACCCACACACCCACACACACACACACACACACACACACACACACACACACACACACACACACACACACACACACACCTCATTTACTGGGTGCAAAGGCGTTGATTTCTCCTCTTTTTTAGATTTGCTTCACTGACCTTGCTTTCACCGTGGCTTGCAAAGCTATTTCATGCTGAAGTATACTCTTGACATTACATGGCACCAAATGCTTACATCAACGTTCTAGTGTTTGGAATTCTGAGCAGTAAAAAAAAAAAAAAGAAATACATAGTAGGGGAGCCTCATGTTCCAAGGAGAGAACAAAGTGACCATGCAGATAGGTCATTTCTAACAGCCTATAGGGCTCATCCGAGTACACTCTGAGACATGCTGCTGCCACTTACTGGAGGAGGAGGAACACGGAGTGGATAAAAAGCACGAGGCATGTGATTGCGGGAGTTCACGAATATTTTCTTGACTTTTTCGAGTTCCATGTTCCCCCATGGCCTCGCCGCAGCTTGAAAGCCGCTAAAAGGCACGTCTGTTGTCAATAATGACACCTGCTGCTCTCATCTCCCTTCTCCTCCGGGGAGAAAGCCTGTCATTTTCACTTTCTCTTGACACATGTAATTACTGTCAGAGATAGAGAGCGAGTAGAGGAGCACATACGTCTCGTTGTGTTTTAGCTGTGGCAGCCTCAGCCACTCTCTCTCCTCATTGCCACAGAGCAGAAGAATGCAACTCTAAAAACCCATTTGTACGCCAACGGGTCACGTGCGAAGAAATTGCAGACCTACAAGCTTGTGATCTTGTAGATCAGCTATTTTTGCCAATGCAAGGCATCGTACGGTGGCGTATAAGTGAAACATAACGAGGGGACAGCGCTAATGTTGCTTTGAGCAATGACCGAGCTCGCTGGATCGTTGCAACGAAACATCACTTAACACAATTTATGCAGTTGATTGCAGATGGGCATTTAGTACATCAGAGCAGAGCAGAGCGTTAATTTAATAATGATGTAAACAAAGAGACGATTAACTCGGCGCCTCCAGAGGATATGAAGTGTGGGTGATGGAGGGAAGGGTAGGACTGGGCGACAGCTATCTCTAGTCGAGCACAAATGTATAGCCCCCCCCCCCCCCCCCTCTCCCAACCTACACACTCCCCCCTCTACCCGCTAAACCAGGGGTCTTCAACGTTTTCAGGCCAAGGACCCCTTAGTCGAGAGAGAGATGAAGCAGGGACCCCCACAACCCATAGATACATATAGTTTCATCGTTTGACGGCACAAACGTCAGTGTATTTTGGATTCATGTCAATTTATGTTTACAGATATTTAACCACTTGAACCGTCAATACCTTATAAACTTGACCTTTCACTCTGTACTTAGTCTGCTCTTTTTCGCCTCTACACCAAACCTCTTTGCCGAAAATAGCTGATGTACAAGCTCAGTGTAGATCTGCTATTCTTGTCTAAAGTTCTCAGAATAAGGACACTAGGTTCAAGTGGTTAATATAAAAAACGAAGAAACAAAAGATTCTATCACACAAATATTTGGAGGCCCCCCTGTAGTGACTCTGAGGACCCCCTAGGGGTCCCGGAACCCCTGTTGAATACCCTTGCGCTAAACCTTTGGGAAAGAAAAGACCATACATGGTTGTGTCTGAAGAAAGTCTATCCAGGCACCATGTATTAGCGAGCAGTTTCATCTCTGCAAATACACCAATAGAGCCCTCGCACAGAGATGGTGCAGATCAGACATCTTTAAACCGAGCAAGGGGGGTGTTGAGCAGTGGTGTAAAGTAACTAAGTACATTTACTTAAGTATTGTAAAATGTTGAGGTATTAGTACTTTATTGGGTATTTCTAATTTCCAATACTTTTAATCCTAGTTACTTTGAAGATATAAATTATAATTTTATAAAACATACATAACCCACTTTAGCCCTATTTTATACCCAAGTTATTTGAAAATAGACGATCTACAAGCTCACAACACATCGCATGGCGACGCGTTGTGAGCTTGTAGATCTGTTATTTTCAAACATTTTGTACTTTTACTTTTGTACATTTTATATTCCAGACTTTTACTTGTAAGGGTGCCCACACACCAAAATACCTAGAGTGGAATCCGCCAATGCATTTCAATGAGAATGGAGCGTTTTTTTGCCAGTAGAGGATTCCTGCAAAAAACGCTCCATTCTCATTGAAATGCATTGGCGGATTCCACTCTAGGTATTTCGGTGTGAGGGCACCCTAACAGAGTATGCATTGCAGTATTGCATTACTTACTTAAGTAAAACATGTGAGTAATTTTTCCACCACTGGTGTTGAGGGCGTGGGTGTAGTAGAGAGAGGAGGAGGTTGTTCACACGTGGCATAGCACTACTTCTGGAGCCACGCTTTGTTGCGCAGGGGAGGGGGTTACAAAAGGGGTCGTGTGGAGTCTGTGAAGGAAGGGAATGCTGCACTTCCACTATATGTGAAGCCATTATCAAGAAACAGAGAGCAGGGCGCTCTGTGCAAAGTCCCTTTGTGGCCGGGACAGAGGTGCATGTGTGTGATTGTGAGCGTGTATGTATTTGTATGAGGTATTTGAGCGGTTTTATCTCGACAAATCCCCTGACAGACTTAAGAGCCAACAGTGTATTATGTATATACTGTATCGTCGTCGTCGGGTGGAAACCTTGTATGTCCAAAACCGTTTGTTTTGTATTTATCATTTTAAAAATGATTTAAACTAGTGAAAACAGCCGATCTACAAGCACACACCGCCTCACACCGCAAGGCGTTGTGTGCTTGTAGATCTGCTGTTTTCACTACTTTTGTGCGACGGCCTTGTATGATGAAGCAGGGCTTTGCGAAAAAATGTACACAATTGAAACTTGGAGATACGAGGTTTCTGCCAGACAGTGAGGATATACTATATACAGACACTTCAGTCTTTGTGTATTTGTGCGAGACCCCCAGAGGGAGTGTTGAGTAATGGGAGGCAGAACTGTGTTGTCGGCTTTCAACTGGCATTCTATTCTCAGCAAAATGAGTCATTCTCTGCTCTCCCTATGGTTTAGGTGGAGTGTATATATTGCAATGACGTGCTTGGCACTTGGCAGTCATCACCAAGTTACGTACAATATATTGGTTGATCAAACCCGGGATATGAGGAAACTGTGTGCAACAACAATGACCTTTGACAGTTTTCACACGTCCTATAAGAGTTTGCTCGGATCAGCTAAGGTGATTAATTTTGAATGGATGTTAACAGTATCTTGGTGGCTGACTGTCTCAATGTGACAGCCAAGGAGAGCAGTTGTCTGAATTCACAGTTGATACACTGTCACTGCACTAGTGACAAGGACAATGTTAAACCACACGCGCACTGCACTGAACCGCTAAACGGTTTGACATCTCTGTGTATCGGAGGAAGCATTTGGTAGTCTATACAGTAGCCAGACCAACAATGGGATGGTTGGGCAGTGACAGTACACATGGGGAATTGACAAAAGACAAGTGGTGTGGCAGTGTTGTAGTTCTTACAGGGAGCGTAGAACATGACCAGAGCATGCTTCTTCTTCTTTAGTGCTTCTCGGAAATCCTCAAATCCAAGATGGCTGACGCTGGACGGCTTGTCCTCCCAGGACTGCTCTGGTGGAGGGGGAGCTTGTGGGCTATTCAGGCGAGAATGCGAAGAGAGCAATATGTTAGATATACTGCAAAGCTTTACATTAAAGAACAGGATCCGTAACTAATTAATCACTAGCCCCACCAACATAAGTCATGGAGACGTTATGCTAGAATTCTCAGTAAGACTGCATTTATAATGCATTATAAAGCACTTATAAGGCATTATAACACTAATTATAAATGTTCATAAATATGCATAACCACTTATAACAAGGTTTATGAAGTATGTACTAAAGTAAGTGTTGGTCACAAAACATAGGTTCAGCGGAACAGCACATTATAATTAACATTATTATATGACTTATAAAGAGTGTTATGAAGCCTTACAAGTGCATTATAAATGTGTCTATAATGCATGACCTTAATATTTACTGCATTCTCTAATGGATTGATTGAGATTTTGATAAAAATCTAACCATTTACACAATGTAATTTACAGTCAAAACAGATTCCAAATTGAAAATGGAAACCGTCTCTCTACATGTGCACCACAAGTACCACAACCACGAATCAGCAGCATACAGCGGACAAGAAAAAAGGCAAACTATAAAATGTTTAATATACTGAGACAGATTGCTGGTTTAATAACCGCTCCTCACTGACTTGAAGACGTCAGATATATGAAAACGGGCCTATGCTGACCTCTGCCCCCTGCTCTTGCCTTTTATGGAGGCTCTAATAGCCACAGCCGTACTGGTGCAATCACAGGTCTATTACACTTCCACAATGACCTCTCCGTGGGTCAAAATGCCTTATACTGGAAGGTCGTTAAGATCGCCATTGGTGCTGATTGATTCCGCACACCACAGAGTATGACACAAGAGTGGAATGGGAAGAGAGGAGGATATGGGGGTTGAGAAATACAAGTATGTCTTAGCCTCAGAACAAAGGAATTTGCCAGAGTTTATATCTGTGTGTTTGTAAGAAAAACACACTAATCCGGTCCGAGTTATGTTGGCAGGGGGTGAAGATGGGACCCAGGTGTGTGTAGGGATGCAACGATAAGTGATAGTATCGTTTATCATGATAATGGTACACTTTTATTTACCCTCTATAATTGGTAAAGGGTACTTATAATATACGTACTCAACGTTCTTTTTTTCACTCTCTATTAAATGTCTTTCTCCAAAAAATAGCCGATCTACAAGCTCACAACGTGTCGCGTTGCAACGTGCTGAGAGCTTGTAGATCTGCTATTATTCTTTGGCAAATGTTCCGCCCCAGGATAATGGACTTTGATTATCGTGAAAATATCGTAAATCGCCATTTCTTTTGTCACAATCATTGTGATATGAAATCTTCATATCGTCCCATCCCTAGAAGTGTGTACCAGAATACACTGCGACTCACTTGTGCAAATACTCGATGATCTTGTCCTTGTTGCGGAGCTGGGGCAGAGTGTACTTCTCCTCACCCTTCTGAAAATATTTGACAGTGGGGAAGCCGGAGATCTTGAAGCGATCACCTAGTGCCTTGTGTATGGTCGTGTCCACAGCTGCCAACGCACCTGGACTCTGTTGAGATATACACATCCAGTACAGTTGCTAAACTTATTAAACCATCATTAAATTCATTCATTGAGGGTGTGGGAAATAAAGAATCGCATGTATTTTTCCCATGACCTCCGCAAGACGTAGTGAACGAGACCCATTACACAAATTGGACCGCCAATGAAACTGCCGCAAAATTACCCTTTACATTATGCCAATTAACTTCCATTATTGCCTTATTAGTTGGATGCTTTTAAAACCACCAAGGACCGAGCACAAAGAGCCTTTCACTCATCTACCTGTTAGTCATATAAAATGGACTGTGTTACACCAGTATGCGCAGCAAGGAGGCGGGCTAAATAAACGACCTGACGGCTCAAGAGCCCCCGGTGCATCCGTATTAGATAATGGCCAGGCTCTTCCAGTTGACCTCCAACGCTGGGCAGGCAGCCACGGGGAGCAGGTCCAAACCTCAGGCCACGGGGGGACACTCGTGGGATGAGATAATTGCCACGATCACGAGGCCGAGTTTTATAGTGCTCTGGCTGGGGACCTGGCTGATGATGACCACACCCCCAATAATCAGAAACACACAGCGGAGGGGGCGGATGCAGCTAGCCAAGAGCCTTAAGGCTGAGTATTGGCTTTCTTACGGTGTGCATTGTTGAAACTTGCATACATCACTGCAGTTTATGCGAGGTGGTTCTACAACAATACAACAGTATTGAGCATGCATATGTACTGTATGCACATGTACATGCACAAAAACCCGACAGCATGCCATGTACAGGTTTGGCTCAAAAATGTTAAATATTGTGTAAAAAGAAAAAAAAAGAAAAAAGCATTGGAAGCAACAGATGCCAAATCATCACTGACTGTGGAGATTTCACACTGGACTCTGGTTGACATTTCTCTATTACAAATCCTTATTTTGAGTGATCTAATTGAAAAAATAAAAATAAAAATAAAGTTTTGAATATTTCATTGCATGCACAATGTATCTAGAATATGATTTTTTCTTTTTTTTTCTTTTACAGAATTATGGAAAATAATGAACTTTTCCACAATACTCAATTTTTCTGTAGATGGTGTACAGCAGTGGTTCTCAACCTTTTCAGCCTGTGACCCGCAAAATAATCATATTTTAACTGGGGACCCCCCACCCTGACAAGCACTAAGAGTTGAGACGTTGAGAGCATGTAGATCGGCTATTTTCACAATGTCTGCCTCTAATATGTGACAATTTGGCCAATGTTTAACTTGTAATTTTAGAGGTATTAAAACGTCCTTAAATTGTCACTTTGGAAATGTGTATATATACCCTCTATACACTTACATTTTGTGATAGTTTGTTTACTGTTGATTGAGAAAACAATGTTGCACATTAAGTTAATCATCTGGGGACCCCCCAAAGTAATTTGGGGACCCACAGGTTGAGAACCACTGGTGAACCACTGGTGTACAGTTATTATGCATTGCACACAGTTCTGGTAGGACTTACGTTTGGATCCTTGTTGAGGATCTCCGCAGCCTCGTCGTACTCTGGCTTCATCTTCTTACAGTGTCCACACCCTGCAGGATTAAATATGAAGTCAAATAAACATACCGTATGAGTCACTAATAACAAAATGACACAAACTAATGCACAGCTCAGGCTTTTCCGCTCATGTAAAACTGGATAAAGGAAATGACCTACACAAAACCAACACAGAGTGCCTTAATTGAACAATTTGATCCCTCTAGTCTACAACATTACGTATTCTCTAGCGCCGTCTCGACTAATCAGGGAGTCAAAATAAACTGCCGTAATTCACTAGTTTCCTTCCACCTGTTTTCATACCTCAACATTTCTTTTTTATTCATACTTTCTTTTACGACGACGACAGCCCATTGAGCTTTACACCAAGGGTCTTCAACAGGGGGTCAGGGACCACTAGGGGGTCCTCAGAGTTACTACAGGGGATCCTCCAAATATTTGTGTGGTAGAATTTTGTTTCTCCTTTTTTATATTAACCATTTGAACCCTAGCGTCCATATTCTGAGAACTTTAGCCAAAAATAGCAGTTCTACAAGCTCACAACGCCTCGCAGCGCGAGGCGTTGTGAGCTTGTAGATCAGCTATTTTCGGCAACAAGGTTTGGTGTAGAGGGGAAAAAGATGTTGACGGTCCAAGTGGTTAAATATCTGATTATACAAATTGACATGAATCCAAAATACAATGATGATGGTGCTATCAAACAATGAAACAATGGAATCTATGAAAAGTTTGTGGGGATCCCTGCTTCATCTCTCTCTCTCAACTAAGGGGTCCTCGGCCTGAAAACGTTGAAGGCCCCTGCTTTACACGTCAACCAGGCTCTGTGGTAGAATGTCAGGAAGAGATTAGAGGAGCTTAGGTTCTCACCCCCTAATGCCGTGGGGAGGTTTCACCATCATACGAAGCCCTGACATTGTAAATCAAAGGGGCGGAGGGAAATCTTGGTGCGTGTATAACACCAACCCAAGGGTTTTAGTCATGTCTGATCGCCCATTACACACTTCACTCATGGGCACTGGGCAGATGTTAAGAGTGTGTGTGTTTGTGTGTGTGTGTGTGTGTGTGTGTGTGTGTGTGTCAGACTGGGCGAGTGCGGGAGAGACGGAACAACTCGGTGAGAGATGGGATGGGACACAGTACAGGAGAGGGTTCCAAATGAGTGGGAGTGTGAAGGAAAAAGAGGAAGGAAGGGACGGACAGACGGACGGACGGAGGGAGGGAGGTAAAGGGAGAGGGGGGGAGCGAGAGAAAGAGGAGAAAAAACGAGGAATGGAGAATGAGAGTGAGACAGAGGTCCTCGCAGAGAGAGCTAAGCCCCGATGCTAATAGAAATTCAGGAGATGGAATTCAATTATAGAGGTAGCACTGCCAGGTCCCAGCATCCGCTATACACCTCTCTCTGTCCTTTAGAGGAGTAGGACAGGGTTATTAGCATTATAGATGTTTTGCATAGTTCTACTTTATCAGAGAGAACACAGACGGTGTATTGTGTGTGTGTGTGTGTGTGTGTGTGTGTGTGTGTGTGTGTGTGTGTGTGTGTGTGTGTGTGTGTACGACGGCTGTAACACAAGCTCCCGGCATCATAAATAAACACTGTGTTCGAACCATTTGATAAATATTGCATGAGGACGAGCAACGAGTGACTGCTAAACATCTATATTTTTAGATCCAAAGTGACTTTCTAGCGCTCAATACAGTATTTGCTGGTGGGCTGATTCGTCTTTGACATCGCCTATTGAATATGCTTTTACGGGCATTACGCAGTGTACATTAACACGCGCACACACACACACGTGCGTGCTCGCACAGGCTGCCGTTACACATTGTTGAATGAAACAGACATGAACACTGGCACGCTGCCACTGTCATAACAGTCCCAAGTTTCCTCTCACTTCAATAGGGCAGCATTGCAGCATTGGTGCAGGCTATAAATCAAATGTGATGTGCCTTGGAACGGAATGGCCTCCGTTTCAATTGAGTCACTATACTGTGCGTTCATGCTGATTGTACTGGGCCTTAACAGAGGGTAGACCTGTGTTTGACCCTTCAAAATTAAGTGTATGAGAAAACAGGGACAGACTCTGTACTGTATATGTGTGTGTATGTGTGTGTGTGTGTGTGTGTGCGTGCGTGCGTGCGTGCGTGCGTGTGTGTGTGCGTGTTTGTGGAGGGGGGTTCGGGAGCTGGTGGGGGGATATGAGAGGAGTTACGGTAACAGATGAATATTTCTGACTCAGAGTCAGGGGGTTGGTCACAGTCGGGTATTGGGGACACATTTGCACGCACCACCGCAGCTGTACGCAAAAGTGCTGAACAATGAGTCGAGCGAAAACAAGGAGAAACATTTGCTGCTCATTTTCTAAAGGGAAACAGAGAAGGCAGCAGTCATGACGTTAAGCTAGTGGAGGGTGGTCCTCTGGAGTCGGCGGTGCAGGGATTGCATGCATGCACGCATGGCTGTGTGGCTGAGTGGCCAGCAGGGAGGAAGGGCCGCTTCTTTACCATAGTCAGCAAAAGTCTCGACATAATTACCTCTTTATGCACTGGCTCACATACACACACACACACACACACACACACACCCTAAATGTGCTTTTGTTTCAAAGACAGTTAAGAGTACACTCATTCGGGGCCCCATCTGCTAGACCTGTTGCACACCACACACACAAGCACCCAGAGGCTAAGAAAAACATCTTAATATGGCAATTGTTGAAAGTAGCTTTTACTTTAGAGAAGTACATAATGGGCCCAGTTCTGGGAAGTGGAACGCTGAATTGGAGTGTGTGCCTACCATTAAGAGTTGCACACAAATAACCCCCCCCCCAGTGTACAGTTTGGTGGCGCTGAGAGGTGGACAGGTTTCCAAGCTGATGCTGGTGACGGTGAGACCATTAATCTCTCTCTTGACAGCAGGGCCATTAAGAAAACTGCACTGAGGCAATGTGAGAGCACTATACATGTGCACTTGTTTTTGTGTGTGTGTGTGTGTGTGTGTGTGTGTGTGTGTGTGTGTGTGTGTGTGTGTGTGTGTGTGTGTGTGTGTGTGTGTGTGTGCCTGTGTGCGTGTGTGTGTGTCTCATTAAGAGAGAGCAGTGCTAGAGGGAAAGAAAGTGAAAGATAACTGCAAGGTGCAGCCTTTTATACGACTGCGTGGGACCGTGACACACTGCACATGTCGTGACACTGCGTCTGCAATGTACAGTAGTGTACATGTGAGACCTGTGAACAATGAACATGCCTGTATCATGTTAGTGTCACTGCATACATGAACGCTATAACTGGAGAAAATGTGCAAATTAGTCTGCATACACTCTGTGTGCTTGTATCTGTGAGGTGTGTGTGTGTGTGTGTGTGTGTGTGTGTGTGTGTGTGTGTGTGTGTGTGTGTGTGTGTGTGTGTGTGTGTGTGTGTGTGTGCGCGCGTGTGCGTCTCACTGTGTGTGGTTACTTGTGACCTGAAAAAGCGTGCACCAGTCGACTGCCTTCAGCTGTGAGTGTATGGTTGACTGGCCAGCGCGGCTAGAGTTGTTAAGACCAGGGCACCATGCAGAGGCAAAGAGCAAAGGGACCAGTCTTGCTTGCTTCCCGTGCCTTCAAAAAGGCATGCAAAAATGAGTTTCTCTCCCCCCCCCCCTCCCTTCCACAAAAGGATATCTAAGAATAGAGAGGCACCTGGGTGAGAAAGATGTAAAGGAAAGCAAGAAAGGTGGTGGGAGGGAGAGAGAGAGAGAGAGAGTGAGAGCCAAGGCAGAGTGCACAGAGGGAGAGAAACAAGAGAGGAAGTCAGAAAAGCAGACAAGAAAGGAAAGGAGAAAAGTCGGGGTAGGGGCATTGGAAAGGAATTACAGAAGATGGGATGCCGACAGGGCTGGAAAAAAGCTTGGAAAGAAAAAGGATTCAGATTGCATTGTATGGCTGCTGCATTCAGCATGCCTTTCTAAATGGGAGGAACCTATTTGCATGGTGATGTAGCTATGGCCTGCATTCAGTATCATGAGCATATGCTCCAAGACAGCTCCCTAGCAACTACAAGGCCGGACTTGAGTTATTTTGGAATGTTTGCAAAGTTCTCTGGAACAATGGTATTGTGTTGCGTGAGCTCCAACAATGACGGGTAGGCTTATGTATGTTCTGTTATTGATGATGTGAGCTCTGGTGTGTGATAGAAACAAAGGGAATAAGGGGACGTTTCTGCAAAGAGCTTTTCTGAGGTCAGTTTATAGTTTGTTGTTGAGCTACATTCCTTATCTAGCTAGACTTTAATGCAAAGTAAACGAGCAAAATGTTTTAGGTTTCTCGTCCAGTATATCCAAACGTCACATCCACAGTGGGATCGCAAGAACATTTGCAATTCATAACAGGAAGGCACAGAAAATATCAGGAATGTGAACCTCAAGTTACAGGCCGCCGTACATAATTTTAGAGGTTACGGTAGTGACGTACTGTAGTATATACCAGAGGTACTAGGCAACCTCCTTTTTCCCTCTACATCAAATATCTTCGCCAAAAAAAATTGCCAATCTAAAAGCGATGCGTTGTGGGCTGGTACATCGTCCATTTCCTTTATATTTACAGCACTGCGTATTTCTCCATTAAATATTTTTGGCTACAATTTTTTTATTTTTATACATTTACTTAAAAATGTACTGATGTCATAAGGCTGACAACAAATAAATGTGCTAAAGTTAACCGTGTTAGACTACCTAACTCAAGCATGTTTCAAGTCCCTGTAAGTTGAAACTAATGGCTTACTCAAAGCTCAAAAGAACCACAGTATGCTTTGGAAATGTTTGCATAGCATGAGTTCTAGTACAATCGCTGGAAATGGCCCGTCTACTGTACAAGCGTTGTGAGCTTTTAGCAGAGATGGGAAGTAACGAAGTACAAATACTTCGTTACTGTAACGAAGTACATTTTTCAGTACTTTGTACTTTACTGAGTATTTATTTTTCTGGGTACTTTTTACTTTTATCCGTTACATTTTCACACAAGTATCTGTACTTTTACTCCGTTACATTTTCAAAACAGGCTCGCTACTTTGGTTTTAAATGAATGTTGTGCCGCTGCACGGCAGATGAAACGAAACAATAAAATACTCAAGTAGAAATACCAGTAGCATTGTCGTAAGCGGATCCATGCTGGAGTTCAGGGAACTCCAGCATGTTATGCTATGTTCAGTCGTAAGACGGTGGTGCGCATCGAAAATAGCAGATCTATAAGCTCACAGCGCTGCTAACCGCGACGCATTGTGAATTTGTAAGTCTGCTGCAGGTCTGCTGACACCATTTCCGCATACAACGTCTCACAGCCAATCAATGACTCCTATTTCACGCATCCCTCTCTGTGATTGGATGGGATACTGTCCGGCTGTTGTTGTTGTTATTCAACGTGAAGAAAGTTGGGTGAAAACAGTGGCTATTTATTACGTTTCTGTTGGGAAATAAAAGCCAATAATCTGATTTAGGAACGCTGTATCTGCCTTTGATTACAATGGCAGCACTGATAAGTTTAACACCAACAAATAGGTTCAGTGGCGATTATGGAATATTTACAACATCTGAAAGGAAAACTGCACACAACACAAGGCAGAAGGAGATATGCATGATGAAGGCTTACACACGCTATTTCTACAAAACGGTAAGCAAAAGGCAGTCCTTATAAAGTGGCTTGTTTAAGCCATTGGTTCTCAAAGTGGGGTCCGGGGACCTACAGGCGTCCTTGAGGGAGTTCCAACCCAGGGGGTCCCCAGCTAAATGATAGTTAAGAAACCAAATGGACCCTTATGGATCTGTAGAGTGTACACAATTGAAATGCACCCCCTTGCAGCTAAATGCTAGTTTGGAAACAAATGTACAATGGGTCTGTAACTCTCACAGTGTACACTCCCAGAGTTAAATTAACATTGATTTTACCCAATAAATGGGGGTCCGTAGCCTAATGCATGTCAAACTGGGGGTCCTTGGAATTAAAATGGTTGAGCAGTGATGCTTGGTGGTCCATGGGCTAAGTAATAAGTGTCATTTTGGGTGTCCTTGACATGAAAAAGGGGTGTAACTTGGTGGGCGCTGGTGCTTCTCACTTGTTTAGCCTCGGATCAAGACAGTCTTGTATCGAGGCTGGTTATGGATTGTTATGAGTAAAACGTGATTTTATTTATTTTTTGATGGGAGAACGGAAGCTGGTCGTTCTCAGCAATACATCTATTTCTTATATATGCCTACAGTACAGTATATGTACATTATACATTTGGCCATTGCTTAAAAAGTACCAGTCATTTGGATATAAAGCTATTAGTTTTTCTTTATTTTGTTAGTAGGAATACTTTTGCCTTCTGTGTACTGTGCCTGTCTATTAATAGGATGGGGAAGGTGTACGCTATACTGTATTTTAACATGGTGGTACTTGGAGAGACAAATATTTTCTGAGTGGTACTGGTAAAAAAAATAAGGTTGAGAAACTGATCTAACCTATTATATTTTCTGAACATGCAGTAGTTTGTGTGAATTACAGTATGTGTACAAGTGGACTATTGTGTTATACAGTATGTGATTCTTTAAAATTAGATATTTTATGATAAAACTGTTAACAGTCATCATAAATTGACTAACTGAAAGTAAATAGTAGTTACTTTTAAAATTGCAGTAATCGAATTGCGTTACTGACTACAATTTTTTGGGATCGTGGGATATGTATAGGCCTATATATTTTTTATATAAGTGGTACTCAGTCTAAAAAGGTAGAAAACCTTTGCTGTATTTAGATTTCACATCATAGTTTGGAAACCAATCCTGGGCCAGTTTTTGGTGGGGATCTTTTAAGTTTATTATCCTTCAAATTCTATTGGCTTTGCACAGAAACATACGGTAAAAAATACTTTTACTTTTACTTTAAAAGTACTTTTCAAAGCCTGTACTTTTTACTTTTTACTTGAGTAATTATCTGAATGGAGTACTTTTACTTTTACCAAAGTCGTTTTTTTCACAAGTACTTTTACTTCTACTTAAGTACGGAATGCGAGTACTTTTCCCATCTCTGGCTTTTAGATCGGCTATTTTCAACGAAGAGATCTGCTGTGGAGGGAATAAAAAGAGCACAACAAGTACAGCGCCAACTCTGGTCCATTTAACTTAGTATGGATTAAGAACAGCAGAAGTGACAGGATGACAAGTGACGCGGCTCGTTTTCTTTTCTCCATGCTTTGGACAAGAACCCTGTGGCCGGGAGCTGTCAGGTGGATCCCGTGGGCTCTTGTTAAACCACGCGGTCCATTGCCATGTTACTCACAGGGGGCGTAGAACATGATCAGCGCTGCAGGGTGCTCCTCCAGGAAGCTGTCAAAGGTGTCATCGGTCAAGTGGAAGACCGACGAGTCAGACTCCGACCACGGCACCTCTGGGATCTTTGGCTGGGGGGGCAGGGGACTGGGTAAGGAGAAACAGAAAGAGAGAGAGAGTTGAGTTGGGGGTATGTGTGAGAGAAGTAGGGGCCATTTAAAAGGCAGACATGTTTCAGCTGGTGCGTAATCCGTATGGACCAAAAATCAGATACAGATGTGGTCCACATACTCCACCCCACATCATACAACACACGCACGCACGCACACACACACACACACACACACACACACACATCTGGACTGGAGAGGCCACGCCTGTATGACAGAGTACCCTCCTGTACAGCCAAGAACAAGTCTATACGCTGGTAAACAAGAGTATACGCACGCACGCACACACACGCATGCAAATCTGTGGAAATGTCTGCAAACTGCACAAGCGCAGACCCAATGCAGGCATTTCCCGTCATCTCTCTCGCGCACACGCACACACACAAATCCACTTAAATCCCAAGAGGGTATATATCTTCATAAAATGTCAAGGACTGTACAACTGGGGTGGGCTAAGGACGGTGTGCTGCCTCTTTTTCTAGACAATCTGCCAACCCAGAATGCCATCTGTCCGCACTGTTCATCTATGTCCAACACATAAATGTCCAGTGGTATCACGGGACTTAAGACATATAAATGATCTCCTTTCTGAATGCAGACCTGTGTCTGTGTGATGTTTCTTGGCAAACATCAGGTGCAATTCCTTCCTTCCTTGACGAGCGGACAACTGGCCTGAACCCTTTTGCTCTTCCCCGTAATGACTTTACATTATGTGCGTAATGTTGCCGCAGAGACATCTCAAAACACATGCTGCGGTGGTTTATCTTCCCGTCTCTCAGCTCATCTCTGCATGCATACAGTACTGAGTACTTACTGCTATCTGAGGGGTTGTGCGCATCAAAGATTTACCCTCTTCTAGCCCATTGGTTCTCAATCTTTTCAGGCCACGACCCCCAAAATAATTATATTCTAACTGGGGACCCCCTCCCCACCCACCCACCCAGACGAGCACTAAGATTTGAGGCATTACATTGTTGTATAACACAGTTCTATTGTGAAAATAGCAGATCTAAGTGCTCACAACGACTTGCATTGCGAGGTGTTGTGAGGATGTACAGGGGTTGACACTAAGGTCTCAGAGGCACTTGCCTGTCGGGCAAGTACAGGTCATGATCTACTTGCCCTCAGGTCTTGGCCACAATTAATCTGGCCATGCTTTAACATAACTAGCCCTTACCCGTTCAAAGATATGAGCTCCAAAATGATGTGCAGTGTGTGGGTTATGGGATGTGCACTGTGCACACAGTATATGAGGGATGGAAAGTAACTTTAACTGGTGCTTGCATGATGTAGGAGCATCAATGTAAGAAACCTGTTTCGTTTAATGGCTACAGAGATACTGTACCCCCCCCCCCCCCAGCCCGCCCGCCCACCCGCCTGCACACACACCCGCATGCCTGCACACACACACACACACACACACACACACACACACACACACACACACACACACACACACACACACACACACACACACACACACACACACACACACACACACACACACACACACACACACACACACACACACACACACACACACAGAGCTGGTTAAACATTTTGCCTCAAGCTAGATGCAGAATAGATGTGCCTCATGCTAGATGCAGAATAGATAGTAGATACACCATAAAAATAATAAAAATACGATTTGTGAAAGTGACAAACGGGCTTCACAGTTATGTCAGGTGTGTTCATATGCTTATGGTGATGCGATTTCAGATCAATTGCTCCAGCCACTGAGGAGAAACGCTGTGACAGACACTCAGACACTCACTCAGACATTCGCAAAATTATAGTATAGATGTGAGTTTGTACGCCTTGTAGATTAGCTGTTTTCGACTGAGCTCACGTAGCCACGTTCGTTCAGTGTGTGTGTGTGTGTGTGTGTGTGTGTGTGTGTGTGTGTGTGTGTGTGTGTGGAGGGATGGACTTGGGAGGGAGGGAGGGAGGGTGAGTGAGATAGAGAGAGAGAGACGGAATACTAGCCCCGTTCAAGTAGGCACAGATCTAATTATTGTTACTCAAAATGCGCACTTGCCCGGTCGGGCAACCCAGTAGCAAACTTTACCTGCCCGACCTCTTTTTTTACTTGCCACAGCCAGTCGGGCAACCGTTAGTGTCAAGGCCTGCATGTAGATCGGCTATTTTCACAATTTCTGCCTCTAATATTTGACAATTTGGCCAATGTTTAATTTGTAATTTTAGAGGTATTAAAAAGTCCTTAAATTGTCACTTCAGAAATGTGCAGACACCCTCTATACAGTACGCGAGTTTAGAAACTCTAGGCTTGCTAAGGGAAGGAGCGCTCGTTTTCAGTTATTGTCCACGACATTGCAAGCGGCGCGAAGGCCAGCAGACCTTGGTCCTGCTCTTCGCGCCCGAGCGCCGCAGGCGCGAGTGCCCGCGAAGAGCGGGCCAGGGCCGCGCGGCCGGCGGAGCGCCGCGCGAGTTACGAAGCCGTGGTGAATGCAATCGTTCTATTTATGCCCAAGCCGTAAGCCCTGGGCAAGCGCACGATAAACGCAATGATAATTGGGTTTTGGTGCACCTCCCGCGGTCCAAGTGACTACAACGGAGCGCTCCCAACCTCCGGTTCAGCCAATCACAAGCTTCAAAAATGAGTGCGGGGCGTGGTTTCCCTTAGCAAGCCTAGAGTTTCTAAACTCGCATACAGTACACTTAAACATTAAGCTGGTTTGTTTACTGTTGAGTTAATTATCTGGGGACCCCCCAAAATCATTTGGAGACCTCGCTGAGCGCGGGACCATTTCAGAAGCTGATTACAGGGGAGGAGGTGGATGCTTGGGGCATCTGCAGCTGCTCCAGTGTGTCTGTAGGCGATCTCGGCCTATCGTGTGTATGGGGGGGGGGGGGGGGGGGGGGGCATTTCCTCAAACATCATCCCCACTTTGGCCTCGCCTGCTTGGTCGACTGCTTTCCCGCCTCTGCTCAGTGGAGCCCGTGCAGGTGTCTGTGACTGCCTGCCAGCCCGGATTGGGGTGGAGGGATGGGATTGGAAGGGGAGGGGAGGTGCCATGGTGGAGGCTGGGTGAGAGTGATGGATGGGTGAAGAACAGAGTGGTTGTAGATAGACGAGGCACACGCAGGACGAGAGAGGAGGGCAAAAGAAAGAGGAGGACTGAGAGAGGACAGATGACATGACATTATCTGGAGTGGATAGAAAGTACACAGTGGTACTGATGCTAGCCCCCCTCTTTGAAGCAGGTACCAAAGAAACAATACAGCTAGGGGTAAACTCTACTTTGGAACCTATTGCAATAGGTTGTGAGCAATCATGAGTGTGCAGGGCTGTCACAATTATTACATAATTATTTTTCATAATCGTTTCCATGTTGAAAGAGTGGAAATAGCAGATTTACAAGATCACAGCTTGAGCTTGTAGATCGGTTATTTCCACTATCAATGTTATTTTTTAAGTATAAAGTAAAGTTGTCTGTATATCAAGGGTTTGCCGGGAGGGACATTGTTTAGGGGAGGGTCCATTTAGTATAGAATCATTACGTATGCATTGCGATTTAAACGATCACTACTAATGTATATCTAAGAATTGAAGGGGTGTTGTCCGATTAGCTTAGCTCGACTGCCGTTTTCTTTTGTTTTTGTTTTTCTTATGTATATTTGTATTGGTATTTTATTTATACTTATATATATTTGTTGATGTTGATTACATACTGTTTAAAATAAAAATAAAAATATTTGAATGACAAAAAAAAAAATGTCATCATTTCTTTGTATATTTAGGTTATGTGTCATATCTACCACGTGCAACTTCAAAGCCTAAAAGCCAAACAGTAATGTAATTGTCAACAGGGAAAAACACAATTAAATCGTTAATCACAAGTATCTGAGTGACAGTTAATCGTCATGTAAAATGTCATAATCGTGACAGCCCGACAAGTGTGTATGTGCAATAACATGGCTCGTAATACTCACTTCCTCAACCAGTCGGCGATGTCCTTGGCTGTGCCCCCGTAGTTTTCATAGTGGTGAAGAAACTTCCCCTTTCTAAAAAAAGAAGAAGGGACAAAAGAGCACAAGAAAGGAATCTCAATAAAAGCTCATCTGGAACTGTGGAAGTCAGAGACAGTGAGGAAACCACACTAATGCAGGGGAGAAGAAACATGAACAGAGTTGAGTTACACTGCCCTGCTCTCTCATATCCTTTTCTAAATCCAGAGAATACTGTATGAATACTGTTAACGCCACAACCCCGAAAAAGCAGGGTCAAGCCTTTGGAACGTAACGAAACTGTCTCAAAACCGAAAGGAAAGGAAAACAAAAGACTCAGACTGAAAGTTCAACTATGACAGATTTCTTACCCAATTTTTTCATTTTATAGGAGATGTGTGCCAAAAAGCGCATACGATATGACAAGATATATTGCACTGGCGCCATGAATTAGAAATGAGTGGAAAAACAGCGCTTCGACTGTGTGCGAGTGTGAGGAGATTCAGATCGCCCGGGAGAAGCTGCAAGTGTGCAAGAGCCTGGCAGGAGATTTTCATCAAAAGGTAATAACTTCCATTATCTCTCCTCGGCTCTTTCTTGTGTGTGGAATGATACTGGATAGTAGGGCATTAGGGCATTAACAAAAAAGTCGACAAGTCGACTTAATTACACAAGTCGACTCCCACCAGAGAAAGTCGAAAGTCGAAGTTGAAATAAAAAAAATAAAAAATAAAATAAAACGTTCTATTGTGAAAATAGCAGATCTACATGCTCGCGATGCAAGGCGTTGTGAGCATGTAGATCGGTTATTTTCACAATTTTTGCCTGCAATGTTTAATTTGCAATTTTAGAGGTAATAAAATGTCCTTAAATTGGCACTTTAGAAATGTGAAGATACCCTCTATAAACTTAAAACGTTATGTTGGTTTGTTTACAGTTGAGTGAGAAAACAATGTTTCACATTAAGTTAATCATCTGGGGACCCCCCAAAATAATTGGGGGGTCGTATGTGATGTGATGACGTCATCAAACGATAAAGTCGACTTCAACTCAACATTTTACTGAGTCGAGTCGACTTGCAAAAATCACAAGTCGTTAATGCACTAGGACGGGAAATGCCCCATAGGTCGAACTCCCGTTGGGTCGAACTGCGTCGGCAGGTTAGATAATCACCCGCGAGCGTCGGCGGGTTAAATAATCACCCGCGTCACGGTTACTGAGGTTAGGTTTAGGGTTAGGGTTAGGCATAATTTTACTGAGGTTAGGATTAGGGTTTGGGTTAGAGTTTGGTGGTCGATGCCAAAGGGTGTTCGACCTAATGACATGTTACCCACTAGGACGTAGTGGCAAGAAAGAACGCCAGAGAATCACTGTCATTTTTAACTGTCACTGGACACTCACGGCAGTGACTCGTGTGAATGTCAAATAAATGTACCGCATTGTTTCAGCCTGCATTTGTGGTTAAAGGACAACGCAAGGACGTTGGGAAGTTGAATTACAGTTTGAATCTTGTGTCGCCGGCACGTGCACACAAGACCGACGGCGCTGTTGAACTGGGATTGCAACAAGCAGTCCGTCATCTGAAGACAAAGAGAAGGTAGAAAGTCCTTGAGCGCTGCCTCTCGGAGCAGGTGCAGAGGGCAGATAACTCCAGTGGTGTTGATGCCGCTCCGCCCTGCAGTGATTAGCCTGTGTTTATCAGTGAGGGGCTCATTACTGAAGCCAATGGGCCCGGATGGTCGTTAGCTTAGGCCGGCACTGACACTAATGTGCTCGCGGCTAACAGACTGGTGCTGGCTGACACACATGCTTGTACTTAATACACACACACACACACATACACACACCCACCCACACACACACACACACACACACACACCAACCACAGGGGCACTTAATCAGCCCCAGTCTAATTAAAAGGCCAGTCTGGAAGGGGAGAGCGTTTAATGTGGAGATGGGGAAGATAGAGACAGTCCAGGAAGCCTGAGTGGAATGAGCACTGGGGAAGACTACAATGCAGGTTTTCAAAGTGGGGGCCGCGGACCCCAGGCGGGCCTCCAGGGAGCGCTGGGGGGGGGGGGGGGGCAATTGGAAATGACAAAATGAATGTTTTTCCTGTGTAAATAAGCCAAGTGCTTTTCTAGGATCTCCTTTAAGTTGACCTTGTACCAGTGAACTGTACCGTCATGAAACGGTACCTTTTTCTATGCAAACTTCTAATAAAGTCTTCAATCAATCAATCAACGAAAAATATGAAATAATGTAATAATATATATATAAAATTAAAATTCAATTCAAAAGATTATTGTGCCAGTTTAATCAATGGTGTCCCCATTTTGTGCAATAATAATAATAGTAATATTTGAGTAGGAGAATCGAAAGTTACGTATGTAACTACGGTTCTATGAATCCCGAATGACCGCCAGAGGCGGTGCTTTAAGCACTGAATGATTCCCTTCGCGCATGCGCAGTCGAGCATTTATATCAACAACGTCACAACGTGACCCCGGGATGAACCGGAAGAAGTTATATCTTCCGTCGGTCACCGCGGGTTCAGTCCCTACAGAACTTTCTCGCGAGAACGCGAGGATTCCGAGTGACTGAGCGCTCTGGCGGTCATTCGGGATTCATAGAACCGTAGTTACATACGTAACTTTCGTTCTATTTCATCCCTCCTGACCGCCAGAGGCGGTGCTTTAAGCACTGAATGACTTGTACCAACAAAGTCACGAGGAATCCTGATTACAAACCTTAAACGGTCGAATCAGAGGTTTCCGGGAGGAGGACCACACCCAATGGGTGGGGAGTGGCAACATTCACTCTGTAGAACCTCGAGAAGGTGCCTGCTGAGGTCCAAGAGGCGGCGGCACATATCTCCTCGAGGGGCACACCCCTCAGGGCAGCCCAGGAGGTGGAGACACTCCTGGTCTCGTGACAGTGCACACCTGGTGGTCTGGGGCGATTGCTTATGTGATAGGCATGGGTGATGGTGTCGACTACCCAGTGCGACAGGCGCTGTTTGGAGAGGGCATGGCCCTTATTAGCGCCACCATGGCAGAGGAACAACTGCTCCGATTGCCGGATGCGTGTGGTAGCCCCTAAATAGGACCTCAGGGCCCGCACAGGACACAGCTTCAGCTGGTCCGTCTGCTCACCTGGAGGAGGGTTAAACTGGGCCAGCCTAATAGGCTGGTTGAGGTGGGCTGTTGCCAACACCTTGGGAAGGAAGGCTGTGTTGGGCCACAGGGTGACACCTGACCCGTCCGGATTCCACCTGAGACATGTGTCGCTGGTTGATAGTGCGTGCAGCTCGCTGACACGCTTGGCAGATGTAATAGCCAGCAGGAAGGCTGTCTTGTATGACAGCCACTTGAGCTCTGCTTGTGCCAAGGGCTCAAACGGAGGCCCGCAAAGGGCACTCAGCACTACATTAAGGTCCCATGACGGGGATCTAGGAGCTCTCTGAGGACGGTCCCTCTGAGCTCCCTTTAGGAACTGGGACACCAGGTAATGGCTCCCCACTGTGCTGTTGTCCACCCTGACGTGATGACAGGAAATAGCTGCCATGTATACCTTTAGGGTAGATGGGGTCAGGCCTTTGTCCAGGAGGTATTCGAGGAAGTCCAGGATTATGGGCACCGAACAGTGCACCGGATCCTCCCTCTTCCCCCTGCACCACCTGGAGAACAGTGTCCACCTGTTCTTGTACTGCAACCTGGTGGATGGTGCTCTTGCGTTCAAGATTGTGTTTTGAACCGCTTGTGAACAGCTGCTCAGCAGCGGGTCGGGCCCGCCAACGGCCAGACGCACAGTTGGAGGCGTTGCGGGTCGGGGTGCCAAATCCTGCCCCCTAACTGCGAGAGCAGGTCTTTCCTGCCGGGGAGGCGCCATGGCGACCCGTGGCAGAGCTGGTGAAGGAGAGGAAACCATACTCTCCCCGGCCAGAAGGGAGCCACCAGTAGAACTGTGTGACTCCCCTGAGCTACTCTGTGAAGGACTTGCTGAATCAGAGGTAGAGGAGGAAAAGCATACAGAAGGGCCCCCGGCCAGGGGTGGGCCAGTGCGTCCTGGCCTAGAGGACTGTCCTTCTCTGTCAAGGAGAACCAGAGGGGGCAGTGGGTTGACGCTCCTGAGGCGAACAGGTCCACCTCCGCCCTGCCGAAGCGCCCCCAGATGGCTTGCACCACGTCTGGGTGAAGGCGCCACTCTCCTGGTGGAGGACTCTGGCGGGAGAGGAAGTCCGCTACCTGGTTCCTCTCCCCCGGGATGAAGGTAGCCCGTATGCTGGCTAGAAGGGGGGCTGCCCACTGCAGGAGGTCCGTGGAGACCTGCAGCAATTGAGCGGACTTGGTCCCACCCTGGTGGTTCACGTGGTATACGGTCGATGTATTGTCCGACCGAATGAGGACGTGCTTGCCCCTGAGGTACGGCATAAAGTACCTCAGGGCAAGGTGCACCGCTTTCAACTCCAGCACGTTGATGTGCTTTGTGCAGTCGGCCTCGGACCATTGTCCACGAGCCGTCCTGCCCTGCCACACTGCGCCCCAGCCCAACAGGCAGGCGTCGGTGGTAACGATCTCCCTGCGAGACGGGATGGAACCCATAGGGACACCCCCTGAGATGTAGGCCCTGTCTCTCCATAAAGATAGGGCGAGGAGGCACTGTCTTGCCACCGTGATTTCTACACGTCGGTCTCGCACTGGGTCGAGACGGAAGCTGTTGAGCCACCTCTGCAGGGGCCGCAGGGAGAGCAGGCCTAGCGGCACAACAGCCGCAGCAGAAGTTAGCCTGCCCAAGAGGCGGAGATAAGCCAGAAACGGCAGTCGCCTGCCTCTTTTGAAGCGTGTAAGTGTCCTTATGATGTCGTTCACCCGACGGGGGGACACACAGGCCGTCATGCTCATTGTATCCAGGGACAGACCAATAAAAACTGTACGTTGGCATGGAGTAAGGCAACTTTTTTCTAAATTTACCTTCAGTCCTAGGCAGGCTGCGTGGGACAGGAGGCGTGCTGTATCCTCTGCCACTTGTGCCCGGGATGCCGCACAAATCAACCAGTCGTCCAGGTAGGGAAGAACTTTCATGCCTCGGGACTGCAGGGGCTGAAGAGCTGCTGCCACCACCCTGGTGAATACCCTCGGGGAGAGGGAGAGCCCGAAGGGGAGCACCCTGAACTGCCAGTGGCGACCTCTGTACGCGAAACGCAGGAACTGCCGATGTTGCCTGGCGATGGGGACATGAAAATACGCGTCTTTCAAGTCTACTGAAGTAAACCATTCGTCGCGTACGACGGTCCGCACTACGTCTGCCGCAGTCAACATGTGGAAAGGCAAGACCTTCAAGTACCTGTTCAGTCCCCTCAGGTCTAGGACGGGACGGAATCCGCCGGTCTTTTTCGTCACGAGAAAGTAGGTTGAGTAGAACCCGTTGGGGTCCTGCAGAGGGTCTACTTCCTCGATGGCGCCCTTGGCCAGGAGGGCGGATAGCTCCTGGTCGAGTGCGAGCGCCTTTGCCGGGTCGCCTATGATGGTCATTTTGACCCGGCTGGCTGTGGGGGGCCGGCGTCGGAACTGAAGCTTGTACCCGTGGGTTAAGGTGGCAATCACCCACGGGTCCGAAGCTTGAGCAGCCCATAGACTGAGCTGCTGATGGGAGAAGTATCCGACGGCCGGCCCCCCGGTCTCAGTGCTTGCCCCCCCGGCCCCCCCGGCCCCTAGGGGCCCTGGGAGGGGGTCTACCAGGGTCCGGGGCACGAAATTGCCTAGGGGGCAAGTAGCTGGTCTCCTGAGAGCCATGGTTCTGCCTGTGCTGAGGCCCCTGGTCCCTATAGTAGTTTGGTGGCAGGCGGGTTCCTGGAGAAGCCGAGGAGTTCCTGCCCCTACCGGATGAAGACCTGTTGGAAGGCCTATAGCTTTGCTGCAGACTCTGCAGCTGCTGTCTGGTCTGCCTGGATGGTCTGGTCTATCGCCTGTTGCGCACCCGGGCCGAAGATGGTTCCCGGTTCTACTGGGAGACCACGGAGAGTTCTTCTGGACCTCTCCCCCAGCCTAGCCTGGGAGAGCCAGACCTGGCGACGGGCTTGGACGATGGTGGACATCATCCTCCCAAGCTCCCGTGTTAGTAAACCAAAAGCCTCCAGGGACGCATCACAGAAAGTAATGGGGTCTGTGGTAGTGCCCGCGTCAGTGGCTGTGGCTGTGGCTGTATTGGCCTCCTGCAGCGAGGTAGAGAGGGCAATTAGTAGGTGCGACAGGGAGTTGCCGATCCTGGCGGCACGGGCTCCTGAATTGTAGCCCCTGATAAGCAAGTCATCCGTCTGTCTGCACTGTGGCCGGGGACATCTCATGTCCCTACGCACCACCTCGTCAGGGGGAATGACAAGGGCTGCAATATTTGGTTCGATCCCCGGCATGCGATCCAGGCCAAGACGCTCTGTGTCATGCATGGCTTCCAGAGCACGGCCGTCGGCAGAAAGGCGGGAGCAGGCCTTGGTGTCTCTCCAGCAGGCCTGCAGTTCCCTAATATAATCTCCTGCATGCGGCACAGCAAATGCTGTGGAGGTTGGCCTCCGTGGGAAAAACCGGCTTGCAGGGGCTGACTCCGCCTGCTGCGGTATGGCCAGGTTTTGACGCTCCAGAGCCAAGCGTAAAATGGCTCGCATGGAACTATCCTCTGTCTCCAACAGTGAAGACTGGGCAGAGGAGCGGGAGTCCAGATCCGAGGTCTGGGAGGCGCTGTCCCCGCCCTGATCATCATCGTACCCCCGAAAGTCATTGGCAGATGCAGCTATTGACAGCGTATCCTCCTCTGGGAGCAGGTGTGGCATCTGCTGCGCAGGCACCCGGGCCTGCTCTGAGGAGGACTCCGACTGGCGTGTGAGCATTTCTCTCATGCGCTCCAACTCAGAGGAGAGTTCATCGACCTTTGATGCCAGTCGGCGGTCTGATTTATTTTTCTTTTTTTTTTGTGGGAGGGCCAGCAGTGGCAGTAGCGGCTGCATTGGCCCGGCGCTTTGAGCGTTCAGCTCTAGAAGAGGCCCCTTGGCCCAAAGGGAGGGGATGTTCCACCTCTGCCAGCCTGGCCTCCCTGACTGACCTTGGCATGTAGCTGCAGTTCATGCAAGGGTTTCCCTCAAGTGCCTCCCTCAGGTGGTCGGGGCCGAGGCACGTTGGGCAAAGATCATGGCCATCCTCCGGGTGGAGGGAGGCCTGACACTCGGTACAGTTGTGGGAATTATGCATGCTGGAGGATGCTACCACACAAACTAGCAGTACAGCTCAGGGCGCGGACGCAGCTGGCTGATGAACGGGTGCCGTGGGCTGGGGGGAGGGGGCGCGAACGCCGCCTGTACCAGCAAACACAAGCACAAACACAAAGCCCCGCTAACAAACAAAAAAGTTCAGCAGTACAAAATAAACAGGCAGCGCTAACGCTTGCCGTCGCTATAAATCCAGCTATAAACACAAGCAGCGCTAACGCTTACCACCGTCAATAGTATAGCTTTAGCTACTTTAGCTTACCAAACAAACGTAAACGAAAAAACAGGCAGCAAAAACGCCTGCCGTTATTAGCACTATGGCTACTTAGCTTTACGAAGCTATTATAAACAAAAAACAGGCAGCGCTGACGCCTGCCGCTTCCAATTAATAGCGTTAGCTCACAAAAACAGTAAAGTAAACAAATCGCCAAATGAAAAAAACTCTAGCTTGTCGGAACGTCACGCCAGAGGCTACGTTCGCGGCATCAACATCAACCGTATGCCCGAGGGAAGCGGCGCGAACGCGGCTTTTGCAGACACAGGTTGTCACACTGGGGCTTACCTTGGCTTCGATAGAAGGAAAAACATAGCGTAACAAGTCGCAGCTCCTGGAGGGCGAATCCGCTGCTCCGACCTTAGCGGTCGCGGAACTACCGGCAACTTGTAGAAGAATAATAATATATGGCTCGTCGCAGATTCACAACCTGCGCGCGCGAGAAAGAAAAAGGGACTGAACCCGCGGTGACCGACGGAAGATATAACTTCTTCCGGTTCATCCCGGGGTCACGTTGTGACGTTGTTGATATAAATGCTCGACTGCGCATGCGCGAAGGGAATCATTCAGTGCTTAAAGCACCGCCTCTGGCGGTCAGGAGGGATGAAATAGAACTATCTATACTTTGACTAGGTTGAGGGCTTTGTCCAACACTGGTGGGACGTGATGTCTGCATTAATAAACATCCCGACCCGCATGAACATTTCTGTTTTCCTCCTGCTGTGCATGCAGTCAGATGAACCTGGTGTCTGAAGTGGCCACTGGTGCTACAACGTCAAGTGGCTGAGGGCTGAGTAGAACCGGAGACTTAACGTGAGAAGGATGAGAGCAGGCAACTCACTCGAAGTAGCAGAAGGTCGGGTAGCCCTTGACATCGTACTCCTGCTTGAGGCCATCAAATTCAGCTGGGTGCACGTTCATGCCCGCCAGCACCTAGCGGGTGTGGGAGTTTAAAGAAGATGGACAGAGAGGAGGGGGGAATAGGAGAGGGATGAGAGGATAGAGAGAGGAGAGAGGAAGGTCATCAGTACAACTTGCGTAATTAGAGATATAAGGATGGATTACTCTGAATAGGAGAACGGAAATGGATGCTGAGGTGAAGGCAGTAGTGAAACATCAATTACCACGTACTGTATGTATGCCATCAATAAGGAACCCCTCCATGAAATAACGATTTGTTTGGACTTTGTACCCATGTGCCCATATGTCCCACCGCCTGTTTTTGCAGTGTATCTTAGGCCTACTGTAGTATCAATCATAAATAACAAGAGATAAGAGCTAAAAACAGCAAAACGTTTGCCCAAGCGTGTTGGAAAGCGACACTTCTTTTTTCTACTTTTTGATCTCTTACCCCTTTTCACCCAATTCAGTCGTTGAGCCAATTCCGAATTTTCTCCACACTTGGGTGTCACTGCTAGGGGAACATCTACAGTCTAGACAACCACATCTCCGCAGATAAACATACAAGTCTCATCCTTTTCCCCCTGGGGAGTTGGGGATAATATTGTTTTGAGAAATACGATTCCAGGTCTATGAAAAGGATTGCTGCAAAGAGATAAATTCAGTAGAGGCCTAAATATTATTCTACATTCTATATTATTATCCTACAGTAATTATAAGCAGCTAAAGAAAATCCTATATCAAAGAAACAGTGCATTTCTTACCAAATTGAACTAATCCGTTTTATTCGAGCAAATTACATTAAGTCCGAAATATATGCAACAATGCATGCTCTTTTTCTCCTTTTCCACACAAAATCAAAAACACATTTTATACATAACTAATTCGTTTTTATGTTCAGAACAGATAGGGGATGCGATTTCTACAAGTACAACCAAGAAATGGTCAAAACCCCAGCACTTTGCTCACTCAGGCTCTAAATCTGATATGATGCACCAGACACTTCAGACATGGCCTTAATGCATTCCTCAAACTATGATGGTGGTATAAATGTATGGAACGACCTGGCTGTCGTTTGGTATCGCGATGCCCCAGTTGCTCCAAAACAGCTCCAAACAGCCCAGAACAAACTGATTAGGGTCGTGCTTGCTCTTCCTCCTCCTCAGGCCCACCTTACCGTTCATCACCACAAAAGCGTGGGGTGGCTCAAAGTAAATGACAGAGTACAGCAGCTTGCAATGGGCCTGGTATACAAGATAAACTGCACCAGTGCACCTCTAAGATACCCATGTACCTGGCAAACTACTTCCTAAAGGTCAAGGATGTCCATGATCACAACACCAGAGGCAGTTCCACTAATCATGTTCAACCAAGATTTAACACCATAAAAGGCTCAAATTAGTTCTCCAGCTATACCACCAACATGTGGAACGCCCTTCCGCAAGCCTTAAAGGAGTGCAAATCCCTAGCCTCCTTCAAAATTGGTCTGAAAAGTCACCTTCAGGCGGCTGCTACTCGAGACTTGTAAATAGACTATGCCCCCATGTTTCTACCCCCCCCCCTTTTTTTCCCTCCCCATTTTTCTGCTTTTGTAATTGATGTTATCTTATGCAAAGTAATCTGTTCTATCTGTCTGTCTGTCTGTCTGTCTGTCTGTCTGTCTGTCTGTCTGTCTGTCTGTCTGTCTGTCTGTCTGTCTGTCTGTCTGTCTGTCTGTCTGTCTGTCTGTCTGTCTGTCTGTCTGTCTGTCTGTCTGTCCTGTGTAAATAAGCTGTAAAGCTTACTAGATCTCCTTTTAGTTGACCTTGTACCAGTGATTTGTGCTGTAATGAAACTGTACTTTTTCCTATTGCAAACTTCTAATAAATTCTTCAATCAATCAATCAATCAATGAATCAATCAGTCTGCTGCTCATTGTTTCTCTTCTCATCACTGATATCTGGCTTTCACACCAGCATGCATGCACAAAGACACACACAAAGACAAACAAACTCACACTCTCATGAAGGGATGCAGAGGGTCTGTATATAGCGTATGCATGCGCGCATAGGTGCACACACTGTACTGTGCACCTCGGAGCTAATCTTCCCCATTATTAATCTCCAAAATGAGGGGCTTGAACATTGTCAGTCTGCTTGAAAAATAAAACTAAAACTAAAACACTAATTATCTTTCCATTCATTTCCTGCTCCGTGAGAGGCAAACAAGATGTGTCAATGCAATCTACTACATTGTCTCCTTATCCAGCAGCCTCTCTCTCTCTCTCTCACTCACTTTACACATGGGTTTGATTTGTAAAGATAAGGGGGCGAGGGGGGGCATTTTCTTAACCCAGCATAGCAGAGGGGCAGTCATTTCGGAAAGCACAGCTTTAGACCAGCCCTGAAATTATTATTATTTTTTTTTTTCTAAAATGTGATAAAGCCACAAAAGCATTTCATAAAGCTTTCAAATGAAATGAAAAAATGAAAATGAAAAAAATTTCAATGACTAGCCCTCAGCTGTGTTTGGTCACAAATAGTGAGATTAGCTAACAAGCAGCTTGTAGATTTGCTATTTTTGAATAAATTAATAAAAATAATTTTGAAAGGTGCTGATATAAATGTGCCCAGAAGCCAGAATGTTATTATATAATTGCCAGCTGGTTAACCTTTTAATTAAAGACGGGGTACGGTGATTCTAAAAACTATGGCACCACCTCTTTAAATTTTTGCGTGGTAAACATATCAGAGTCTACATTTCCTTTCCCAAAAGGAAATGCATGTACAGTGAAAGTCTGAACAGAAGCAGTGATAAATCCCATCCCTAACAGCAATAAATATTTATGACCAGAGGGGGATATCAAAGGCAAATCCAACCTCTGAGCTCATCAGCCAGGTGTTTATGGACACAAGCAGTGCTGTAAAGTAACATTTACTTAAAAAAACTTTTTGTCATTTTATCGTCTAATCAGGCTTTTGGGAACAGCCAGGACAGTTTTTGAATTTCTTCATTCAGAATTTAGATATTTGATAATCATTTCCCCCCATTGTCCCCGTTCCATGACCTTCCTATACAAACCCATTATAACTTCAAACTCCATTTAACTCATTTAGTGCCCCTGAAATTAACGGATTATAAAGTCCACGATGCCACCTTCAGGCTGGCATCACCGCCGTTATCTTATTTTGAAGGCCAGAAGTCCACCACGCAATCACTTCCGGTCTGACGTCATCAGATCGTGCGCCGGAACCGATCGTTCTCCACGTGGAGTTGTGTAATGGCCGACCGGAGCTTTTATCATTGTGTAACATAAGCGAGCATCTGCCTCCATCCTAGCTTCTAAAGTGTAGTTTTGAGATAATGGACATTAAAGATGAGATCCCCTGTCCACCTCAATGTTATGGATGGGACTATTTTGTGCTCGTGGAGCCGTGATGATGCGAAATCAGCGACGGATTTCGTCTCCGGACCCGCGGCCATTCTTCTCGGTAATGTACTCGCCGTTACAGTAATATATTACTTTTCCCGAGTATACTCGGGATTGGCACTGCATATACTCTATCAGCACTAAATGAGTTAACCATGATAGATTCAATGAAAACAACTGTCCTTTTTTCTGGTGACTTCTTCTATTCTATTTCTATTAATATTTTGGGGAAATTAAAATTATTAAACACAATAAAAGATAATAACAAATAAATGAAAAAAGTTATCGAAAAAACACGGCCTGCTCACATATTTTATTCAAGTACATTTTGAACTCCGGACTTATACTCCTGAGTATTTTTATGTTGCAGTACCGATACTTTTACTTAAGTAATAAATGTGAGTACTTTTCCCACCACTGAACACAGGGATTTTGTTTTCCAGGCAGTTCACACCGCGTGCCATCGATCTGACCCAGGCATCCTGCATCTCTCAAGTGCTGCTCAAAGATCATTTCATCGTCTAGCAAGCACACACACACACACCTAATCCTCCCGGTCCGCGTGGCAGAGTGCTCCGACGGCTTTGGTTTCAACCTAAAAGGTGTTTAGGTGACCGACGAGAACAGGGAGCAGAGGAAGCAGGGGAGGAACACGACTCCGCATAGACTCTGCGTGGTCTGAAGAGGCATTTAATCCATGAAGAGATTAGACTATAATTGTGGCTGCAGTTTTCAGTATTAAATAATCATGCCCGCTTGGCATCGGATAAGAAACCCATCTGATACCCCTGCCACACTGTAATAGACTTAACAGTTGTAAAAGAAAGAAGAAGAAAAAAAAAAGAGTTCTGGGAGAGCATGCTTTTGAATAAACTGATGCAATTGTGCCGGTGGGTTAATAAAAGCCAGAACACACATGAAGCACAATTTAATTCCAGCCGTGTGGAGAGGTGCTGTGTAATGCTTATAGATCATCCCGATGTTTAAACCAACAGAATGGGGTGAGCCCCCATTCTGTTGGTATTTTTTTTGTTACTTATATCTAAAACGTTCTCCCCCTATACCATAGCTCAGCAGAAGATTAGTATTGGAAATATGTGTGAAGGCCTTTCCAGTTCAAATCTGACCCTGAGCCAATCAAACAAAGCTATGGGAACAATAATTAGAACAGAAAATGGGTATGACAGCTTTTGAAAACCTGGGACAAGGCACAAAGCCGTTTTTGCCGACTTACGTATTTTCCTTTGGTCTCTGTGGCTGCTTGCTGAAAAATGGGCTGCATTCTCTTGCACACGCCACACCCTATCCCCAAAAAACACAAAGGAGGGATGTCAATGGACGCTTCATTCACAACACATCAATAGAAAAATTACAAGAGATTGTGGCCCATCTTTGTGTGGATGCTGTGTGGTAACTTTAGTGAGAGATGATGTATTGAAAACCAGTGACCATTAACTGAACAATCTAATACAAGAACATCCAGGCTTTCATTATTGTCAATTAGTCCCTTATTTACTAAGCCATTATTATGACACTCTTACCGAACATCACTGAAAATGTGAGAAAACATATAGTATAGACTAGCGAGAATGAGAGTGTTCACTTGCACACAAAGTTTACAGTTTACAGTTTAGGCATTTAGCAGACGCTTTTAATCCAAAGCGATTTACAATAAGCATATAAAACATCACAATAATAAACAAGATAATATGTCAATACATCAACAGCAATATAACAAATGCAAAGCTGTTTCACCCATCTATCTAATCCTATCTATTTGATCCATCTAGTAGAAAATAAATGATAATCTTTAAGTAAAGTATGCCATATTGACAATCCAATCTTAACATTAACTCTCCTCAAATTGTTTTTGGTTCTTGTGTCTGGAGTTCTTTTTGGACACACTTATACACGTATCTCCCGTGACGTCCTCTTCCATTCACAATGTGCCTCGGCAGCCAAGTTCCCAATAACAACCTGTGAACTATTGTCCAACAATGATAATGCAGGACTCACAGGGGGCATAGAACATCATGAGGACCGGCCTCTCCTCTCTCTTCAGCAGCTTTCTGAAGTCCTGAAAAAATAATGGACAGGAGAGAGAGAAGACAAACCGAGTGTGTGTGTGTGTGTGTGTGTGTGTGTGTGTGTGTGTGTGTGTGTGTGTGTGTGTGTGTGTGTGTGTGTGTGTGTGTGTGTGTGTGTGTGTGTGTGTGTGTGTGTGTGTGTGTGTGAGAGAGAGAGAGAGAGAGAGAGAGAGAGATAGAGAGAGTGAGCGAAAGAGACAGACAGACAGACAGACAAACTCCATCAATACGAGGACATCTTGAATGCAGCAGCCACAAAGCAAAAGTAAAAGAAAAAAAAACAATGTTCATTCCTTAGTGGAACGATGAATTTCTTTGGATTGAATACGATTGTGAAAATATCAACCGTGTCACCAGTTGGTTCCAGTACAGTATAACTGGGACGTCGCAGGCAAGTACATTCACTTTTGAAGGTATATGATTACATACAGAGACTGAGAGAGACTTAACTTGAGGTCAAAAGGGGTGTGTGTGTGTGTGTGTGTGTGTGTGTGTGTGTGTGTGTGCGTACGCATCATGAGTGATCTCACTGTATCTACAGTATCTCACTGAGACAAAGCCAATACATAATTAAGAAACCTAAATGGCAGTCAATCTTTAGTGTTCCCCCCTCCACTGCTGGTTTATTGATTTTTTTAAGAATTGCTGTTAATGAACCAATTCATATCTATAAAATGTTTATGTAATTTCTACTAGTCCATATATATATAAACCCTCATTTCCGTCCACCATCCATCCAGGCTAAGTGGCCACGACAACAGATCCCATAGCCTGAGGGAATAAATAGCCTGTGGCAAAAATGCCAATCAATAGCTTAAATTTGGGAAAAGTTAAGAATTGGCTTCCTCACTCCCTGCATATACCAATGGGTCAATACACATTTGAAATTTCAGATCGACTGGTCAACGCACTGAGGACAGAGACAGAATGTTTTCTTAATATAATATACATACACACATTATACATACATATACAGTATGTACACATATACATAATAGGCTTGATATACTGCATACACACACATGTCGGATGTGTGTGTGTGTGTGTGTGTGTGTATATATTTACACACACAAACGTATGTAGCTATATACAGCTATGTATATACTGTAGGTATGGCGTGGATGCCGTGGAAGCAACTGAGATTACCAATCGTACAGAACGACCTCAGAGATTTCTTCTGCAGAATTTGTTCAGTTCTGATTCTGATACTTTTTTTTTTTGCCCAGCAAAGCATGAAAATAAGCAAGCAGTCATAGGTACAATTTGCATTATTATCAGCAATAGCATAGTCTATATATACTGTGTAGTGTGTACTGTCACATCACCGGATCAGCAAATAAAAAAAAGACAATTCTGCTTTGGACAGCAGGGAGACGCACCCATCCTCCTCCTGGCAGAGGAGGAGGATGCACTCTTTCCTCCATTACTTGATACGTTTCTCCTCCTCATCATTAACCTGCATGAGCTCAACTGCTTGCTGAAAACTTACAGTCAGCACAATCTTCTGTCGACACCTTGAAAAACAGCCTCAAGGCACAAGCAGAAGAAGCAGGGAGAAACCCGCATTGTCGGTTAAAGTAGACAGCTTTTCCAAACATTGAGTCTCATTTCTGTGCGCGCACGAGTGCGCGCCTGTGTGTGCGTAGCTGGCGGGTGTTATTGATACAAATGCCACCTGACATGACCACTGGAGTGCTGTCTGAGTGTGGGGAAGCTTTGATGAAGACCTGAGGAGTGAGACGGCGACTGTCTATGCGTCAAACAATAAACAAAAGAAAAAAGAAAACCCTGCTCGGCGAGATAGGGAGAGGACAAGTGGACACTTCACTTACTTCACTGCCGTCTTATCAACTGCACACCATGCAAACACACTTAAATCCAAACGTGTCCTTCTTGAGAGGAACAGTCAAAAGGCCAGCGAAGACCTCTACTGAATTAGACATAGTGTGCGTTTCTGTGCACTACTGCAGTGCTTCTCAACATTGTCAGGCCGCGACCCCCAAAATAATCATATTTTAAATGGGGACCCCCACCCTGACGAGCACTGAGAGTTGAGGTATTACATTTTGTATAACATGGTTCTATTGTGAAAATAGCAGATCTACATGCTCAAAACGCCTCGCAAAATGCGAGGCGTTGTGAGCATGTATATCTGCCTCTAATATTTGACAATTTGGACAATGTTTAATATGTAATTTCAGAGGTATTAAAAGTCCTTAAATTGTCACTTTAGAAATGTGCAGATATTCCCTCTATACGCTTAAACTTTATGTTGGTTTGTTTACTGTTGAGTGAGAAAACAACGTTGCACATTAAGTTACAGTTGCACAGGTTGAGAACCACTGCACTACTGCACAGGGTGTTCCACTTACTTTCTCTGTCTCTATGTGGACGACGTCTTTTGCCTCCTGGTTCTCCTCCCACAGCGGTGGCCCGGAGGGGTCTTTTAGGAACGCCACCATGGACTGGAGAAAGATGGGTGGGATGAGAGAAACAGAGAGATGAAGGAGCAGGTGTGAGAGGGGGCAGGGGAAGGCGGTGGGGAGAAACAAAAAAATAAACCGTTCTAATCAGATCTTGTCGGAATGCACAAAAACCCAAAGACCATCGTCTTGTAAACAGCAGCATGTGTGAGGATGATTTACACAAGTTGCCTTGAAGGCTCTCCTGTAGTGAAGGTGCTTCTTCGGGCTGACAGATGGCAGCTTGTGTACACTAAAGTGTTCTCTCATCCACGAGGCATCAAAATCACTTCCAGCACCTAAAGTGTGTCTGATAACGGACTTGCCGACAAATATAATGAACCATATGTCTGAGACAACAGAGAGATATTGTTTAAGAGCGTTGTGAAGACACATTTCCTGAAATATATACAGTACCACCACGGTAAAGGTATTGCGACTATTCTGAACCTGTTTTGCTGTCAAATGATACTGTACAAGAGCAACGCGTTGTGAGCTTGTAGATCTGCTACTTAGCCATTTTCTAAAATGTAAATTCTTGATAATAATGACATGCCCCAAATAATTATTATGTTGTCTATCTATCAATCTAATTTTATTTTCGCTTTCCTCTCCTTTCCAAAAGATCAGCGGGCTAACTGAACTGATGTCATACAGTGCATGAGGATTAGTCATTAGTCAGAATTACTAAAGTGAGTAATGATGAGTAAAGATCATGACCAAATTAATGATTGTGAAGTGGTTTACATACGCTGACTAGAGGGAGAATGGCTAAATGGACAGACGGGTCAGGCACTCTTACCTTGAACGTAGCAGGCCTGTTGTATTCTGTGTGAAACGTCCCATCTCTGCAAGACAGAGAAGCAGGAGTAGGAAAAAAAGCGTCAACACGGTTGTAAGTGAACGCAGAGGGAATCGGCATGAAGGCTGTTAAAGGTAGGGAGGAGAAGAAGACAAGTTTGACAGGCAAGATGATTTTTCTGGTTACTCACTTGTAATGCAGGAGATCCGTCCCTCCACTTTTGGAGCCCGGGTCTGCCTTCACTTTCTTACAGAGTTTACGACCCTCCCCGTCTCTGACAGAACGAGAGAGAGAGATGGCAGAGGGTTGGCTGGGTTCTTATGACTGCATTACATTCCATCCATCATGTCTCGCTAATAAGATGTACATGTACATGATATAGGCTAGACGACCGTGATTAGTTGCTCATACAGTATTTTCACACGCACAGTTCTCACTCACTTCATCATGCTGACAGCAAACTATACAGTGGAGAATGTGACTGTGTACACAAATCCTCAGCTGCATTAACCACATGAACCCTAGTGTCCCTGTTCTGTGGACATTTGGTGAAGGTTTTGTGTCGCATCGCAACACGTTGTGAGTTTGTAGATCTGATATTATCTGCTTATATTTAGGGGTGAGGATGGGACCTTGTATAGACTATAAACGCCTGGTGGACTAAGTACTGTATATAAGGTTTAAGTGGCAAGACAAAGGCCTAATTCCATGCACTGAGACAGATATTGAACCACCCACACACATTCACACTTGCTCTGGTGAGGCACTATCAACGATTTTAACATCTTCTGTCTCTCTCTGTGCAATAATAATAATGCGCTAGGGGAACTATGCATTGCTTTAGGAAAAACAGACAAGACAGACAGCGTGAGAGATAAACAGAGAGCCAAGGAACAAAGAAAGAAAGACAAAGAGAGCCTTGCCTGAGAACTAAGCCCCTACTACGCTAATAGAAATTTAAATAGATGGAATTGAATTATAGTGAGAGAGCAGTGGCAGCCAAGCACACCCGCCTGCACTGCCCTTCAAGAAGGACAGGTTATTAGCGTCCTATATGTTCGACATTATCTAGAGAGTACAGTGAACGTGTGTCTCCATATAGGTAGTGACAGAGACAGACAGCGTTCCAGGTAGCCAATGCCTCCTTGTGCCCGGTCCCACATTGTGCTGACTCACGGAGGCAGATGGAACCGGTAGGGGTCCTCGGGGAGCAGATGTGACCCCGACTCTTCCTATCTGGGAGACGAGAGGCAAAAACCTGTTTGCTACCTCTGACACCTTGACACGTTGTCACGGGTGACAAAGGGGGCCTACGGTGTCTGTTCTGTTCTTTGGGATTACTCTCCTACACACATGCACAGGACGACTCACTGGGATGTAAACTAACTGTGACAGATGCTTGTTGAAGGTAATATATGAGATGTGAGACTTTACTTATATTCACTCACAATTATTGTGGAATAGACGGTACCTACTGTATACTGTAATCAAATTCATTCATTTTCACTGTTGACCATATATTAGGCTCTATTCAGATACCCACTGTTGAAGGGCGACTGACACTGTACATACTGTTTATCAGTCTCAAATTCTTTACATAAATTAAGGTCATTCCTATAGTCATTGGCAATATCATGCACATTCAATGGTGATGGATTGTACGCCTGCAGTTATTGATAGAGGATGGGTACCAACATCAACTCAGCCAGACCATATTGTGCAGATCTAAAGTCACACTCTAAAGGTGTGTTCACACAGACTAGAGGTAGATTATGACATGCAAAATTCACGCCACCCAGTGAAAATTTGCTTCTATTATCGACTCTGCATTGACTTTGTATGCAAAGGTGCCATGCGGGAAAAGAATCCATTTGCAGCTGGTATGAACTGTGGACACACTTTCATTTTATTTTTATAAAAAGTATAAAGGTTTGGACTTTTGAACAGACTATTACAGCATGCTCAAAATGTTCAATGACCTGAGCTTTAAAACACAATTTGGAAAAGTAGCAAAATCACACAAAATGAATGTACTGTAGATTATTTTTTGGTAGACATAAAATAAGAAAACTGCTTACTCCAAAGTGTTTTATCGGTGAACAGAGTTGTGCTGTGCTGTCCTCGTCTAGTCTCCCACCCTATACTCTGTTTAATGAAATGCATTAAAGCATTTTGAATGACTTTGGAATGTCAATTCACAAGCACATAATGTTGTGACAAATGTTTAAGGCAATTACTCTGACTTCGTAATTTGCAAGTGGCTCTGGATGAGAGCGCCTGCTAAATACCTAAATTGTAAGACAAGTTGTATGACTGGTACACATTAGTGAAGAGGGCCTGTGACTCATCAGTGTACATAGATGTTTGGTACAAAGGACTCAGGCCACAAGAAATGGAGCAAATTCAATTCAACCTAGTCACAGAGCGCCTGGTGGATCAGCCAGTTGGTGCAGCATTTATGAGCCTTGTGAGCGCAAGGACCTGGGTTCCAGTCCAGCCGCCGTTCTGTCTCATGTCTCTCCTCTTTCTCTGCCCTTGGTTTCCTCTGTCTCTCTCTACACTCTCCTGTCAGATATAAAGTAAAATACAAAAGAAAAGTGAACCAATTGAGTAACAGTCCTCTCTGAGTCGTCTCTGTGACACTCACACACACTCCAATTCAGTCTGAGTGTCCAGAAGCTGAGAAAATAGAAATGGAGATGCACGGCTAATCACAGGCCTGCCCACGGTGAGAACTGACGCTACTTCCCATCACAGTGGGTGTTAATGTATTCCAGTTAGCATGGGGAGGACGTCATAGGGTGAGTCACCAGGGGGTCTAAGCCTGCTGAGGGATGGAAGTGTTGCAGAGGGAACGACGGAAATCTAACAAAAAGGTGAGGAGAGTAACGGCCCGGGAATAAAAACAAAGGCTTGCTGGACTCCACAGCTTTCATCAGCTGACCCATCAGCAGCACGGGGCCAAAGAAAACTATTGTTCACCCAAGTGCTGATTGAAGACAGGCACAATGTTCTGGACAGGCGGAGGACAGATGGAATTTGACAGAAAGCAGCCCCTCGCTCAGTGAGCCAAAAACAAGCCAATGATGTCACATTGAGAGAAAAGGTTGTTGCCAACAATTTTGTATAAAGATTCAATTGAGTGGCTTTTCTCAGGGATTAGTAGCGGATTTATAGCGCAGTAAGGGATAGAGTCACCTCACCATGCTGCTGGATGAGTGCTTTAGTCCAGAGTTCTGTAAAAATAAAGTGCCTACAACCTTGGTGCGGTCTATTGAACAACACAGGGTCTCACACGTTACTATGCCTGTTCAAAAGGCTGCAACTCTTCCTTACCAAGCTCTTGACATTGTTAAGTGCTGTGCTGCGCCATAAACATGTTTCCAGGGGAATGAGTGTAGCCTGCTTGGCCAGTATCATGTCTGTTGTCTCTCTTCCTGTATGACCTCACCCATTCCCCCGGTGGTTCCCAGTTGGCCAAAGCTCAGGTCCCTGTCATCTGCTCAAAGCGTGCCATCCTGGCCCCAGCTGGCCCCTTTCCCTGGCAGGAATGGCCATTCTCACGCTGTGATCCATGCTCTCCTCCTCTCTCTCTCCGTCCACCGCAAGCTCTCAGCCGGGGCTTCTGCTTTGGAGCCCGTCCATGTGAGAAGGTGGCAAAGGAGCACGCCAGAAACCACAGCACTTCGCCACGGAGGGCTGGCACGGGACCACCGCGTCCTGCCGTGGTGAACCTGGCTCACTCTTGCACCCCTGCGAGGATGCTGGCGAGGAGCACCGTTCATAGCCTCGGATGACTCTCCACACCAGCACTAACACCAACACTTAATAGGTAGGGATGGATGCGGGGGGTGAGGCAGTGTAGTGGTAAGACATTTGCCCGTCCAAAACAGAAACCAGATGAAAGACAGGCAAAATAAAAGGGGGAAAGCTGCGAAAAAAGTACACTTGTCTTTGACAAAACAAACATGACAATGTGTTCAGTCGTTCACTTCCCCCTTACATTAATATTCCCTCCTCTTGTCCATTAGGCCTTCCATCATTGAGCAGCTTGAGAGGTTTACAGTGTGAGGTGTCAAGAGGGGAGATAGAAATATATTTCTTCTTCTTTTACAGCTTCCTGCAAGGCTTTTCTTTCTTCTCTGGTGAGGGAGATGGTTCAAAGTGGCTGATGGGCTGACAGGTATGAAAGGAAATACATTTAAAACACCCTGGGATACCTGAACACTAGGAAAGGGCGAAATACAACAACAAACACAGAAAGTCGGATCACCAGGGAGCAAAATAGATAGTTGGGTTTAGGGAAAACAATTCCTCTGGGACGAGAGTAACTCCATGCACAATGTAAACACTCAAATCTGACAGCTCCATTGTACTGGCTTCTAAGAGACAGATTTGTAAGACTGGAGACACAGGGTTTTTCCAATGCAGCTCACTGATGCTTTACGACACAGTGTCTGTCATAAAACACAAATACACCCACCCAAACAACACACAGGCATAGAGACAGACAAAACAAGGTATAGTCCACCTACCACCCCCCCTCCCCCCACCCCATGCCACACCTCAGCCAATACTGCCAAAGCCAATCAGATGATAGAGAGACTCAACACAACATTTAATGAGAATCTTCATTGTGACATGAGGATACTGCCCTGACACTGATTGAAAGCGCAGCGAACGGGAACGCTACGAGTGATTGGTGAGATACGACACAACAGAGGCAGGATTTCAATAGCTCCCATAAATGAGTGGGTGCCTGTCAAACGCGCTCGTACAAAAGCAGTGGCGGAACGAGGCCGTTTAAATGCCTTATAAATTGCATTGGCAGAAGAATTCTTGGGGGGAGAATTACTCCGATATTATAACCCTCGACACAAAACTCATGGCACAGTGGAGAGTTGATGCTTCGAAGACAGCAACTCTGTGGGCACGATGGAAGGGAAGAAGTTTTCGTTACAGCAGGGGTCGTTTTCAGGCCAAGGACCCCTTAGTTGAGACTTGAGAGTGAGATGAAGCAGGGACCCCCACAACCTTTTCATAGATTCCATACAGTATAGTTTCATTGTTTGACAGCACGGTCATCAGTGTATTTTGGATTCATGTAAATTTGTGTTTTCAGATATTTAACCAATTGAACTGTCAATACTTAATAAAATTTACCTTTCGCTCTGTACTTGGTCTGGTCTTTTTCCCCTCTACACCAAACCTCATTGCCGAAAATATCAGCTAAATTATCGTTCTAAATCGTTAATACAAAGGAGAAAAAGGTTTCTATCATACAAAGATTTGGAGAACCCCCTGTTGAAGACCCTTGCGTAACTTTTTACCCTTTGATTTAAGCATTCTGCCTGGTACTTACCCACAGTTCACCCACGCGATGGTCCCTTGTCCCTTTACTGTCTGAGCCACATCTGACAGCAGCTTTAGCTGGGAGTCCCCGGACGAAGCTAACAGACAGGAAGAGAGCATGCTGTCATCAGTCTCCATACCAAACCATTCAGTAGCCCATCCCAGACACACACAGAGAGCACTGTCACATCAAACACACAGGTTGAGAGAAAGGGACGAGGAATTAGGTTACAATGGCGTTCAAAAGCTTGGTAGAAGAACCTGGTGACAGAGAAGGACATCATTGGGTTAGAGGGGGCGGATGGTGGTACCTCCTCTTCTAATTCCCGTTACTGGATGAGTTCATGGGGGGGGGGGGGGGGGGGGGGGCTAGGGTTACATCTGCTTTCAACGTCTCACACAATACGGTGGGGAGGGGAGGGGTGGGGGTTCGTGGTGATACAAAGATTAAATGATTGCAGAGTCTGGCTAACTTTTGTACAACTTGTGTACAGCGACGCACAATAAGCACTTTGATCCAACACGGTCGGCACATTAGTTTAGTAGTTGAGTTTTATTTATTCATTTTTTATATCTGCAACACTTTATTTCTCCCGAAACACTCTGGTTCAGAGAGAAATTATAACCCGGTTGCACAATCACCTTCTCTGCCGTGGGAGCCGTGCACATGAGTAAGATCCGCTCCTCAATAAACTGTACCAGCTAGAACAATACAGGGCAATATTACTGAAAGTGTTGAGAAATTGCAAACAAAGTGGATTCCTGCGAGGCAGACAATATGGTGGAACACTAGTAATATTCTAGTCCTTGAACAATGCAATGCATCACTTTTATATGCCCCCCCCCCCCCCTTAAACCCCCAATCAAATTCATTTTAGGCAATTCATAGAGAGCAATGATTGCTCCTCCTGATATTGTGTGCCCCAAAGGTTAGGGCTATATTTAGATTTGGGGCATTGTGATGCCTCTTGGGTCCCTGCCTCACACCAGGTAATAACAACATCTGGCACTGGAATCAGAGAGCCACATGTATTTCAGGATGCTCTGGGGCTCCGGAGGACATTTTCTGAAGGGTTGATTGGGGGCATTTGAGGGACAATAACCCGAGCCAAATCCAACAGGTAAATAACTGACTGACTGACAGACAGGTCAGACCCTGGAGATGGGGACAGAAATGAAAGGTGGAGTAGAACTGATTAGACGCTTTACAGTCGGACGAAAAGGGAACCGACTTGAGAGACGATCGGGGGTGGGGTCATATGGAAGGTCGGACAGCAGGAAATTAAAGCGTGCAGGGGAAACGTACATGAGTGAAGGAGGGAGGGGAGACCTCTGGCCTCTTTGGAGGACTGAACGCTACATAACGCTGCAGCCGAGCAGACAATCAATCACAGATTGCGCTCGATACGTGGAAGCCTTATCCAATGACCTAACACTGGCTGAAATGGGCCATGAATTATGAAACAAATAAATCTGATGCTGTGGGCCCTTTCCAGCTTATTGAGGGGCAGTGGGGTTTGTTTATTGATGGAAGGAAGGGGAAAGTAAGCTACACCATGCCTCCCAGTCCTCCTACGGGCCTGCTGAGAACAGTTGTCTCCTCCTCCTCCTCTCACGAGCATGAAATATGCAAATGAAAATGGAATTAAATTCAAGGAGGGTGATTTCACTAATGGCCATGAGGGAACGCTGGTTTACGACTCGATTTGACTGTGTTGAGCCTCGTGGGCCTGATTCTCCTTAATTTTACAACGAGTAGACTAGTAGAGTTAGAGTACATGCAAATTTGGTAAAGAAAGAAGTGGACACAGTGGATTCGAGACGTGACACAGGGCTAGTAGCTAGTTTATTTCTTTTCCAGGAGCTATGTGATCATGGTTCGGGATAATACATACAGCGCAGTAAAACTGAAGCAAAAACAGTTATTGTGGTTCAAAACCAGCCGGTATCCACGCACAGTTAAGCCATAATCTTTCGGGCTACCGAGCCGATATGAAGGAATATTATGTTTAGTTGCATGGTAGAATCTAATTTAGAAGCAAAGTCATATAAACAGTGAAAAACTAAAATAGAGCTCATGGTCGAGAAACAATTATAATAATTCCTACTGGTGAGAGGAAAAGCCCGAGACGGCTTAAAAAAAAAACATCCTCACTCAAGAAAGAAGGGGAAAGTAAAAAGAGAAAGGAAAGCATAACAAGTGAGGGCAAGACATGAACGGAGTATATGGGTGGGAAAAAGCTGGAGAAGCAGCTTGTCGCCTTTTCCTAAATGTCCTCACCTGTCTTGGTGTAAAGCACCAGAACGTTGGTCCTGGTCCTGAGGAGCTTCTTGAAGTCTTTGTGGTCGCTAACCTTCTCTATGAGAGGAGACACTTTGACCGCCCCCAGTGCCGACGACAGCCACATCTGTTCAAAAACACAGAGAGAAACAATAGTTCAGTGGTTCACTGGTTCTCAACCGTTTTCATTTCAAGGACCCCCAATTTAATATGCATTAGGCCAGTGTTTCTCAATCTTTCAAAATTCAAGGTCTCCCCTTAACTCTGGCAGTGTACAAATGGAACCAAATGAACCTGTCAGGGTTCATTTGGTTCCATTTGTACACTGTCAGAGTTACAGAGAGTACAGACTTGTATGGGTCAATTTGGACCTCCCCAAAGGAACCCATAGTCCCTGGAATCTACTTTGAGAACCACTGCATTAGGCCACAGACGCAGACGCCCATTTGATTTTTATCTCCGGTACCCCAATTCATACTGTAATTAAATGTCAGTGTAAATGAATGAGTCAAGTTTTAGAGAATGCACTCTTTGAGTTACAGACCAGTAAGGGTCCACTTGGTGGTCTCCAGACCCAACGTTGAGAACCAGTGCAATACCTAATGGCCAAAATGTAGAGCAGGTTTCCACTGACTGCCTCCATGGTTGTGGGTGCTCAACTACAGTCTATAATCAGAAAAGTGGAAATAATGGCAGAAATCGGTCTGCAACCAGCTCCACCACCCACAAACAGCCTGGTGTGTGTATTTACCGCCCTGTATGAATCCACTGTTTGTCTATTATCACATTGGTTGTTGTTAATTAAAACACCATATCGGGGAAACGTCGAGACACCTAAAGCAGAAGCTGGGGCCTTCCAAGATAAGCAGATTGAAAGTTTATGACCAAAAGAAGGCCATTCAAAGTATTCCTTTCCTTGCCTTCCGAACTCATTAAAAAGTCCCTCCTTCAAGCCTCGTCCCCCTACAGAGAACCAAATTAGACGCCGACGTCGTGTGCTCACTCAGCGGAACCTGGATGATGAGTGATATCACCTGGCATGAAAACAAGCACCTGTCAGCCTAATTTTCTACTTTCCAATTCCCCGCTGGAAGCTCCCCTGATGCGAACATGACACGAATCTTAAGACCCCCCTCAACAACACACCATAAATGTCTAAATTAACATTGGAGAACACAGATGGACCAATGCGAACTAAAAAGGACATCTCATTGAGCTGTGACTGTGATGTGCTTGTGATAAAAGCCACCGTGTAAAGGCGTTAAAGGACCACTTCACCCATTTTCAGCCTCATCTTCATAGAATAATTGGTCCTCACTAACGCTCATTATAAGATGGCACCATTAGCGCCCAATCACTCTCTGCATGTAATCATCTGGGCAACATGCCTACCATTATCAACATTATTAATGGGGAATTCCAAGCTAACAGAAACTACTGCCTTTCTAAAGAAGGTTTAAAATCTTGTTTGAAAATACCAAACGTGCCTACTGATTATGTCACCGGTAGCCAGGTTTCTGAAGAACTGCACACAACCCTCCTCTGAGACAGAGTGAGTAGACAGAAATGGTGCCGGCAGTGCCATCTTATGATGTGCATTGGTGATTACCAAGAATATGACGAATAGGTTGAAAACGGGTAAAGTGGTCCTTTATAGAGAGCAAATATCTGGGGTGAGGAAATGGCGTTCAGAGTCCGACCAGCAACTGGATGGCTGGGAGTAGCGTGTGTGTGTGCGCGTGTGTGTGCGTGTGTGCGTGCGTGCGTGTGTGTGTGTGTACGACACGTGGCTGACTGGGTGTCCTATACGTGTGTGGGGTCCAATTCTTCGGACTGTCTGTAGATGAGGCTGAAGTGATGACGAGATAACCGATGAGATGACTCAAGATGCCTGAGTCAGTATGTGATCCAGGGCCCATGCAGCGATGACATTGTGTGTGTGGACTGTGGAGGAGGCTAATTAAAAAAGGACCACATCTAGGTCGACGGGGTGACACTTCTCTGCTTACGCAGGCCACGACGGGCCCGGGAGCGAAGAGGAGGGGGGGGGGGGGGGGGCGGGAAAGATGAGGAGGCGAGAAGAGGACACAGGGGCAGACAGACAGCTTTATTTATTCAAGTGAGACAGGAAATCCAAACGCTGTGGCCCCCTTAGGAATGATTAAAATGACACCATCTGAACAGGATTCCAAGCAAATCTCCCGCTCTCTCAAGCAAAGACAGATATTTATTGCGCCGGTAACCCTTGAACAAATATAGAGGAAAAACAGCCGAAGTAGTGGTAACTACCCATCTCTAAATGGCGGCAAATGGTGCTTCCTTCCAAAGAGGTATGCAGAAATGCAGCTGCATGTGTTCACATTAAGCACTGATAAATGATTGCAGGGGGAAAGGGGCCTTTTTTATTAGTATATACATACTATGGCATGAATAGTACTCCCAATAACTGTACAGGCAGGCAACTGGGAGGGAAATCCATTGATTGCCAGGCAGCATCAAGCTGACATGGCTGCCAGCTATGATTTGATGTAATACTTCATAGCTGAATCACATGTGAGCCTTCAGTGACAGACATTGAAAAATAGAAAGTCAGAGAGAAAAGATTGTACTGAATGTAGTCCTCAAACTGTCACAAATGACAAGCCCCATTCAGAGGCAAAATCCACAACATTGTTGACGCTGTAAACAGAAGGCTGCCTTCAACAAAGCCTACTGTAACTGTAAGTACGAGCTACTCACATTAAGCCTGTATGCAATAGTGTGGAATTATACAACCACAGCATTCAGATGACAGGATGAAGGATATGAGTCATGACTGTGCAATGGAATAAGATGGAACTAGCTTTAGCTTATAACTTATTCTAAAAAGGTTATGCTTATGGAATGGTTCAGCTTTGCCATGAGCACAGACCACGTACACACACGTTGATATTACAATATTAATATCACACACACACACACACACACACACACACACACACACACACACACACACACACACACACACACACACACACACACACACACACACACACACACACACACACACACACACACACACACACACACACACACACACACAGCTGTGCTTAACAGTTACAGTACCTGCAATAATAGCCTGCTGTCCAAACCACACTTTAACACTCGGCCATAAAACCTCAGAGTAATATCACATCATAATTTTTAGAACTCCGGCTGGGCAAAACGGCAATTAAGTCACACTGTCACGTCCTGAATGTTGGGATCATCACACAGTCGGTGTACTTCATATTGCTTAACATTCTGGGGGCGGGGCACAGAAGTGCCCTAAATGCTGAAGGTCAAACATTGGAAAAAGGCTCGTCAATGGTGAAAGATATACAATGACAGATATGACCTTAACACAACTCATTCTCAGAATTGTAATCTAGACTAGTACTCCAAATTCTTTCATCATCTACCATACTAGTCGGGACCATATACAATACATGGATATTGAATACACCATAATTTCATTGAGGGGCCATTTTCCAATTACTTTATGCAGTTCAGGAAGGTCAATAATACACCAAGGAAATCCATTAAGAGTTCCATGCACGTAGAGTCCTTATTCCCTGAAAGGTGGGTGCTGTCACATTCCTGTAAAAAGAAAAGAAAAAAACTGCAGCGGGTGGCCGGCTCCTGCCCACTAGCCCTCACCCTCCATCTGCTGTGACAAATCTGCTTAATAAATGCCATCCTAGCCTCGCGTAGCCAGGCTTACTCATCTGCGAAGAGAAAAGCCTGGTGACAATAGAAGGCAGAAGACGTTCTGGGAGGGGGGGCTGAATTTTCCCGGAAGCTGTATTTTTTCACAGTGCGGTGTTCCTGCAAACGTATTCCCTGCACGAAAAAATCTGGTCTACATCTCCTGCTACGTCGGTTACGCTCGCAATAAACAATATACAAACAAAAACATTGATTCAAGCAATGTTACACCTATTAAGAGTGAGTTAAGAGCTACAATCTATTTTAGTTTTTTCGCTGGGGAATGTAAACAGACCCGCATCGCATGACGTAACGTCCGTTAAACGCAGCACTTCCGCTAGGAATTGTGGAACACACCGGAAGCCCTATTGTCTACAGGGTGATGCCATCCAGGTTTACAGTTTGAGGGGGCCCAAAATGAATCAGCATCATCCACTCCAGTGATTCTCAAGCCCAGTCACCTTGATTTCCCTTGGTTTAATGCATCGCACAAGTAGGGGAGATCTATACGTGTGCTTAGATTAGTCAATCGGTTGGCCTCTGAACGTAACCTAATGTGCGTGTGTTTGGTGATGATTAAGGGAGTCATGTGGCTTCCAATAACACACAGGCAGCACATACTTGATATTTGAGTTCTACATTGCAGTTTCCCCGCTATCACCACCGATGGATCTGATATGAGTGGGTCAGCCCACCACAGGCATGTCTGTCGATCTGCAGGACCTCCTCACTCACTCCGCTGAACCACTGAGAAGGACTACTATCGGCATGCTGAAAGAAAGCCTTTTTGTTGCCACTGCACTCTGACTTGTCTGGTGCGATGTCCTTTTAGATCATCAACACTGAATAGGCAATGGGTCGCACACAGTGGCAAGAGTTGATTTTCTTTTACTTTATTGCATCTTCACAATGAGAAACAAACGTTTTGGCTATCCAGCCTTCTTCAGTGTCATGCTGAAAGAAAAGCCCACTAACAGAAGAAGAGTAGAGCAGAGGTGAAGGAGGCAAACGGACAGGTGCATATACTCATACTCATGGAACGTTGCTGTGTGCGTGCATGCCGTGCATGCATACTGATCTGTGTGTATAATAGTGGAACAGCGTCCTCAATCCTAATTAGGGCAAGAGTTGAGAAATTGCTCTGACAGGCAGGCAGGCCAGCCAGGGGCACAGCCTCTCTTCTAGAACAGGGTGCCATGCTCTATCACTCTGTCCCTGATGGAAGCACCTCCATACCCCACAGTGCTGCCGGTCCACCAGCTCTGACAGCTCTCCAGTCCTCACACACGACAAATATGCACGGTCTCAAAGTACACAGCCACCTGACCGACAAAAACCAACATGACATGTACTCACCAACCAGTACTGGGAATCACAGTGTGCACACGTGCAAACACAACCAATACCCAACCTTTGTTTACAAAAGCAGGCAGTGACACACAACAGGATATGGAGCAGGATAAGGTAAGGTGCCCTAGATGTGACTTGAGGAAAGGAATCAGGCTTACTGGAAAGTAATGTCCCTGAGGCTATGCAAGAGACTATTGTTTTTCATTCAGTGCACAAAGCAAAACCACACAGTGCATAATCTTCATGTGTGACTGTCATATGATATAACAACCTATAGTGAGCACAAAATTCCAAAGGGCACTTGTATCATGAAGCTCCAAATTGAGTTAATGCAATTTGACATGGAAGTAGCAGTAGCCTAGCCTATTCATAACAGGTGGATAACACATGAACGGGACCACAAGGCTAGGGAACGTATATAAACAAAATACACAGATATTAAATCGATCCAATGCTTGCTCCACGGGCCAAAGTGTGAGGACTCGTCCCCCTGTGTTCATTGGAAGAGCTGCGTTACCTACACACAGTATACCTCAGAGACATTCGGGAGGAACCCCATAATGCCCATTTCTCTCTCTCTCTCTCTTATGCACTGCACACAGGCAACCATTACTGTAGCAGACTATCGCCAAGTAGGTGCTATTAAACCAACTTCGACCTCGAATAAAAGCAACACAAGCACACGGGGGGCTGTCTCGTGACCGCAGACCACTTGTTTTGAGGCTAAATTTGAGCACGAAGTTCAGCCTTGTCAATGGAACAGCCGAGATAGGCTGTCAACTTTGCCTCCTCTTGCATGAATTCAAGACGCGAATGAACAGCGACGGGAGATTTTGAGGTGTTTCCTGAACGCGACCAGCACCGCTCCAAATAACCGCGTTATCACGTACACCACATGAATAACTGATTAGCTGTACTTACCAACAACACCACCAGCATATACATTTTTGCCTCTCTCATCCGTCTCCCGTAGCGGTTCCAAGAGGCCATGATGCCGTTGCCACGTCTGGATACGCAGGCGCAAATCGGTTTTCCATGGATCCTTGGGCACGACGCAAGGCTTCTTAGGAAATGTAGTTTTTTATGTTGGAACGAGTTCACCCGGGCTCAGCCGGTGTCGCCACAGGTCAGTGTAAATCAGTGCAGAATACCAAATTAATACGCATTATACATTACTCATTGTCTACATAATGCAGTAATATTATAGCCAAGGTGACTATTATTTAGTAAAAGTCAACGAATTAGCCTTTCCCCATATGTGGGTCCAAAATTACATTCAATTCCAGGCTACTCTCCAGTCTCCATACAGACTTTGTAGGTTTAAGCTACAGGCTTGAAATGTGCCTTATTTCTTTTATTGATTAAACATAGACTAAACTGTAGGTTTTCTCAGTCAATTCAATTCAATTCAAATGAGCTTAATTTGGCACGAGAAAACAATATAGTTATAGCCAAAAGCAAGTGTCAAAAGTATAATAAAACAATTTAAGAAAATAAAATGGGGAAAGTATGTAGCCTACAGTTGTAGGGAGTACAGCATCGTGTAAACAAAGCTATGCCAATTGGAAAAACTTGGGAAAACTGACACAATAAACTGACCAATGTGAGTGACCATGGTATCTTTTTTAAAGATATGGAATAGAAGTCTGTACAACTTCTTGATCAATATAAAAATCAGTATTATAATGATACAGACAGTCTAGGTCAGGTGGGCACTAGGGACATCTGGGCACCTCGATGTAAAATTGGCTATTTTGTCCAAACTGTGGAAAAAACGGTCTTAAAGATGGGGTGCCATGATTGAGGTTTTTCAAAAGAAAGAGTTAAAATTAGGTTTTTATGTGCCACACCCACCAGTTCATTAAGTATGCCTGGCTGTCATGGTGGGTGGTAACCCAGCTGAAGTTAGCCACACCCACAGTGTTGGGTGAATGTTAAAAGGGGAGGGGATGATTATATGATGTCACTCTATCTGTGTTTTTGGATCGGCACTTTTGACCCACAAGGTGGCAGCCTCGAGGAAGAAACCCAAAATACAAAGGGAATACATAATTCATAACAACCACACCAGGGGGTCTAATGAAATACTGTCAACTAGGGGTGTAACGATACATTTTAACAGCGATACGCATCACGATACGTGGTTAACGATATGCGATACATGGACGATATTGGTTCATTCATGGCGATACAATACGATTCGATGATTTAAAATCGATATAGTAACTATTTAGCAAAGAAATTAAGTCTGTGTAAAACGTGTAAAAAAATCTATTATTATGGAAGTAAACGTGTGATTATATAGCAAATACATGGACATTATATTTCAACACATATGGACAAACCCACCTTGACATGAACACAGCGATTACACACATTTATTGATAGACCAAGAGTGGTAATTAGACCCCTCTTTTGAATTTAAAAAAATACTTTACAAATACGTTTCCATACAATCAATTATATGCATTGCAAAACGATTCGATACCGATTACCGCATTTTAAAACAATACGATACGATACCAAGCCAAAACGGTATGATATTTTGCTTTTGCGAACGATATAGTAGTCTAGATCATTGCAAATTAACTATATCGTTACACCCCTACTGTCAACCTCCTAGACACATGAAAACCAGAAAAAGTACAAAACTATGGCACCACCTCTTTAAGTAATGTAAAGTAAGCTATACATGATGTGAACATACATGGTACATTGGGGGATTTCACTTAAAAAAAATAACTTTTGGTCATTTTATCTTCTAATCAAGCTTTTGGGAACACCCACCCAGGACAGTTTAAGTTGCTATTCAGTATTTAGATGAATTCATCATTTTATCAGACACACCCCCTTCCTATACAAACCCATTGTAACATCCAACATTTTAACCAAGAGAGATTCACCTTTTTGAGTGGTCACCAGTGTTGCCGTAGTCTTGGGTCGACGACCCTGACCATATCTTTTCTGAGCCGGGGTCTCGCACCCACCCAAGTTCACACCTCGACAACTGTTTTAACAAAGAAACAAGCCTATATGCATATCAATAGACCTGTATAGTAGGTGTTGAGCGACGTTCGCGACCCCCCAAACATTGAATCACCATTGCACCACTGGTGGTCACACCGTCTCCTTAAGCCCCTGCAGTTTTAGCACCACACCACACACACCACACTACACCACACCACACTGCACCACATAAAAATATCTACATTTTCCATTACAAAAAAGTATCCCTATCGGTAAGAAACAAATTGACCCTTTTGACTGTGATTATAATACAATATTAATTTGTATTACAACTATCCTAATTATAATGTACTGTAATAGATTATAACTGTGATTATAATACATTATCGTATTAATGTATTACTATGATAATTAAAATACACTATAAAAGATTATAATAGTGGTTATAACACAATAGAATCTATTATCATGTATTACAACTATATCCTGGTGGTCTAAATGAAAAGTCAGTGAGTGATCAGTCATTATGAAGTGTTTGGCCCTGTTTGGCCTAGCTCAGACCTACTCTAGAGTGGATACTTTTTAGTACCCTGTTTAGTACCACTTTCACACCACTCTACCCTGGTCCTTGTAGTGGAAAACCTTGCACAAGTTGGCGGTGTGGTGGAGTGGTGTGGAGTTGGGCCAGTGGAAATTTGGGCTTTAGAGTGACTGTCCGTGTATCTGTTACTTTGTAGCCTGAGCTGCCTGCAATACCACTGGTGACCAAGTGGCGGAGTCACACACACACACACACGCGCGACCCTGAAATGAACTGCTACACACACACGGCCACGCACACACACGCACCACCGCTCACTTCAAACTTGGTTTGATTTTTTTCATTTATTTTTAACAATTCTTTTGGAAAATCTTCCAAGCACATGCAGCATGCAGGTCTCCGCCAGGTCAGGTATGTTATTGTGGCCTCCTGGTGGCGCTAGTAGTCCAATGAAAAGGGTGCCATGTCTTCTTAACTGTCTTTGCACGCTAATCTGACACTGCATTCATGATTTGAAGCGCATGGCGCTATAACATGCCAATGTGAAAAGGATGGCATTTGTTCCTCGACCTATTTTTGCGTGCAAATTTCACAGAAATTGCACCCTGCGTTCATGATTAAAATTTCACAGAAATAAAAACAGAGCACTCCTGCAAACTTTGGAATCTGGATCTTAGGCAATCAGGAATATGACAAATCTGAAAGACTCGTTTTGTTTAATGACTAGATACTGTGTACCGATTTGTGTGATTTTTGGACAAAATCTTAGGAGTACTGATGTCCAAAAATGTGTTTTGCACAAACCCACCTCCTGGTGGCGCTATAACAGGCCCATGTGAAAAATTGGGGGCAGAGGTTCTGCTCTGGCACCCAGGGAGTGTGGGTGTACGGTTTCACTGCCATCGTGCCGGAGATTAGCTGTCCACAAACCGAAGGACACGCGGACACGCAAGCGGACGGACATAGTCTCGGCCATTCCTTTCGGCCTAGCGGAGACAATGAAAAAAGGGAATTGAAAAAACATGGCCAGCTCACATAGGAGGGCAGTATGAATCACCAGAACCATGAGGATGGGTGTTTTTGATGAATCATGGTTGAAATGGAGTTTGAAGTTACAATGGGTTTGTATAGGAAGGGGGCGTGTCTGATAAAATTAATCTCATTCTCAAATATCTAAAAGCAACTTAAAAAAACTGTCCCTGGTGTTCCCAAAAGCCTGATTAGATGATAAATTACCAAAAGTTTTTTTCTTCTTTTTTTTTAAGTGAAATATCCCTTTAATTGTAGCTTTAACTTCTGGTTTAGGCAAAAGGAATCGGGTTTTGTAGCAATTTGTAGCAATTGTAGAAACATTAGACCTTAATTGTCAAATAAGCATGTATGGGCTAATGATCATATAGGCTACTTTCTTTTCGTTCTATTTAGAACTTCTAATAGGCCTAGAGTTCAGAGTCAGACCCGACTCAGACCACCAGACAGAGAATCTCAGCGTGAGTTTATAATTGGAAACGCAAAGTCCCAGTGGACTAATTGCCATGGTACCCCACATCAGCATGGCGGCGCCTCAGACTCAACGAGAGATATAGGGGTGTCATTACTGTGCACACTGCACAGACACAGGCTGCACAGCACACATATACCGTCTTCGGCAGGCATACAGTGTGACTTATTGACAAGGCAAGTTTTTTTGTGTGCTCTCGTTGCAGCCAGGACTTCTTTCGACAGCCCTTCGAGCTCTCTCGGGTGCCCATACGCACTTCCTTTTCATTGAACGCACACTCTCCCCCTGCGCACCCCTATCCCAGAGCGTTGAAGCCGTCCGTGCACACAGTACCGTCCACCTCGCACACAGAGCGCAGTTTGTTGGCTGCCTGCAGGTCGCTGTGAGCGAGACGTCGGCTGAGGATACAACACTAGTTGAAGTGGCTCATCTCTACCAAGAAAGAGACCGCGTGTTTCTACATTTTTTTTTCACCTCCTCATCAACTTGCGGAATAGAAACATCTTCCAAGGTAAAGGAAAATAGCTTATACTTTTCTCTAACAATGGAGTGATCAATAACAGCCACACTTTTGTGATGTGATGTGTTGCGCGGCGCACCAGGTTATGTTTTCCATACTTGAAAATTACCTCTTTGTGGGAAATGCATGGTTGAAGTCTTCCACGGGTAGACTGATGGCCAGTGGTGGTCAAATTGGAATAGGACCTAAAATAATAGCCTACTATTAGCCTACTTATTAAAATTTGGAATTGATTAGTAAAATGTTGATCTGCAAAAAAAAAAAAGACAAAAAAAGGGGGGGAAGGGGGTTAGTTATATGTCCATTTTGCCATTTTTCCAACGGGGACTGAACAATATAATGTGACGTTTTTCATTCTGAAATGTCAATGCGCCATCAATGCCCCTTTGTCTGCTTTAATTACGGGTGGCGTGCGTAGGCCTATATAGGCTATTGGCCCATTAATGTTATTGTATTTTTGTTCAGTCCAGTTTGCTGTTCCTTTATGACGCCCCATAGCTTTACTTTCTACTCACGTTCCATCCCGGGATCAGAGGCATTTGTGGGCTGCGGTAGCTGCCAGACAGTGCCTTCCTTCCACACCACCACCGCAAACTTACTTTCCTGAGTGCGTGATTACATTGTAGCCTATGTGAACTTAAAGCAAAAATAATAACACTAAGCTATGGAGTATATCTATACAGTAGTGCCAGGTGTTGTTTCGTTCTTAGGTGTCCTCTTGAGTCCTGGTAGAGAAGACTGGATGTTGATGAAAATTATGTGCACAATAAGTCGAGATCGAGACGTTGCCATGCTGGTGTTCATAGCCTAGAATCTGAATTGAATAACTATTGTGAAGGAGCCTCAGTTTGCAAGCTATTCATTTATTGTAGTCTGATAGAAAAAGACAGGTTTTGTCCGAGCAAACTAATAATGATGGCTATTCGTAATGACCAGATTGCAATAGTTAAAAAAGCCCATCTCCCTTGTACATAACACAGGCAGACATTGCGCACAGAAATTAGATTCCTTCCTTCATTATTTTCTGCTTAAGGTTTGCTGAATTAATTGAAATACTGAAAGACATGCTTTATAGCCTAAGCTTGCCTGTTGGATAAATAATCCCCCCCCCCCCATACTTTTATAAAGAATAAAGGCCATATATAGAATATAGTTTAATATAAAATAACTTTGTATTATATGAATGTGAATAATGACAGACATTCATGTTAACATTCCCACATGTTGGAGAGATATGCTTTATTGTCAGAGAACGACAGAGGGCAGTGTTGAGCAGCATTGGACAGCTGTGATAACACCTTGACAGGTGAGGGGGTGAGCATCATATGACAAGATGCTCACTTTCAGCTATACACTTTGTTAATGAATACTAGTAGACCTAGTTAATTATTTATTGACACAACACTTAGTTACTTAGCAATGTTTGTTTCCCATTAGATTCATAAAGAAACAAACATAGGATTAATTAATGCCTGCTTTCTCTTGCTTGTTTTACTATATTATATGCCGTTTCAAGCACTGTTTAGAAGTGTGTGTGTGTGTGTGTGTGTGTGTGTGTGTGTGTATGTGTGTGTGTGTGTGTGTGTGTGTGTGTGTGTGTGTGTGTGTGTTTGTGTGTGTGTGTGTGTGTGTGTGTGTGTGTGTGTGTGTGTGTGTGTGTGTGTGTGTGTGTGTGTGTGTGTGTGTGTGTGTGTGTGTGTGTGCGCGTGCTGGTGGTAACAGGACATTGTCGATTGAACTTCACTAGTGTGTTCCTATACCTAAATTATAATTGATTAGCCAATAAGAATGCTTTGTTTATATGGGGAAATGTTGACTTGTTTTGTTTTTGATTTTCATTTGTAAAATTGTTCACTTATTATAAGTCTTATAATTGTCAAAGTTCATGAAATAACTTAAATGAACTTAAATTGAAAGCAAATTATGTGCCGGCCTGCAGTATTACTCATTTTGGCCTTGCTTTTTCATCTGCACGCCATTTCATTGAAATCTTATGACCCACTGTGCTCTACAGTACTGTACTTCAATGGAAGACAAATTAAAATGTGTGAACTCTCAATAACTCTTAAATCAAATACAACCATAGAAGATTATTCACATATTCAGTGCAAGTGTGAAATTACGGAATACTTTTCTGTTTTTAAACATCACAAGGAAAACATAAATTAAGTCGAAAGTAATAGCTTTAAACTGTAACTGAATTGGGATTAGAGCCGTAAAACAGCCGTTTAACAATTGTTTTCATAGTCGTTTTTTGCTTATCCTCTTAATTCAAGTTTAATAATTAAACATGACAGTTGTCTTCAAACCTTATCAAATCAAATCCACTTTCATATCCAGCCCAATCCATTCAGTCTAGGGTGACACACATCAGAAAGGAAAGTTGCCATGCATAACTTATGACGTTTATGATGCAACCGGTTGTTTATATGTCCGTGGGCATGTTCAGTCGATTCTATAACCCTCCCATCCTTTTGATATTCACATATCCATAAAGGTTGTGTAGCCTCTGCAAGCTTGTCTTACGCATGATTAACGCTTTTGTTAATTCAAGAGCGTTTCTCTCCGTCTATTCAAATGGAAAACAGGTTTTCACCTTCGACGAACTTATGAGGGCCCTTGACAGGTCCTGGTGGGGAAGCACACCCAACCGAGCAAAACAGTTCAGAGACAAAAACACGAGCCAGACCCTCCTCATCCTCCCCTCTGCACCTACCCACCAACATCACCAACAACAACACCACATCTCTCTCTCCTCTCCACCTCTCTCTCTCTCTGATGTCCCATAGCAGCAGGGCCCAGGACATCTTTTTGTCTCTCTCTGTGCATGGGGGCCCGTGTCAAAACGGCATCTATCTGACATCAGCGTGAATTATATCTCATCATTAACAAGTGTGATATGTGTTGAATAATGAGACGACAGTTCCCTTCATAACATTTTTAATGATGCATATTTAGGCGGTGCCATATGAATTATTTCTGCTGTCGGGGGCATCAATTGAGAGGGGACAACGGATATGAAAGATTAATGTCTGGCCGGGGAACTAGATCTGACTGCACCGCTACGCAGCCACTGTCCTTCAGATATTATCTTCCAGGGGGGAAAAAAGGAAACCATGTATCTCTGACCTTCACTAGCGCACTGTACGTGTGTGTCTGCAGGCATAATGTACGGTGTATGTGTGTACATTGATGTAGCATGAATGAATGTATGTACTGTAGGATAACAGAAACATGCGCATAGTAGAGATGGCCTTAGAACCAGTGAGTGGTTCAATATTCTTTGTGATGTTGTTCACACTTTTAGAGAGACCTGCAGCCAACACACAGCAACACAGAGAGTGTTAGTTGAACCCTGAGAATGTACTTCATCGTAATCCATCAACCGCAGTTGAGATTAAAAAAATATAAAGAAAACAGGCATGCCCATTGCTTAATAGCATCTATTGTAGATACACAAATGTTCTTCCACTAGTTGTACATGGAACTCAGAAGAGCATGTCAGAGATGATCTGGTGGTCATCTCTAGTAATGTCCGGCAAAAACAGCACATCTTTGGGTGACCGTAGTGGAACTTGGTGGTATATCTCAATTTTAATTGGATGGTCTTTCGAGGAAGTTTTATGCCCTCGCATAAATAGCAGCCTTGTCTAGGTGTCATCCAGACGCTTCTCACTCAAGTTCCCTTTTGTATAGGATACCTTCAATACAGGCTCTAAAAAGTTGAAGCCTCTAACTGGTACATTTGATGTAGCTTGGTGCAGCCTGTCCAGATGATGATGGATCCTCTTTGAGAGTGTGCAAATGGAACAAATGGACCTGTAAGGATGAAATTAACACTGATGCTGCGGTCACACTAGTGGCAAAGACATTACCAGCTATTGCCACAGAATCGTGGAATAGCTCAGTGTTGCTCAAACCACATAACATACTGTAAATGAAAGGTAGGTTTAAATAGCACAGGGAAATGGCAATAATTAGTTTTTTCTTTCATTTACATTTCAACTTAGATTTGTAGTGACTCATGCTACAAAGTGTCGGCGTCAATTCATAGCTTCCAGCTTCTATTGAAAATGACTTGCAGCCTGTCGCTTTGTTGCCGCTAGCGTGAATGCAGCATCACTGCCAAAGTCAAGTCCAGGCAAACTAATCACAATTAAGGGCAACTGAGGTTTGTTTTGTTCTCTATCCAAATATAACGTATCTCACTAACCCAAATAATTAGTCGGTCCTTATCAGAAACTTCAGAAAAAAAAGAAAGAATGAATATGGTGTTATTTCCTGCACTCTTCTGGAGCTTATTCCCTGCCATACTTAATGAATGAATCTGCATTCCGACGAGTTTGGCCACTTTATAAAGTGGTGCGGGGCAGGATTCACATGGTAATTAGTCCCAGCACAACACAGATAAACAAAACTATCCACATGCATTTTTAAGAGAAAATGTACCGTGTGTGTGTGTGTGTGTGTGTGTGTGTGTGTGTGTGTGTGTGTGTGTGTGTGTGTGTGTGTGTGTGTGTGTGTGTGTGTGTGTGTGTGTGTGTGTGTGTGTGTGTGTTCGTGCGTGCATGTTGTGGGAGGGAATGAGATGAAATGAATGAGAGGAAAGTTTCTCCTTTAAACTGGTGCTTGATATTCAGAACACAACAACGGGCACAGTGGAGTTTATCTATTGCTGCCAGTTGTGTAAATACCATTGCCATTTTTAAAATACTAGCTGGAGGCACAGTGACTTGTGGTGGAGCACATGCCTCCCTAAACTCACCATGGTGTCTGTATCCAGTAGAACAGAGCCCTTTTTCTCCCAGAGTCACCTGAATTTGATTATACTGTCGTCCGAGCACTGACATAAATGGTGGTATTTTCAACTCTCTGAAGTCCTACTACAGTAAGCCCTTTTTCTGAAAAGTGAATACAGCATGTGCCCTTTGTTTCACATACACTATTGGCCTGCTTTTTGGACGTTGTTGTAGAAAAATGCTTCTTGCTGGGAAAAAAACAATATTTTAGTTGAAAATCTGTTTTGCATACAACAAATGTATAAACCAGGGTTTATACTGACCATGTCCCATTTTATAGGAAGATTTTCAGGGACTTCACTAATTGCATCTTTCTAGTTACTATTGTGGCCATCAGTCTGATGTAGTAGTGTAGTTTGACTATACCATGCTTTGCCATGGTATAGTCACACTGCGAGTGATCGGGCTACCTTTCACTGCATTTAACACTTTGTTAAAAGGGAATTAGAAGGGAGTGGGCTTGATTGATGGGCTGATGCGTCATTGTATAAGCAGACAGTCTCTAGGCTGTCAGTGAGTGACAGAAGAGAGCCTCACTCTAGGTGGCTGGCTGGCTGGCTTCGGTCGAGGCAGCCATGTGGAGATGCTGGCTATGAATTATTCCATCATGTTCTGTCTGGGCCCATTCAGTCTCGTTGGACCTTTGGAAGCTCCGGGTTGGTTTTGAATGCCGACGGGGTGCACTTGGCATGGCCTTCAGTGTGTCTGCCTGTCTGTCTGTAACCTGGTCCGTGTATGCATCGCCGCCTGTGAAATCTTATACATCTGCAGTCGCCGTCTGTATGCTGTCTGAACCCCCCCCCCCTCCCCAATTAATGCTTCATGCGACTCAAGAGGCTCAATTTGTCTGGAAACCTTATCGCCATGTTCCTTGTTTGTTTTCTCTCCTCCTTCCTGTACTGTTATCAAACATATAATTTTCCAAATGTCTGTCTGTCTGAGTGTCTGTCTGTCTGAGTGAGTGTCTGTCACAGCGTTTCTCCTCAGTGGCTGGAGCAATTGATCTGAAATCGCATCACCATTAGCATATGAACACACCTAACATAACTGTGAAGCCCGTTTGTCACTTTCACAAATCATATGCTGTATATTAGCATTTGTATGGTGTATCTATATCTATTCTGCATCTAGCATGAGGCAACATGTTTAACCAGCTCTGTGTGTGTGTGTGTGTGTGTGTGTGTGTGTGTGTGTGTGTGTGTGTGTGTGTGTGTGTGTGTGTGTGTGTGTGTGTGTGTGTGTGTGTGTGTGTGTGTGTGTGCAGGCGGGTGGGCGGGTGGGCGGGCGGGCGGGGGGGGGGGGGTCTGTTGTCAGGCCCTGTTACAGATGTTGTCCAAAAATCATGCAGATCGGTACACACTACACAGTAAACGAAACGGGTATTTCTTACATTGATGCTCCTACATATTATCATGCAAGCACCAGTTAAAGTTACTTTCCATCCCTCATATACTGTGTGCAGTGCACATCCCATAACCCACACACTGCACATCATTTCAGAGCTTTGAACGGGTAAGGGCTAGTGTACTATTATGTATGGAATGAATTGAGATAAAAAGAGCCATTTGCCATCCAGCAAAGAAATCTGTCAAGTAGAAAAATAAGTTTGGGAAAAACAGTGGCCCACTAAAGGGTTTTTCGTCTATGGTCACTGGGTGGGAGTCAAGTCTTTCCGTGACTGTAAAATAATACTGCCTATATTGGAATGGAATACACATATCGATGGCTATATTACTCTACTGTGTTGGTACTTTTGAAGACCAATATTTAATCAGCGTTTATTTATTTTATTAGTCATATTATTCTTTTGCATTCTGATCGTTGTTCCTCTTGGTGTTAATAGAGGTATGTGTGTACTGGTAGTGTGTGTGTGTGTGTGTGTGTGTCCGCTCACGCACATGCTCGCGCACACGCTTGCGCACACACACAGAATTATATTTGTAATCCTACTCTGACTCTCACATGTCCGCGCGCTCATACACATGCACGCATGTCTGAGCAATTTTGATTTCCCTTTGTGTGCGTGTGAAGCGGACGTGAAGGCATGTGCCTTTTCTCTCCCGTCGCTCGCTGTTCAGCCACTAGCAAGGTCTGAGTGGGAGGAGAAGAAAAGAGGGCGAGAGGAGGAGAAAGTGCTCCCACAGTTGATTTGCCCCTCGCAGGGGGGAGGAACACTATTCCCATTGATGCTGGGATGCATGCATGGATAAAACCCCCAGAAGCTTTAGGGAAGGAGGGCTTTTATTCAGGGATTCAGGCGACCTGTGGAGGACTGTGCTCGGAGATGGGTGTTACAGCCATTGTTGGCGATGGTGGGAACATTGTCCCCCTGTACCAAACCTTAATACCCCTCCATCTACCACCATATCTACGGGTTGGATTCCCTGCTACAGCCGTACGAGCTGCTACTGAGGGGTTCCTAAAAAGGGTCTCTCGTGCACTTTAAGGGCCCTCAAATAGGCCTGAGAACATTTTGGCTGAGTGCCACGATATTGAAAATAGACAATCAATTGGCATTTTTCAGATTCCGCTTTTGCACAAAAATGATCTGAGATTGGGAGAGATTATAGTGGATGGGGAGACTTGTGAATGCACAACGCAGCATCTCAATGTATTGACTGCTGTTTTGTTCCATACGTTAGAAACATTTTGCTATAGCATTCCAAAAATGAGAGCAACAAAATGCAAGATTTATTTAGTAAAATCTAAATAGGGAAAGGGAAAGCATTTTTAAAGCATTTTGAAAACAATAACCCTTTAGCCGTTTCCCACTGCTGTTTCAGAAACATTGAATGACGAAATCAGAAAATAACATTTCCCCACAAAGTGAGGAGCAAATTTCGTACTTTAGTCTATGCAATAGTTAGGAAATAGGTGAAACTAGTGACTTCGGACTTAATGAAACCTTTTCCCTGATTTTGCCTGGGGCTCCCTGGAACCAGCAGATGATCCCTGTGGCCTTTCACATCCATCCTTCTGGAATGTATTTTATTTCTTTAACACTCGCATGCACACCGGAAAGCAGCATTTTAACAGCACTTTCAAACGGAGCCACAGTTTGAGAGGGTTAACGCAGTTCCCCCCATGGGTGTTTTTAGTGATGAAATATCCAATCACTGCTAGGCCTCATAGGCTGCCAAAGAAGACCTGGATTAGGATCCAAAGGCAGCACCCGGGGGTGTTGTTGTGTTTTCAGTTGCCAGCAGCAAAGGGGTTGATTATGTAGTATTGCTGTTGTGCTAGCTGGTTACCATGAGAGGATGTGATTATTCAGTTTGCCAGCCTACATTTACCACCCCGTGAAGAGCCTGAACCAAACCACCACACCCCGGACAGTTTGCCTAAGGGTTTATTGTATTAGTGGGGGCTCTCTAATACGATCTGATTTGCTGCCCTCAGTAACATAATGTAACAGGTGTCGGGTTAATTGATGAGTACAGCACAAGGCCCTCTCTGATACTGTGTGTGTGTGTGTGTGTGTGTGTGTGTGTGTGTGTGTGTGTGTGTGTGTGTGTGTGTGCGTGTGCGTGCCTGCGCGTGAGTTCACCCCTATGAATGAGCAGTATGTTATGTGTTTCTATTATCGTTCAGGAAATCAGCAATTAGCGGTTACTAGGCAGCCTGTCTCCACTGTCTTCCACTTCCCCTGATACACAGCTATAGCTATAACCCTATCTCATCAGCGCACATAATTACGCAGGCATAACTCAGTCTGTGAATCACGATATGATTTGATGAGGGCTAGCGATCACAGGTGTTGATTGGAAAGGTGTTTGCAAAGTGTAGAAAAAAAATGCATTCATCTTAGAGCAGAGGGTGAATAATCACTGATATGCTGACAAGCCCAGGGACTACTGATGGAAATAAGCTTGTATCTGGTGCATTACATGTCCCTGTCAGATAAACAAATTCAATATAAGACATTGCCATTTATAGTCAAGTTTGATGATGCCTGTATAGCGCTTTATACATAATACTTTTCCTATAATGTGTTTGATGGGGAAACCTACTTTAAGGTTCTCTTCCATGTGCAGACTTTAATTCTTTCTGCGGCCTACTTTATTGAAAAGTGTTCTACCGTCTACACGGGAATGCAGTGCTTTCAAATGTTTTATGATGGATGTGATGAGGGCCCTGTGGCCCTCAGGGAGAATCTCATATATGATAAGCTCACCTCACTGCTGCTGCAAAATTGAATTATGAAATTTAGCATTTCATCACCTTCAATATGGTCTCTATACATCACAGGGGCCACGCACTATCACGTAGAAATAGAAGAGTTTTGATAGCAATAACGGGCCACAATAGCCTAGAGACCGCATACTGGTTTGTTTAGTGTATGTGGATTGTGGAGTATATTATATATGGGACTATTTCACATCTCTGAGTGCAAACTGTCTGGAATTTTTCACATCAAAATATTCAAGGCTATTATTCCTTGTCTGCATTTGATAGGGTCTCATATTGGATCAGGTTAGCAATGAGCACCTAGCCTAATGCAACTTTAGCTCAGCGGGCCACAGGTTGGGTCATCATCCATCCATCCATCTTTCCCCCTGTTTTTTTGCCGTGCTACTCCTCCCACAGTTTTGGTTGCACGCACTTTGGCCGTATGTCAAATCGACCGGCTTCATCAGGAATCGATTCCTTGCATTTTGCTAGGAGATACGTTACATGTAGTAGTTTAATAATTTCTTTATTTGTGAATACATTTTCTCTATTGACTTTAACTAGTATGAATGAATGAATGAATGAATACCTTCTCATCCCGCGAGGGAAATTCAGATATCGCAGCCAGCTGCTTTTTTTCTCCAGCTTAACCCAGCTGAACCCGGTGCTGCTCACAAGGAGCGCGGGGGAGAGGGGAGCAGTGATAGCTGGAGCGGGGGATCGTACCTGCGACCTCTGGGGCCTCCGGAGTCCTAGGTGTGGACGCTAACCACTCAGCTATCACTGCTCAAGTGATAGCTGAGTGTAGTAAGACGCCTCAGGGCGACATGCGAGGTCGCGCCAATTCTTGCCCATCTGGCCAGTGTATCTCGGACCAGTTACCCATATATGGAGACCCCTGCACGATAGTCAACAATGTTATGTCAAAACATGACCATATATGGGCATTACCAAATATGGGCATTCCCAGATATGTCCTTAATATTGATGACATTGGGACAGGGATCTCCATATATGGGCATAAGACGTATGTTAATTAGTAAAGGAGTTAGTGCCTGGGTTTGATGGAGTGCCTCGAGTTTTGATGGATGTCCATATATGGACATAGTGGGGTACCCTAACAGGGCATCCTCTGGGATTGCCCATACTGTATATGGACATTTTATTTATTTTATCCTTTATTAATATATATCCATATACATATATGGATTTAATATTAAAGGCCCACTTCACCTCTGGGACAACCAGATCTTATTTTATTGTTGTTTGGGACACGATCAACACAATCCTGAGTTATTTTTTGTGTTCAATCTGTGTTTTGAGATATTTTAGTATTTCAGCATGACTAGTGATGCATTCCGCATCATATGATGCAGCATGATGCATCATATGATGCGAGAGGGGCCTCAATCAAGACCTTGTTGTTTTTTTTATCTCCTGCTGCACATGGAGGACATTCTGTCTCTTTAACGCATGGGCAAATATTTGGAATAAGGGTTCTTCAGGCTGCACCGTGTGTCCTCCGCATCATCGACTTCATCCCGTCTGTGACGTCTGTCACACAAAGGCTTCCGTGTTCCTGTCCACACACTTCAGAGATGATAGACACGGGGGGGGGGGGGGGGACCCTGTCAGAGTCTGCTCTCGAGGAGAACAACAGGAGAACAAAAAGCAAAACGCATCCCAATACCCCCCGCAGGCGCAGCCCTCCTCGAGTTTGAGCCTTTCAATTACAGCCTCTCTACCTCTTCAGCCGGCTGGTGGACCTCGCAGTTGGCAGCGGTTACTATGACGATGGAAACAGCTCTCGCGGGGGCAGTGAGGGACCCTCTCTGCCACAGGCAGACAGACCAAGAGAGGGGTGTGTGACAATGATTAATGTCCTGGTAGAAACAGGCACAGTCAACTCTTAGGGCCCCCTTGTCACTAGTAGGCACTAGGCATACCGTATACACCAAGGCACTGTGAAGGATGCAGAGGGCCCTAACCACCCAACTCCCAATCACACGAGAGCAGACGCTTAATCATAATCTCGTGAATAATTTATTAGAAAAAGAAAATCTATTACTTACTTTGACTTGGTGGATGAAAGCCAGAGTAAATTGAAACATTGGATTAAGAAGACTGAGAAGGAAATGAGTTTCACCTATGTGTCTCCTGAAAAAGAAAAAAAGATCGATTCTAGGCTTCTTGGTGGCTGATTGATGGAGAAACATTTTGTTCACAGTGTTCGCTCTCCCTCCCTTCACCTTCCCACTGAAACATCAAAGAAGAGATGACAGTAGTGCAGGAGTCGTCAACGCTTTCAGGCCAAGGACCCCTTAGTTGAGAAAGAGATGAAGCAAGGACCCCCACAACCTTTTCAGAGATTCCATAGTTTCATTGTTTGACAGCACAGTCATCATTGTATTTTGGATTCATTTAACCACTTGAACAGTCAATACTTAATAAACTTGACCTTTCACTCTGTACTTACTCTGCTCTTTTTCCCCTCTACACCAAACCTCTTAGCTCACAAGGATCTGCTATTTTTATATCAGAATATGGACGCTAGGGTTCAAATGCTTAAAATAAAAATGTAGAAAAAAAAGTTTCTATCTCACAAACATTTGGAAGATCCCCTTTAGTAACTCTGAGGACCCCCTGTTGAAGACCCTTGCAGTAGTGGTCAGTCCAGGTGGCCGTTTTATGGTTGAGAGTCACGTGGTCATAGCGGGCTGCTTAGCCGCGCTGCCTAGCTAACGATGCAGCGGACCGATGGATGGCCCACTGGCCAAATGTCTGCATGATGGAGATAAGCAGGGCTGACCCTGCTTCCTCATTACGCTTGTTATCCAGACCAAAACGTTCACCCCAGAGACACTGTTATATCCCAGTATTTGGCCTGCAGGGTTTGGATAGTGGAATAATGAGGGGGAGTTGGGGGAGGGGGGAGGGGGGGGGGGGGCTGAGTAGCATGCACCTGCATCAGGTGATGAGAGCAATTATTGTATTTTTCTTGCTTTGTTGCTTACAGTCACACATTCAGGCTTGTGCATTTGCTTGTGCACGTGCGCATGCGTGCAGAGGTTATTCTCTCTAAGTCAGAGGTCTTCAACAGGGGGTCCGGGACCCCAAGATGGTCCACAGAGTTACTAAAGGGGTCCTCCAAATCTTTGTGTGATAGAAAGTTTTTTCTAGCGTTCATATTCTGAGAACTTAGCCAAAAATAGCAGATCTACAAGCTCACAACACCTCCCGCTGCGAGGCATTGTGAGCTTGTAGATCTATTTTCACCAAAAAGCTTTGGTGTAGAGGAGAAAAAGAGCAGACTAAGTTGAGAGTAACAGGTCAAGTTTATTAAGTATTGATGGTTCAAGTGGTTAAATATCTGAGAACACAAGTTGACATGAATCCAAAACACACTGATGATTGTGCTGTCAAACCATGAAACTATATGGAATCTATGAAAAGGTTGTGGGGGTCTCTGCTTCATCTCTCTCTCAACTAAGGGGTTCTTGGCCTGAAAAGACCCCTGCTCTAAGTTCAGTAGACGTAACTTTGGACACAGTTAAAGTGGGAATAGAGTCCCGTTCTTAAAAGCTATGCAGCGCGCCTCTTTCATGTTGCCCACCTGGTATCTCAAGGTCCATTAGAACTCCTTTGAGGCACTGTGTTCGCTTTGGTTTTCCCACTTTTCCTCTCTGCTCCTCCCCTGCGCCTCTTTCCCCCATTCACTGTGGTTGAAAAGACTCTCTGTTGGGCTGCCCTTGTGCCTTCGTGTGTGTGTTTGTGTGTGTGTGTGTGTGTGTGTGTGTGTGTGTGTGTGTGTGTGTGTGTGTGTGTGTGTGTGTGTGTGTGTGTGTGTGTGTGTGTGTGTGTGTGTGTGTGTGTGTGTGTGTGTGTGTGTGTGTGTGTGCGTGCGCGTATGCGCATGTCTATGCGCGTGTCTGTGTTCGAGGGTGCGTGCACGCAGGCATTATGTACGTGCTACATAGTTTAGCTCCATGAGAGAAAGGGCTTCTTCTTTGGCAACCTCTACACCTGCACCCCACCCCTCCCCTATCCAACACCCAACACCCACAATTTGCTCTCTTCAACTTGCCCTTATGCCCCGTGGGTCTATATAGTAGCACGAGGGTGCTCAAAACACACAGACCAGAACATGCCTAGTATTGCCTACTGGTTTTACGCCCGAAAAGACTTGAAACGGATATGATGCCAGGGCTTCAGAATCACACGCATGCAAAGACTCCTTTGTGTATTCACGCACACACACACACACACACACACACACACACACACACACACACACACACACACACACACACTCATGTACGAACAAACATTGCACACAGACATACATACATAAACACACACATTCACACGTACACATATTTCAACAGGCAGGTAACATTAGGTTGTCATTTTTCCATGTCCGCCATGATCCCTGGGGAATATAGCACTTAAACACTGTGAATGAGGGCCCTGTGTGCGTGAATGCGTTCAGAAGTGACCATAGTCAACCATAAAGGAAACAGGACACTCTTGCTTTTAATGCACTACAAAATCACATGAGGTTCATTTAACTCTGAGAATGGTTATTGCTGTAAGTGGAGTTAACTCAGCCACATGAACCCTAGTATCCATATTCTGAGCTCAGCATGTCCTAATAGGCGAACACTCTACAAAAATCACACCTAGTGTGAAGTGAGCGGTGCTCCTGGAAGGAAGGTGAAAGTTCACAATGTGTTGCAACATGACGCTTTGTGATCTTGTAGATCAACTATTCTCAGCAAAGAGATTTGGTGTAGTGGACAAAAGGAGGGGGCCAAGTACAGTCCCCTTGGAAGACCCCGGTCAACAAAGTAGACTATTTATCTGTTTTTTATTGTCTTTTGTGGTCTTTAATCTGTGGTTTACAGTATGGAGCCTATTTATTTAGTCCTATTGTCTTGTCTGAACTGAAAAAAGAAGAAGATATTCCCTTGTGTGTGTCCCACGAGGGAAAATGTTTTCCCCTTGTGGATAATAAAGACTTTTACTGTTTGTGAAAAAGACATTTGATGGGAGAGTAAACAAGGTGTCAGCTTTACAGCAGACTCTAGGTCTATTGCTTTGGAGTGGATAACTATGGACTCATTCAGCCCTAAAACCAGAACAACAGGCCGTAGTCAGACTGTTTGTTCAGTTTTGGCTTTGGGCCTAAAATGTGTCACAGGGCAAGTAGTTGTGCACACATGTAATCTTATGATTGATGAAGTTTTGAAGAACCGGCTGCCTTTCCATGCTCACTTTCCATAAGAAGCCCATTCATATGCCTCATGAGACTATAACACCCACAATCACTTGTAGGTTAAATTTGCTTGCAGGTCTTAGGTGAATTCAGGTTTGCATGGACATACATACACACGTTAAATAAAAGTGAAATAACGTTTCTCCAACAAACTCAGTTGCGGATGTGTTCAGGGACACGTTGAAGAGAGTGTCTACAAATGACATGACCATGCTCCCTCTATCGTTTTCTTAAGTGTAAGTGGTATGATGAGATCTGTTCAATAAGGTATACACTTATTGAACAAACACACAAAAACACGACTTGAATCAGTTTCATAGCGTAGGCGTCCTGTATTTAACCTTGTGTCTTCACGCCAGCAGAGTTACATCAAACTGACACGGCCTTACTTAAAGGAGCTATAGTCAACTTTTTCTTGAAAAACGGATGCTAAAATAAAAATAATGTTTCGAAAATATTTTATAAAAAAATAAGCTTCATATATGTGTTTCAATTAAAAAATGACCACAAAAAGCGGAAAAATAATGATAAAATAATCATTTTGGTCCTTTGTTTACATTTACAGGGCCCGTAAATGTAAACAAAGGACCAAAATGATTATTTTATCATTATTCTTCCGCTTTTTGTGGTCATTTTTTAATTGAAACACATATATGAAGCTTATTTTTTTTATAAAATATTTTCGAAACATTATTTTTATTTTAGCATCCGTTTTTCAAGAAAAAGTTGACTATAGCTCCTTTAACCTTGCTCAGTCCTCATTACTGCAGATGTGCAGAAGCAGTAAGTTACAGCATCAACAGTTAGCGTAGCACTGAGGGCTGTACAACAGATAAATAGACATTCAGTCACTTCAAAACACTGTGACAACACTAGCAATTATTATGAGACAGACAGACAAGACAGACAGACAATAACACTGGTTATTCCGAGTTACTCTTCTCTCTCATTGTGCGCAAAAGATGTTTGAACTCGCTGAGTTATGACGCCCTTGGGGGGGAGTGTTGAGGAACACAATCCGCCGCTCTCCCGAATGGTGTTCTACACCTCGCACAACACGCATGTGAGGTTCTTTCGACCGTCAAAGGCATTTTAAATGTAGTGCTGAAGGGTCCAGGGCAGCAGCCTGGCAAAAAGCTGTTATTACATGCAGAATGCAGATGTCGGTGCTCAGCTCTGCTCTGCTCTGCTCTGCTCTGCCTTGCTCGCGGGAAAGGAGCCCCTGTGAATTGTGCTATTGGAAGACATCCACTGCCCTGCAGGCTGGGGATGATAAATGCATTTAGCTCCTAATGTTGCCTCAATAATAATTCTGGGCTGGATACACGTGATATGCTGTAGCTCCATGCATGTAAATGTACTAGTGTCAGAGAGCCCTCCCGACCGGACCAGCTCTCCATGCCTACTGGTAGTAGGCATGCTCTGGAGCTCATACTCGTATCCCGTCCAGCACCTCCCCAAGTCCTATCTCCCCTCTGCTCACCACCTCGATAGCCCCCCTGCCGTTCCAGTATAGCAGGGTGCCCGTTGGCACGACGCCCAGGTGCCCATGGCCATTTACAAATCATGGGTTGATGGTGGCTGCGTGCCCTGCCCACACGTCTTTGACTTTGCTGAAGACGTGCTCCTATTCATTAAAGGCGGCATGGAATGACAGAGGGCCGCTTGTGTTCTTCTGCCGAGCAGAGCAATAAACAAGACATAAAACAGGGGGGCCGTTAGCCGCAGACAGCCAATTTGCCGTGGTTATGCCGTGTTTAACTTAAAACACGCTCTCCCTCTCTGCCGCTCTCGCCTTCTTTAAGCCTGATTTACACTTAGTTGCGTGCTGGTGTCGAGCACGAGCGCTGTGAGTTTGTAGATCGACTACTGTGCCACCAAGTATAACTCTCAGGCTTTCCAAGTCCCCGGATGGTTGTGTTTACTGTATATCAAATAATGTAGGTAAAATACCGACAGGCAATCTAAAATGAGTGTTTTCCAATAGCCCCTAGATTTGCGGTAGTGGAGAAGGTAGTAGAGTTATTGGGGTGTGTGTGTGTGTGTGTGTGTGTGTGTGTGTGTGTGTGTGTGTGTGTGTGTGTGTGTGTGTGTGTGTGTGTGTGTGTGTGTGTGTGTGTGTGTGTGTGTGTGTGTGTGTGTGTGTGTGTGTGTGTGTGTGTGTGTGTGTGTGTGTGTGTGTGTGTGTGTGTGTGCCTGCCTGCGTGCGTGCGTGCGTGTGTGTTTTACTGTAGCTACTTTGGCTCACTCATCATTAGCCCATTATTTTCTCACAATACATGATGTTTGCTGAGGATTCATTGAACAATGAACATTAAAGGAGTAGTTCACCCCCAAAATGACTTTTTTTCTATTGATTACTCACGCCATGGAGACTAGAGTAAAATATTATTGAACTCAAGTCTCCATGCCGTGAGTAATCAATTGAAAAAAAAAAAACATTTTGGGGGTGAACTACTCCTTTAAAGCTTGCTACATTTGAAATTCCCTGCACAGTCAGATGCAAGAACAATAAAACTTCAACCACCCACATTTTGTGTGCTTGTGCGTGTGCATGTGCATGTGCATGTACTGTAGGCCAGTGGGCGATATGACTTGAAATCAATTTCACAATATTTATTATTTATTTTTTTAAGGGGGGAAAGTACCGGTAGCAGATCTACAGGCTTGTAAGCTTGTAGATCGGCTATTTAAAAGATATATACAGTATGTAAAGAAATCTTCTATTATTCGATTAAACCAAGATTAAGTTGGTTATTGTTTTTTTATGTCTTTTCACTGCCCAGCTCTATAGCGTGTTATGTGTCTGCGTGTGACAGTTCTACTTTGTACCCCTGTCCTGATGAGAGTGTGATAGCTGACGCAGGGAGATCAGTTTGACCGTCTGGCTGTCTGAGGACCTAAACGGCCATTTGATCTTGTCCTTATCCCCTGCTTGGTTCCATTACCGTCATCTATCTGAAACACTGCCTGGTTACACATCACTTTAGCAGCTATTACAGTACCTCGTAGAAGCAGTCACAAGTTCAGACATCCATCAATGTCATCCGCTCATTTGGTGGTAATGTTTCCAGTGGTGGAAAACGTACCCACATATTTTACTCAAGTAAAAGTATCAATACTGCAGTATAGAAATTCTTCGTTACAAGTAAAAGTTCGGAATTACAAATGTACTAAAAGTATGAAAGTGTTGGCACCAAAATGTACAAAGTACCAAAAGTAAAAGTACCAAATGTTTGAAAATAGCAGATCTACAAGATCACAACGCGTCGCCTTGCGACGCGTTGTGAGCTTGTAGATTGGCTATTCTCAAACAGCCTAGGTATAAAATAGGGCTCAAGTCGTTAATGTATGTTTTGTGATATTATAATTTATATCTGCAAAGTAACTAGAGTAACTAAAGTGTTCAAATAAACGCAGTGGAGTAAAAGTACAATATTTGGATCCCAGATGTAGTGGAGTAGAAGTGAAAGTATTGGAAATTGGAAATACTCGAATACAAAGTACAAATACCTCAAAATTGTACTTAAGTACACTACTACTTAAGTAAATCTACTTAATTACTTTACACCACTGAATGTTTTTTTTAACCACATAAACCCCAGCGTCCCAATTCTGGGGACTTTGTAATAGGCAAACATTCTGTGAAAACAGGTGAAAATAGTCGCACATTCGGCGAAGATATCAGACCTGAAGCTCACAACGCATCGCAAACCCGATGCATTGTGAGCCGAAGAGATTATGGTGGAGAGAAAAAAAGAGGGATTATTGTATCTATTATGTCAGATATCCCAGACATGGCGCGACCTCGCCTGTCGCCCTGAGGCGTCTTACTAGTTAGACTAAGTATAGAAGACGAAGTTGGGACTTCAAGGTTACATTTACACCTGGTCTTATCAGCATTATTCATCGGTTTATGGTTGGGAGCACTGTCCGATATAATGCAAGTCGTGCAGCTGCAGCAGCCCAGCAACTGAGCGAGCAAGCAAATGCGGATTCCCAGTGTAAAAGGCTAATTAATAAGCTTAATAGTGTCTAACAAATCAGAATAACAGCAGGCTTGTAAGACTGGAGACTCTGGAGGTCTGCGATAAGAAGAGACAGCTTGGTATGACCTTGCTGCGGTGAAACATAGTAGTGTGGAATGAGATGACCTGGCCAGGATCCAACATATTGGAACTGTCTTTGCTGACAACAGCCGTTTGATACTGAGAACGGAGGAGGCGGCAGGGCTCCTGTACCACTACGTATGTTTGCGTGCGTGTGTGCGTGTGTGTGCGTGTGTGCGTGTGTGTGTGTGCGCGCGCGCGTGTGCGTGCGTGCGTGCGTGCGTGCGTGCGTGCGTGCGTGCGTGCGTGCGTGCGTGCGTGTGTGTGTGTGTGTGTGTGTGATCTAGTGCAGCCGTGTGAGCCTCCAGGGACGCCCAGACAGCTGGTTGGCAGGAGGCTGTGATGCAGCCGAGTAAAGAGACCTCACCGGTCCAGAGTCATCCTCTTCTTCCTCAAATACCACGTTTTTTTTTCTCCCCCTCCCCGCTCTCTCTCGCTTTCTTTTCGTGCCAAAAGCTGACTCACCACAGGCAGACACTTTCAAAGCCTACTGTAAACCCGAGGCTATGCCATCAAAATGGAGACATGTGACATTGACGAGTGAAGAAGAGTGGTCTTTTTTTGGGGGGAGTGATGCACGCAAGAAAAGTGGCAGGCGTATTCAATGGTTTGATGAAAAAGTGAGACACTTTCAAACCCATTCATTGTGATGTTTTCATCATGAAATCACTGGGGGCTTCAGGGTACAATTTATTTTGGCTTGGCCTTCTTCAACAACTTTCAGTGTAATTTGCTTCCGTTGTTTCGCTGTTGAGTGTGTACCGTCTGAAGCTGGATTTCTAGTTATTTTCCTTTCTGCCAATAATTACTTCAAACAGGACATTAATGGCTGTCGGGTCTTGTGGGAAGGTGAACACGTCCCTTCACCGTCACCCTACCTCCTCTCGTGTTTGTGCGGCTTTAATTACTTATTGGATTGGCACTTTATTCAATGACTTGCGTTTAATTGAATCATTCAGTGTGTTGTGGCGAGGTGGCCTGGTGCCCTGGCGTCAGTGTGGCAGAGTGGAGTTGGCTCCCTGTCTCCATGACGTTGCAGTAACGTGAACGGTGGAGCACAGGTTAAACCACCCATCTAGAATGTACAGTAAGTGTACTGCAGGCTACTGTATATGAGGCAGATTGTAGAGAGATTGTTTTTTTTATAGAGCCCAGACCGATATATCTATTTGGCCGATATATCGGTCATTATTGGACTTTTAGATGACATTGATATCAGCAGTCGTTGTGTGTCCCCAGTTTTAACCACTTTTCAACCGGGTGTCCTTAAAGGAGTAGTTCACCCCCAAAATGACTTATTTTCCATTGATTACTCACGTCACGGAGACGTTCAATAATATATATTTAGTTTTTTGTCGCAAGACAATAATTTGATTACAATAAATGTACCCACAATGATTCCGGATCTGGAATTAATGGAGGTAAATTTACTATAATCAAATTTGTCTTAGGAATGCTAAATATGAAAAAATATTATTGAACTAAAGTCTCCATGGCGTGAGTAATCAATAGGAAAAAAGTAGAAAAAAAGTTCAAAAATTGCACATTTACAAGCTCACGATGTGTCTTACTCTCAGCTTGTCGTGTTTTGAGCTTGTATAGTCTTTTTTCAGAATGTTTGTAATAAGGCCGGTCGTTAAATGAAATAAAGTTCAGTTAATTGTACATGTTTTATAATGTTATTTGTATGTATTAGTTTGATTAAAAGTTAACTGTTCTCATACAGAAACTTTAATAAAATCTAAGATTGATTAGATTAGCATTTTTGGGGGACAAAATATCAGTCAAAACATCAGTAGTCTGTGGTCTAGGACCTGGCATCGGTCTGGCTCTACCTCGAACCTTCACGCACTTTGATCTGAGCAGAGGGATTCATTGCATATCACCTGCCGTGTGATGACTGCTGAGAGCACCTTTAGGTTGTCCCCTGAAGTGGTATTACGTTACTTCTGAGTTTGCCACCTTGTTTGAACTTTTAAATTGCAACTTGAGCAACCTTAAAACTGACACACACACATACACACACACACACACACACACACACACACACACACACACACACACACACACACACACACACACACACACACACACACACACACGCACACACGCACACACACACACACCGTTACACATACTGTACAATGTACACAGATCAAATCTAGCGGCATTTGCCGCTATTTCTCCCTTAAGCTACTGTACGCTCTCTTTGAACCCAAATGAATGACCTCCGTTAGTGTGTCACGTATAATTTGAACCCGCTGTTCCAACTCTCGCAATTCAATCGTAATTGCCAAGCACTTCAATTTCAAGAGTTGTTAAGCAAACGGCAGGTATGAAAGATGAGCAGTAAACACCAAATGACTCAATCGGGGCCCTCGTTTGTACTGCCTTCCAAAAATATCTTCTCTGTCTTTCCAGTCAGTCAGCTGAAGGAGCCAGGTAGAGTGGCACGGTTAGTTGCCCCTTTGTTCCTTGTACTCATATTCCCTCCAAAGTCATTCCTCACAGCCCCAGTGATGAATGGGCTCCAATTCCAGTGCTTGGAACAATGAATCAAGGCTTCTCTCTCCCCTGCAGTCCCCACTCACCCTTCATGTTCTTCATATACTCTGAAAATGTGCTGTTTGCTCCCCCCGGTTCCCCCCACCTTCACAACATTTGTCTTTTTTACTTTCATCCTCGGCCTTATTTTTACGGCGTCTATCGGGGTGACAAGTAACTAAGTGGGTTGAGAGGCCGCCTGGGAATCTGAAGGTCACTGGTTCACCCCCTGGTATGTCCAAGTGTCCCTGAGCAAGACATTAAAAAGACCCCCTCCCCCCCCCGGATTAAACACTAGTAAGACGCCTCAGGGAGACAAGCGACCTCGAGGTCGCGCCACAGTGATGTGGACATTAGGGATGTGGACATCAGGGATGTGGACATCAGGGATCTCCATTTATAGGCATAAAAGGTATTGTTCCCCTGGCATCACAGGGATCTCCATAGTTCCATTTATGGGCATCAAAGGGATTTGTTCCCCCTGGCATCACAGGGATCTCTCTAACAGGGCATCATTAATATTGATGACATCAGGGAACTCCATATATGGGCATAAAAGGGATTCTGTTGGTGTGACATCACAGTGAAGCCAGAGCGTGATGTCAGAGCGGCAAACCCATTCTGTTAGAGTGGATCCCCTGACATCACAGTGACATCAGAGCATGATGTCAGAGCGGCAAACCCATAGACCGTAAAAATGTGTACACGTCTACACGTCTAGAGAGACGGACACGGGCAAGCTGTGACGTTTCTCATAGTAAACTACCATCTGAGCAGTCATCAGCTGGGTAAAGGTGAGATTGAACTTTCCCTGTGCAATCAATAAATATCTACCTTTTTTATTGACATTCCTGTCCTATGATCTTGTGTGTGCGACTGTGCGTGTGTGAGACGGTCCCACCATGTGCTAAACATGACCATCTGAGCAGCCAGCCGTTCAGTCCGTGCCCTGTCAGTCACTCTGGAAGCTTGTCTCTTTTTCTTACAGATCTTCCTTGCCTTTTCGTTTTATTTTTTCATCACTTTCATCCGTTTGGTTTTATTTCATCAGGCGAAATTCTTCTCTTTTTTCCCTTCTTTTCCCAGAGTGTTTTGTTTTGATTAAAAACCGTATGGCTGTGTCCATCCAAACAGCACGTGCTCAGAGGGAAGATTAATCACTATCACTCTACTCAACCAAACCGCCTCCATCCCTCACTCTCCTCCAGGCTGTCTGCTCCCAAATGAAACCAGCTCCAATTTACTAAGGCAGCGGTTCTCCAACTGTGGGACGGGACCCCCAGGGGGGTTCCCCAAATTATTTTGGAGGGTCCCCAGATGTTTAGCTAAATGTTAACATTGTTTTCTCACAGCAAACAGACCAATAAGTGTATACAGTACAGGTTATCTGCACATTTGTAAAGTGACAATTTAAGGACTTTAAAGACCTTTTTAGTACCTCTGATCAAACATTAGTCACATTGGGTTCACATTGAACCTATATTAGAGGCAGAAATTCTGAAAATAGCTGATCTACATGCTCACAACGCCTCGCAACGATCGAGTCAAACTAAATATAATGCCAACTCCTACAATTCCAAGTGCTTGTGCAGGGTGGGGGGTCCCCAGTTCAAATATGATTATTTTGGGGGTTGCGACCTGAAAAGGTCGAGAACCACTGTACTAAGGTGTTTGTGTGTGTTTGTGGAGGTTGGTTGTTGGGTGGCCAGAGAGAGATGTCATGGGAGAGACGAGTTAACCGTTATAGCCCTTCAGGCGCCTCGCCTTGGGGGTCAGAGTGCGGCTTGTGTTTAGCTCCCGACGCAACAAGGGTTAGAGGTCAACCCACCTTGTGTTTCGCTAATCCCAGACTGGATGAAGTCTGGCTGTGTGGCCGTGTGTCCAAACGTCAACGACATGAAAACATTTTCAAATCCCTCCGGGCCTGTGTGTGTGTGTGTGTGTGTGTGTGTGTGTGTGTGTGTGTGTGTGTGTGTGTGTGTGTGTGTGTGTGTGTGTGTGTGTGTGTGTGTGTGCGTGCGTGTGTGTGTGTGTGTGTGTGTCTCAGTGTAGTCTCTAATAGGTAGAGGTTCTATTGTGCAAGGCTTCTGCTGTAAGCCTGTCACTTTAGATTTGAACCACTATATACATTATTTTATGCTTTAACAATTCAAAAATAGCAGATATAGAAAGCTCACAGCGCGGCACTCTTGTAGATCTGATATTTTTGTAAAAATCTTGCAATTGTGCAAGTCTTCTTTCATGTCAGTGGACCCCCAAAATTACATGTATTTGTCCGCGGACCCCCATCTCAAAATATGTTGTGCCAGGGACCGCCCAGGAGCAAATATTTGAGTTACAAATGTTTGCTTTTAAAAATATATATTCAAAGACTTGCAAAAGAAAATCATGATTTTTCAAAAATAGCAAATCTGCAAGCTCGCAGTGGTTGTGAGTTTATATCTGCTATTTTTCAATAGTTAAAGCAATAAACAATTCTACACCTAAATGGGAGAGAGAGCTTCCTCTTTTTGTTTTGTGCGCCGGCCAGCAGTTACCATGTGCTGCAGTATGTGCTGCTCTTCCTTTCTCATCCTCTCTATCTCCCTCCTCCTCCTCCTCCTCCTCCTCTTCTTCTGCACATCGCCCACTCTCTCTCTCTCTCTCTCTCTCTCTCTCTCTCTCTCTCTCTCTCTCTCTCTCTCTCTCTCTCTCTTCCTCTGTCTCCCAGGCACAGGATTCTAATTTCTGTCCTGGTCGGGGTTCGTAATTACTGCTTCTCCACTCGGCTCAGCTTCTCTCTCCTTATCCCACGATGAAACCAGACCAACAGGGGGGAGAAGATAGAGATGAATTGAGAGTGCTCTCTTTTTTCATCTGTCTCTCTCTCTCCTTCCTGGAAAGTGATCTCCTTGGGCACTTTAATGCTTCCTCCCTCCCCCTTGCATTCAGGACCCAACACCTCAGATCTCCCAGTCTGTTAGAATAGTCAAGTGACTCAAGTCAATAGATAAGTAGTACTCTTTGTCTGTCTGTCTGTCTGTCTGTCTGTCTGTCTGTCTGTCTGTCTGTCTGTCTGTCTGTCTGTCTGTCTGTCTGTCTGTCTGTCTGTCTGTCTGTTTGTCTGTCTGTTTGTGTATCACTCTCTCTATCTCTTCCTCTCTCCCTCTCTGTCTCCCCACTCCATAGTTGCATAAAGATACAGATGCCCGTTTCAAGATTCAAGAAACAGTAGCTGAGGTATATTTCGCAGCGCGGCTGCCCTCTCCACCCACAAAGCTGGGAGATTCTTTTTTGAATTCTACTCGCAGTGTTATTTTAATGATGCAGCTCCACTGTTCAGACTTTTCGTGGCTAAGATGTGAGGTGAAAGGGCAAATGAGAGGGGAAAGGAAGATCAAGTGCTTTCGGATAATGAGGGAGTGAAGGTTTAAACTCGAGCTCTCTGTGAAAGATTCAAGTTTCAATGTTAGTGGCGAGGCAAGGGCACGCGTGAGCCACATTCAGTGACTCTGAGACCTGTGTGTGTGTGTGTGTGTGTGTGTGTGTGTGTGTGTGTGTGTGTGTGTGTGTGTGTGTGTGTGTGTGTGTGT